>NW_025728399.1:0-344820 GCF_021461385.2 Schistocerca piceifrons
AGTAAACCTGAAGTGAGCATCGGAATCTATAACTAGAGTCACAGGAATGGTTTAAAACATAGACAGTAAGAAGAGTCAGTCTTCTTGTACTTAAGTCGGCATTGTGCCTTTTGTATTTAATTCCGATGCAATTTCTGTGTTTCGTTGTCAATACGAATGTCCAAGGGATACAGTAAACCTGAAGTGAAGCATCGGAATCTATATTTAGTGTAGCAGGAATGGTTCAAGGACAGACAGTTAGAAGACCTAGTCTTCTTGTACTTAAGACGGCATTGTGCCATTTGAATTTAATTCCGATGCAATTTCTGTATTTCGTCGTCAATAAGAATGTCCAAGGGATACAGTAAACCTGAAGTGAAGCATCGGAATCTATAACTAGTGTGACAGGAATGGTTCAAAAGACAGACAGTAAGAAGAGTAATCTTCTTGTACTTAAGTCGGCATTGTACCTTTTGTATTTAATTCCGATGCAATTTCTTTGTTTCGTCGTCAATAAGAAGGTCCAAGGGATAGAGTAAACTTGACGTGAAGCATCGGAATCTATAACTAGTGTCTCAGGAATGGTTCAAAACATAGACAGTAAGAAGAGCCAGTCTTCTTGTACTTAAGTCGGCATTGTCCTTTTGTATTTAATTCCGATACAATTTCTGTGTTTCGTCGTCAATAAGAATGTCCAAGGGATACAGTAAACCTGAAGTGAAGGCATCGGAATCTATAACTAGTGTCACAGGAATGGTTCAAACATAGGCAGGAAGTAGAGTCAGTCTTCTTGCACTTAATTCGGCGTTGTACCTTTTGTATTCTATTCCGATGCAATTTCTGTGTTTCGTCGTCAATAAGAAGGTCCAAGGGATACAGTAAACCTGAAGTGAAGCATCGGAATCTATAACTAGTGTGACAGGAATGGTTCAAAAGACAGACAGTAAGAAGAGTAGTCTTCTTGTACTTAAGTCGGCATTGTACCTTTTGTATTTAATTCCGATGCAATTTCTTTGTTTCGTCGTCAATAAGAAGGTCCAAGGGATACAGTAAACTTGACGTGAAGCATCGGAATCTATAACTAGTGTCACAGGAATGGTTCAAACATAGACAGTAAGAAGAGTCAGTCTTCTTGAACTTAATTCGGCATTGTACCTTTTGAATATTATTCCGATGCAATTTCTGTGTTTCGTCGTCAATAAGAAGGTCCAAGGGATACAGTAAACCTGAAGTGAAGCATCGGAATCTATAACTAGTGTCACAGGAATGGTTCAAAACATAGACAGTAAGAAAAGCCAGTCTTCCTTGTACTTAAGGTCGGCATTGTCTTTTTGTATTTAATTCCGATGCAATTTCTGTGTTTCGTCGTCAATAAGAAGGTCCAAGGGATGCAGTAAACCTGAAGTGATGCATCGGAATCTATAACTAGTGTCACAGGAATGGTTCAAAACATAGGCAGTAAGAAGAGTCAGTCTTCTTGTACATAATTCGGCGTTGTACGTTTTGTATTTAATTCCGATGCAATTTCTGTGTTTCGTCGTCAATACGAAGGTCCAAGGGATGCAGTAAACCTAAAGTGAGGCATCGGAATCTATAACTAAGGTCACAGGAATGGTTCAAAACATAGACAGTATGAAGAGTCAGTCTTCATGTACTTAAGTCGGCATTGTGCCTTTTCGCATTTAATTCCGATGCAATTTCTGTGTTTCGTTGTCAATAAGAATGTCGAAGGGATACAGTAAACCTGAAATGAAGCATCGGAATCTATAACTCGTGTGACAGGAATGGTTCAAAAGACAGACAGTTAGAAGACCCAGTCTTCTTGTACTTAAGACGGCATTGTGCCATTTGAATTTAATTCCGATGCAATTTCTGTGTTTCGTCGTCAATACGAATGTCCAAGGGATACAGTAAACCTGAAGTGAAGCATCGGAATCTATAACTAGTGTGACAGGAATGGTTTAAAAAAGAGACAGTAAGAAGAGTTAGTCTTCTTGTACTATGTCGGCATTGTACCTTTTGCATTTAATTCCGATGCAATTTCTTTGTTTCGTCGTCAATAAGGAGGTCCAAGGGATACAGTAAAACTGAAGTGAAACATCGGAATCTATAACTAGTGTCTCAGGAATGGTTCAGAAACATAGACAGTAAGAAGAGCCAGTCTTCTTGTACTTAAGTCGGCATTGTTCTTTTGTATTTAATTCCGATGCAATTTCTGTGTTTCGTCGTCAATAAGACTGTCCAAGGGATTCAGTAAACCTGAAGTGAAGCATCGGAATCTATAACTAGTGTCACAGGAATGGTTCAAACATAGGCAGTAAGATGAGTCAGGTCTTCTTGTACTTAAGTCGGCATTGTGCCTTTTGTATTTAATTCCGATGCTATTTCTGTGTTTCGTTGTCAATAAGAATGTCCAAGGGATACAGTAATCCTGAAGTGAAGCATCGGAATCTATATTTAGTGTAGCAGGAATGGTTCAAAAGACAGACAGTTAGAAGACCTAGTCTTCTTGTACTTAAGACGGCATTGTGCCATTTGAATTTAATTCCGATGCAATTTCTGTATTTCGTCGTCAATAAGAATGTCCAAGGGATACAGTAAACCTGAAGTGAAGCATCGGAATCTATAACTAGTGTGACAGGAATGGTTCAAAAGACAGACAGTAAGAAGAGTAGTCTTCTTGTACTTAAGTCGGCATTGTACCTTTTGTATTTAATTCCGATGCAATTTCTTTGTTTCGTCGTCAATAAGAAGGTCCAAGGGATACAGTAAACTTGACGTGAAGCATCGGAATCTATAACTAGTGTCTCAGGAATGGTTCAAAACATAGACAGTAAGAAGAGCCAGTCTTCTTGTACTTAAGTCGGCATTGTCCTTTTGTATTTAATTCTGATACAATTTCTGTGTTTCGTCGTCAATAAGAATGTCCAAGGGATACAGTAAACCTGAAGTGAAGCATCGAATCTATAACTAGTGTCACAGGAATGGTTCAAACATAGGCAGGAAGTAGAGTCAGTCTTCTTGTACTTAATTCGGCGTTGTACCTTTTGTATTCTATTCCGATGCAATTTCTGTGTTTCGTCGTCAATAAGAAGGTCCAAGGGATACAGTAAACCTGAAGTGAAGCATCGGAATCTATAACTAGTGTCACAATAATGGTTCAAAACATAGACAGTAAGAAGAGCCAGCCTTCTTGTACTTAAGTCGGCATTGTCTTTTTGTATTTAATTCCGATGCAATTTCTGTGTTTCGTCGTCAATAAGAAGGTCCAAGGGATGCAGTAAACCTGAAGTGATGCATCGGAATCTATAACTAGTGTCACAGGAATGGTTCAAAACATAGGCAGTAAGGAGAGTCAGTCTTCTTGTACATAATTCGGCGTTGTACCTTTTGTATTTAATTCCGATGCAATTTCTGTGTTTCGTCGTCAATACGAAGGTCCAAGGGATGCAGTAAACCTAAAGTGAGGCATCGGAATCTATAACTAAGGTCACAGGAATGGTTCAAAACATAGACAGTATGAAGAGTCAGTCTTCATGTACTTAAGTCGGCATTGTGCCTTTCGCATTTAATTCCGATGCAATTTCTGTGTTTCGTTGTCAATAAGAATGTCGAAGGGATACAGTAAACCTGAAATGAAGCATCGGAATCTATAACTCGTGTGACAGGAATGGTTCAAAAGACAGACAGTTAGAAGACCCAGTCTTCTTGTACTTAAGACGGCATTGTGCCATTTGAATTTAATTCCGATGCAATTTCTGTGTTTCGTCGTCAATACGAATGTCCAAGGGATACAGTAAACCTGAAGTGAAGCATCGGAATCTATAACTAGTGTGACAGGAATGGTTTAAAAGACAGACAGTAAGAAGAGTTAGTCTTCTTGTACTTATGTCGGAATTGTACTTTTTCTATTTAATTCCGATGCAATTTCTTTGTTTCGTCGTCAATAAAGAGGTCCAAGGGATACAGTAAACCTGAAGTGAAACATCGGGATCTATAACTAGTGTTTCAGGAATGGTTCAAAACATAGACAGTAAGAAGAGCCAGTCTTCTTGTACTTAAGTCGGCATTGTTCTTTTGTATTTAATTCCGATGCAATTTCTGTGTTTCGTCGTCAATAAGACTGTCCAAGGGATACAGTAAACCTGAAGTGAAGCATCGGAATCTATAACTAGTGTCACAGGAATGGTTCAAACATAGGCAGTAAGATGAGTCAGTCTTCTTGTACTTAAGTCGGCATTGTGCCTTTTGTGTTTAATTCCGATGCAATTTCTGTGTTTCGTTGTCAATAAGAATGTCCAAGGGATACAGTAAACCTGAAGTGAAGCATCGGAATCTATATTTAGTGTAGCAGGAATGGTTCAAAAGACAGACAGTTAGAAGACCTAGTCTTCTTGTACTTAAGACGGCATTGTGCCATTTGAATTTAATTCCGATGCAATTTCTGTGTTTCGTCGTCAATAAGAATGTCCAAGGGATACAGTAAACCTGAAGTGAAGCATCGGAATCTATAACTAGTGTGACAGGAATGGATCAAAAGACAGACAGTAAGAAGAGTAGTCTTCTTGTACTTAAGTCGGCATTGTACCTTTTGTATTTAATTCCGATGCAATTTCTTTGTTTCGTCGTCAATAAGAAGGTCCAAGGGATACAGTAAACTTGACGTGAAGCATCGGCATCTATAACTAGTGTCTCAGGAATGGTTCAAAACATAGACAGTAAGAAGAGCCAGTCTTCTTGTACTTAAGTCGGCATTGTCCTTTTGTATTTAATTCCGATGTAATTTCTGTGTTTCGTCGTCAATAAGAATGTCCAAGGGATACAGTAAACCTGAAGTGAAGCATCGGAATCTATAACTAGTGTCACAGGAATGGTTCAAACATAGGCAGTAAGAAGAGTCAGTCTTCTTGTACTTAATTCGGCGTTGTACCTTTTGTATTCTATTCCGATGCAATTTCTGTGTTTCGTCGTCAATAAGAAGGTCCAAGGGATACTGTAAACCTGAAGTGAAGCATCGGAATCTATAACTAGTGTCACAGGAATGGTTCAAAACATAGACAGTAAGAAGAGTCAGTCTTCTTGTACTTAAGTCGGCATTGTGCCTTTTGTATTTAATTCCGATGTAATTTCTGTGTTTCGTTGTCAATAAGAATGTGCAAGGGATACAGTAAACCTGAAATGAAGCATCGGAATCTATAACTCGTGTGACAGGAATGGTTCAAAAGACAGACAGTTAGAAGACCCAGTCTTCTTGTACTTAAGACGGCATTGTGCCATTTGAATTTAATTCCGATGCAATTTCTGTGTTTCGTCGTCAATACGAATGTCCAAATGATACAGTAAACCTGAAGTGAAGCATCGGAATCTATAACTAGTGTGACAGGAATGGTTTAAAAGACAGACAGTAAGAAGAGTTAGTCTTCTTGTACTTATGTCGGCATTGTACCTTTTGCATTTAATTCTGATGCAATTTCTTTGTTTAGTCGTCAATAAGGAGGTCCAAGGGATACAGTAAACCTGAAGTGAAACATCGGAATCTATAACTAGTGTCTCAGGAACGGTTCAAAACATAGACAGTAAGAAGAGCCAGTCTTCTTGTACTTAAATCGGCATCGTTCTTTTGTATTTAATTCCGATGCAATTTATGTGTTTCGTCGTCAATAAGACTGTCCAAAGGATACAGTAAACCTGAAGTGAAGCATCGGAATCTATAACTAGTGTCACAGGAATGGTTCAAAACATAGACAGTAAGAAGAGCCAGTCTTCTTGTACTTAAGTCGGCATTGTCTTTTTGTATTTAATTCCGATGCAATTTCTGTGTTTCGTCGTCAATAAGAAGGTGCAAGGGATGCAGTAAACCTGAAGTGAAGCATCGGAATCTATAACTAGTGTCACAGGAATGGTTCAAACATAGGCAGTAAGATGAGTCAGTCTTCTTGTACATAAGTCGGCATTGTGCCTTTTGTACTTAATTCCGATGCAATTTCTGTGTTTCTTTGTCAATAAGAATGTCCAAGGGATACAGTAAACCTGAAGTGAAGCATCGGAATCTATATTTAGTGTAGCAGGAATGGTTCAAAAGACAGACAGTTAGAAGACCTAGTCTTCTTGTACTTAAGACGGCATTGTGCCATTTGAATTTAATTCCGATGCAATTTCTGTGTTTCGTCGTCAATAAGAATGTCCAAGGGATACAGTAAACCTGAAGTGAAGCATCGGAATCTATAACTAGTGTGACAGGAATGGATCAAAAGACAGACAGTAAGAAGGAGTAGTCTTCTTGTACTTAAGTCGGCATTGTACCTTTTGTATTTAATTCCGATGCAATTTCTTTGTTTCCGTCGTCAATAAGAAGGTCCAAGGGATACAGTAAACTTGACGTGAAGCATCGGCATCTATAACTAGTGTCTCAGGAATGGTTCAAAACATAGACAGTAAGAAGAGCCAGTCTTCTTGTACTTAAGTCGGCATTGTCCCTTTTGTATTTAATTCCGATGTAATTTCCTGTGATTCGTCGTCAATAAGAATGTCCAAGGGATACAGTAAACCTGAAGTGAAGCATCGGAATCTATAACTAGTGTCACAGGAATGGTTCAAACATAGGCAGTAAGAAGAGTCAGTCTTCTTGTACTTAATTCGGCGTTGTACCTTTTGTATTCTATTTCCGATGCAATTTCTGTGTTTCGTCGTCAATAAGAAGGTCCAAGGGATACAGTAAACCTGAAGTGAAGCATCGGAATCTATAACAAGTGTCACAGGGAATGGTTCAAAACATAGACAGTAAGAAGAGCCAGTCTTCTTGTACTTAAGTCGGCATTGTCTTTTTGTTTTTAATTCCGATGCAATTTCTGTGTTTCGTCGTCAATAAGAAGGTCCAAGGGATGCAGTAAACCTGAAGTGATGCATCGGAATCTATAACTAGTGTCACAGGAATGGTTCAAAACATAGGCAGTAAGAAGAGTCAGTCTTCTTGTACATAATTCGGCGTTGTACATTTTGTATTTAATTCCGATGCAATTTCTGTGTTTCGTCGTCAATACGAAGGTCCAAGGGATACAGTAAACCTGAAGTGAGGCATCGGAATCTATAACTAGTGTCACAGGAATGGTTCAAAACATAGACAGTAAGAAGAGTCAGTCTTCCTGTACTTAAGTCGGCATTGTGCCTTTTGTATTTATTTCCGATGCAATTTCTGTGTGTTCTTGTCAATAAGAATGTCCAAGGGATACAGTAAACCTGAAGTGAAGCATCGGAATCTATAACTAGTGTCACAGGAATGGTTCAAAACATATACCGTAAGAAGAGCCAGTCTTCTTGTACTTAAGTCGGCATTGTACCTTTTGTATTTAATTCCGATGCAATTTCTCAGTTTCATCGTCAGTAAGAAGGTCAGAGGGATACAGTAAACCTGAAGTGAGCATCGGAATCTATAACTAGTGTCACAGGAATGGTTCAAAACATAGACAGTAAGAAGAGTCAGTCTTCTTGTACTTAAGTCGGCATTGTGCCTTTTGTATTTAATTCCGATGTAATTTCTGTGTTTCGTTGTCAATAAGAATGTCCAAGGGATACAGTAAACCTGAAGTGAAGCATCGGAATCTATAACTAGTGTCACAGGAATGGTTCAAAAGACAGACAGTTAGAAGACCCAGTCTTATTGTACTTAAGACGGCATTGTGCCATTAGAATTTAATTCCGATGCAATTTCTGTGTTTCGTCATCAATACGAATGTCCAAGGGATACAGTAAACCTGAAGTGAAGCATCTGAATCTATAACTAGTGTGACTAGAATGGTTCAAATGACCGACAGTAAGAAGAGTTAGTCTTCTTGTACTTAAGTCGGCATTGTACCTTTTGTATTTAATTCCGATGCAATTTCTTTGTTTCGTCGTCAATAAGACGGTCCAAGGGATACAGTAAACCTGAAGTGAAACATCGGAATCTATAACTAGTGTCTCAGGAATGGTTCAAAACATAGACAGAAAAAAGAGCCAGTCTTCTTGTACTTAAGTCGGAATTGTTCCTTTGTATTTAATTCCGATGCAATTTCTGTGTTTCGTCGTCAATAAGAAGGTCCAAGGGATACAGTAAACCTGAAGTGAAGCATCGGAATCTATAACTAGTGTCTCAGGAATGGTTCAAATCATAGACAGTAAGAAGAGCCAGTCTTCCTGTACTTAAGTCGGCATTGTGGTTTTGGTATTTAATTCCGATGCAATTTCTGTGTTTCATCGTCAATAAGAAGGTCAGAGGGATTCAGTAAACCTGAAGTGAAGCATCGGAACCTATAACTAGTGTCACAGGAATGGTTCATAACATAGACAGTAAGAAGAGTCAGTCTTCATGTACTTACGTCTGCATTGTGCCTTTTGTATTTAATTCCGATTCAATTTCTGTGTTTCGTCGTCAATCATAAGGTCCAAGTGATACAGTAAACTTAAAGTGAAGCATCGGAATCTATAAGTAGTGTCACAGGAATGGTTCAAAATATAGACAGTAAGAAGAGCCAGTCTTCTTGTACTTAAGTCGGCATTGTGCCTTTCGTATTTAATTCCGATGCAATTTCTGTGTTTCGTCGCAATACGATGGTCCAAGGGATACAGTAAACCTGAAGTGATGCATCGGAACCTATAACTAGTGTCACAGGAATAGTTCAAATCATAGACAGTAAGAGGAGCCAGTCGTCTTGTACTTAAGTCGGCATTGTGCCTTTAGTAGTTAATTCCGATGCAATTTCTGTGTTCCGTCGTCAATAAGAAGGTCCAAGGCATACAGTAAACCTGAAGTGAAGCATCGGAATCTATAACTAGTGTCTCAGGAATGGTTCAAATTTAGACAGTAAGAAGAGTCAGTCTTCTTGTACTTAAGTCGGCATTGTGCCTTTTGTATTTAATTCCGATGCAATTTCTGTGTTTCGTTGTCAATAAGAATGTCCAAGGGATACAGTAAACCTGAAATGAAGCATCGGAATCTATAACTCGTGTGACAGGAATGGTTCATAAGACAGACAGTTAGAAGACCCAGTCTTCTTGTCCTTTAGACGGCATTGTGCCATTTGAATTTAATTCCTATGCAATTTCTGTGTTTCGTCGTCAATACGAATGTCCAAGGGATACAGTAAACCTGAAGTGAAGCATCGGAATCTATAACTAGTGTGACAGGAATGGTTTAAAAGACAGACAGTAAGAAGAGTTAGTCTTCTTGTACTTATGTCGGCATTGTACCTTTTGCATTTAATTCCGATGAAATTTCTTTGTTTCGTCGTCAATAAGGAGGTCCAAGGGATACAGTAAACCTGAAGTGAAACATCGGAATCTATAACTAGTCCCTCAGGAATGGTTCAAAACATAGACAGTAAGAAGAGCCAGTCTTCTTGTACTTAAGTCGGCATTGTTCTTTTGTATCTAATTCCGATGCAATTTCTGTGTTTCGTCGTCAATAAGACTGTCCAAGGGATACAGTAAACCTGAAGTGAAGCATCGGAATCTATAACTAGTGTCACAGGAATGGTTCAAACATAGACAGTAAGAAGAGCCAGTCTTCTTGTACTTAAATCGGCATTGTCTTTTTGTATTTAATTCCGATGCAATTTCTGTGTTTCGTCGTCAATAAGAAGGTGCAAGGGATGCAGTAAACCTGAAGTGATGCATCGGAATCTATAACTAGTGGCATAGGAATGGTTCAAACATAGGCAGTAAGATGAGTCAGTCTTCTTGTACATAATTCGGCGTTGTACGTTTTGTATTTAGTTCCGATGCAATTTCTGTGTTTCGTTGTCAATACGAAGGTCCAAGGGATACAGTAAACCTGAAGTGAGGCATCGGAATCTATAACTAGTGTCACAGGAATGGTTCAAAACATAGACAGTAAGAAGAGTCAGTCTTCTTGTACTTAAGTCGGCATTGTGCCTTTTGTATTTAATTCCGATGCAATTTCTGTGTTTCGTTGTCAATAAGAATGTCCAAGGGATACAGTAAACCTGAAATGAAGCATCGGAATCTATAACTCGTGTGACAGGAATGGTTCATAAGACAGACAGTTAGAAGACCCAGTCTTCTTGTCCTTTAGACGGCATTGTGCCATTTGAATTTAATTCCTATGCAATTTCTGTGTTTCGTCGTCAATACGAATGTCCAAGGGATACAGTAAACCTGAAGTGAAGCATCGCAATCTATAACTAGTGTGACAGGAATGGTTTAAAAGACAGACAGTAAGAAGAGTTAGTCTTCTTGTACTTATGTCGGCATTGTACCTTTTGCATTTAATTCCGATGAAATTTCTTTGTTTCGTCGTCAATAAGGAGGTCCAAGGGATACAGTAAACCTGAAGTGAAACATCGGAATCTATAACTAGTCCCTCAGGAATGGTTCAAAACATAGACAGTAAGAAGAGCCAGTCTTCTTGTACTTAAGTCGGCATTGTTCTTTTGTATCTAATTCCGATGCAATTTCTGTGTTTCGTCGTCAATAAGACTGTCCAAGGGATACAGTAAACCTGAAGTGAAGCATCGGAATCTATAACTAGTGTCACAGGAATGGTTCAAACATAGACAGTAAGAAGAGCCAGTCTTCTTGTACTTAAATCGGCATTGTCTTTTTGTATTTAATTCCGATGCAATTTCTGTGTTTCGTCGTCAATAAGAAGGTGCAAGGGATGCAGTAAACCTGAAGTGATGCATCGGAATCTATAACTAGTGGCATAGGAATGGTTCAAACATAGGCAGTAAGATGAGTCAGTCTTCTTGTACATAATTCGGCGTTGTACGTTTTGTATTTAGTTCCGATGCAATTTCTGTGTTCGTTGTCAATACGAAGGTCCAAGGGATACAGTAAACCTGAAGTGAGGCATCGGAATCTATAACTAGTGTCACAGGAATGGTTCAAAACATAGACAGTAAGAAGAGTCAGTCTTCTTGTACTTAAGTCGGCATTGTGCCTTTTGTATTTAATTCCGATGCATTTTCTGTGTTTCGTTGTCAATAAGAATGTCCAAGGGATACAGTAAACCTGAAGTGAAGCATCGGAATCTATAACTACTGTCACAGGAATGGTTCAGAACATAGACAGTAAGAAGAGCCAGTCTTCTTGCACTTAAGTCGGCATTGTCTTTTTGTATTTAATTCCGATGCAATTTCTGTGTTTCGTCGTCAATAAGAAGGTCCAAGGGATACAGTAAACCTGAAGTGAAGCATCGGAATCTATAACTAGTGTGACTAGAATGGTTCAAATGACCGACAGTAAGAAGAGTTAGTCTTCTTGTACTTAAGTCGGCATTGTACCTTTTGTATTTAATTCCGATGCAATTTCTTTGTTTCGTCGTCAATAAGAAGGTCCAAGGGATACAGTAAACCTGAAGTGAAACATCGGAATCTATAACTAGTGTCACAGGAATGGTTCAAACATAGACAGTAAGAAGAGCCAGCCTTCTTGTACTTAAGTCGGCATTGTCTTTTGTATTTAATTCCGATGCATTTTCTGTGTTTCGACGTCAATAAGAAGGTCCAAGGGATACAGTAAACCTGAAGTGAAGCACCTGAATCTATAACTAGTGTCACAGGAATGGTTCAAAGCATAGGCAGTAAGAAGAGTCAGTCTTCTTGTACTTAACTCGGAATTGTTCCTTTGTATTTAATTCCGATGCAATTTCTGTGTTTCGTCGTCAATAAGAAGGTCCAAGGGATACAGTAAACCTGAAGTGAAGCATCGGAATCTATAACTAGTGTCTCAGGAATGGTTCAAATCATAGACAGTAAGAAGAGCCAGTCTTCCTGTACTTAAGTAGGCATTGTGGTTTTGGTATTTAATTCCGATGCAATTTCTGTGTTTCATCGTCAATAAGAAGGTCAGAGGGATTCAGTAAACCTGAAGTGAAGCATCGGAATCTATAACTAGTGTCACAGGAATGGTTCATAACATAGACAGTAAGAAGAGTCAGTCTTCTTGTACTTACGTCTGCAATGTGCCTTTTGTATTTAATTCCGATTCATTTTCTGTGTTTCGTCGTCAATCATAAGGTCCAAGGGATACAGTAAACTAAAAGTGAAGCATCGGAATCTATAAGTAGTGTCACAGGAATGGTTCAAAATATAGACAGTAAGAAGAGCCAGTCTTCTTGTACTTAAGTCGGCATTGTGCCTTTCGTATTTAATTCCGATGCAATTTCTGTGTTTCGTCGCAATACGATGGTCCAAGGGTTACAGTAAACCTGAAGTGATGCATCGGAACCTATAACTAGTGTCACAGGAATAGTTCAAATCATAGACAGTAAGAGGAGCCAGTCGTCTTGTACTTAAGTCGGCATTGTGCTTTTAGTAGTTAATTCCGATGCAATTTCTGTGTTTCGCCGTCAATAACAAGGTCCAAGGGATACAGCAAACCTGACCTGAAGCATCGGAATCTATTACTAGTGTCACATGAATGGTTCAAATCATAGACAATAAGAAGAGCCAGTCTTCTTGTACTTAAGTCGGCATTGTGCCTTTTGGATTTAATTCCAATGCAACTTCTGTGTTTCGTCGTCAATAAGAAGGTCCAAGGGATACAGTAAACCTGAAGTGAAGGTTCGGAATCCATAACTAGTGTCACAGGAATGGTTCAAGACATAGACAGTTAGAAGAGCCAGTCTTCTTGAACTTATGTCGGCCTTGTGCCTTTGGTATTTAATTCCGATGCAATTTCTGTGTTTCGTCGTGAATAAGAAGGTCCAAGCGATACAGTAAACTTGTAGCATCGGAACCTATAATCAGTGTCACGGGAATGGTTCAAGACATTAAAAGTAAGAAGAGTCAGTCTTCTTGTACTTAATTCGGCATTGTACCTTTTGTATTTAATTCCGATGCAATTTCTGTGTTTCGTCGTCAATAAGAAGGTTCAAGGGATACAGTGAACCTGAAGTGAAGCTTCGGAATCTATAACAAGTGTCTCAGGAATGGTTCAAATCATAGACAGTAAGAAGAGCCAGTTTTCTTGTACTTAAGTCGGCATTGTGCCTATTGTATTTAATTCCGATGAAATTTCTGTGTTTCGTCGTCAATAAGAAGGTCCAAGGGATACAGTAAACCAGAAGTGAAGCATCGGAATCTATAATTAGTGTCACAGGAATGGTTCAAAACATAGACCGTAAGAAGACCCAGTCTTCTTGTACTTAAGTCGGCATTGTACCTTTTGTATTTAATTCCGATGCAATTTCTCTGTTTCATCGTCAGTACGAAGGTCAGAGGGATACAGTAAACCTGAAGTGAGCATCGGAATCTATAACTAGAGTCACAGGAATGGTTTAAAACATAGACAGTAAGAAGAGTCAGTCTTCTTGTACTTAAGTCGGCATTGTGCCTTTTGTATTTAATTCCGATGCAATTTCTGTGTTTCGTTGTCAATACGAATGTCCAAGGGATACAGTAAACCTGAAGTGAAGCATCGGAATCTATATTTAGTGTAGCAGGAATGGTTCAAAGGACAGACAGTTAGAAGACCTAGTCTTCTTGTACTTAAGACGGCATTGTGCCATTTGAATTTAATTCCGATGCAATTTCTGTATTTCGTCGTCAATAAGAATGTCCAAGGGATACAGTAAACCTGAAGTGAAGCATCGGAATCTATAACTAGTGTGACAGGAATGGTTCAAAAGACAGACAGTAAGAAGAGTAATCTTCTTGTACTTAAGTCGGCATTGTACCTTTTGTATTTAATTCCGATGCAATTTCTTTGTTTCGTCGTCAATAAGAAGGTCCAAGGGATAGAGTAAACTTGACGTGAAGCATCGGAATCTATAACTAGTGTCTCAGGAATGGTTCAAAACATAGACAGTAAGAAGAGCCAGTCTTCTTGTACTTAAGTCGGCATTGTCCTTTTGTATTTAATTCCGATACAATTTCTGTGTTTCGTCGTCAATAAGAATGTCCAAGGGATACAGTAAACCTGAAGTGAAGCATCGGAATCTATAACTAGTGTCACAGGAATGGTTCAAACATAGGCAGGAAGTAGAGTCAGTCTTCTTGCACTTAATTCGGCGTTGTACCTTTTGTATTCTATTCCGATGCAATTTCTGTGTTTCGTCGTCAATAAGAAGGTCCAAGGGATACAGTAAACCTGAAGTGAAGCATCGGAATCTATAACTAGTGTGACAGGAATGGTTCAAAAGACAGACAGTAAGAAGAGTAGTCTTCTTGTACTTAAGTCGGCATTGTACCTTTTGTATTTAATTCCGATGCAATTTCTTTGTTTCGTCGTCAATAAGAAGGTCCAAGGGATACAGTAAACTTGACGTGAAGCATCGGAATCTATAACTAGTGTCACAGGAATGGTTCAAACATAGACAGTAAGAAGAGTCAGTCTTCTTGAACTTAATTCGGCATTGTACCTTTTGAATATTATTCCGATGCAATTTCTGTGTTTCGTCGTCAATAAGAAGGTCCAAGGGATACAGTAAACCTGAAGTGAAGCATCGGAATCTATAACTAGTGTCACAGGAATGGTTCAAAACATAGACAGTAAGAAAAGCCAGTCTTCTTGTACTTAAGTCGGCATTGTCTTTTTGTATTTAATTCCGATGCAATTTCTGTGTTTCGTCGTCAATAAGAAGGTCCAAGGGATGCAGTAAACCTGAAGTGATGCATCGGAATCTATAACTAGTGTCACAGGAATGGTTCAAAACATAGGCAGTAAGAAGAGTCAGTCTTCTTGTACATAATTCGGCGTTGTACGTTTTGTATTTAATTCCGATGCAATTTCTGTGTTTCGTCGTCAATACGAAGGTCCAAGGGATGCAGTAAACCTAAAGTGAGGCATCGGAATCTATAACTAAGGTCACAGGAATGGTTCAAAACATAGACAGTATGAAGAGTCAGTCTTCATGTACTTAAGTCGGCATTGTGCCTTTCGCATTTAATTCCGATGCAATTTCTGTGTTTCGTTGTCAATAAGAATGTCGAAGGGATACAGTAAACCTGAAATGAAGCATCGGAATCTATAACTCGTGTGACAGGAATGGTTCAAAAGACAGACAGTTAGAAGACCCAGTCTTCTTGTACTTAAGACGGCATTGTGCCATTTGAATTTAATTCCGATGCAATTTCTGTGTTTCGTCGTCAATACGAATGTCCAAGGGATACAGTAAACCTGAAGTGAAGCATCGGAATCTATAACTAGTGTGACAGGAATGGTTTAAAAAAGAGACAGTAAGAAGAGTTAGTCTTCTTGTACTTATGTCGGCATTGTACCTTTTGCATTTAATTCCGATGCAATTTCTTTGTTTCGTCGTCAATAAGGAGGTCCAAGGGATACAGTAAAACTGATGTGAAACATCGGAATCTATAACTAGTGTCTCAGGAATGGTTCAAAACATAGACAGTAAGAAGAGCCAGTCTTCTTGTACTTAAGTCGGCATTGTTCTTTTGTATTTAATTCCGATGCAATTTCTGTGTTTCGTCGTCAATAAGACTGTCCAAGGGATTCAGTAAACCTGAAGTGAAGCATCGGAATCTATAACTAGTGTCACAGGAATGGTTCAAACATAGGCAGTAAGATGAGTCAGTCTTCTTGTACTTAAGTCGGCATTGTGCCTTTTGTATTTAATTCCGATGCTATTTCTGTGTTTCGTTGTCAATAAGAATGTCCAAGGGATACAGTAATCCTGAAGTGAAGCATCGGAATCTATATTTAGTGTAGCAGGAATGGTTCAAAAGACAGACAGTTAGAAGACCTAGTCTTCTTGTACTTAAGACGGCATTGTGCCATTTGAATTTAATTCCGATGCAATTTCTGTATTTCGTCGTCAATAAGAATGTCCAAGGGATACAGTAAACCTGAAGTGAAGCATCGGAATCTATAACTAGTGTGACAGGAATGGTTCAAAAGACAGACAGTAAGAAGAGTAGTCTTCTTGTACTTAAGTCGGCATTGTACCTTTTGTATTTAATTCCGATGCAATTTCTTTGTTTCGTCGTCAATAAGAAGGTCCAAGGGATACAGTAAACTTGACGTGAAGCATCGGAATCTATAACTAGTGTCTCAGGAATGGTTCAAAACATAGACAGTAAGAAGAGCCAGTCTTCTTGTACTTAAGTCGGCATTGTCCTTTTGTATTTAATTCTGATACAATTTCTGTGTTTCGTCGTCAATAAGAATGTCCAAGGGATACAGTAAACCTGAAGTGAAGCATCGAATCTATAACTAGTGTCACAGGAATGGTTCAAACATAGGCAGGAAGTAGAGTCAGTCTTCTTGTACTTAATTCGGCGTTGTACCTTTTGTATTCTATTCCGATGCAATTTCTGTGTTTCGTCGTCAATAAGAAGGTCCAAGGGATACAGTAAACCTGAAGTGAAGCATCGGAATCTATAACTAGTGTCACAATAATGGTTCAAAACATAGACAGTAAGAAGAGCCAGCCTTCTTGTACTTAAGTCGGCATTGTCTTTTTGTATTTAATTCCGATGCAATTTCTGTGTTTCGTCGTCAATAAGAAGGTCCAAGGGATGCAGTAAACCTGAAGTGATGCATCGGAATCTATAACTAGTGTCACAGGAATGGTTCAAAACATAGGCAGTAAGGAGAGTCAGTCTTCTTGTACATAATTCGGCGTTGTACCTTTTGTATTTAATTCCGATGCAATTTCTGTGTTTCGTCGTCAATACGAAGGTCCAAGGGATACAGTAAACCTGAAGTGAGGCATCGGAATCTATAACTAGTGTCACAGGAATGGTTCAAAACATAGACAGTAAGAAGAGTCAGTCTTCTTGTACTTAAGTCGGCATTGTGCCTTTTGTATTTAATTCCGATGCAATTTCTGTATTTCGTTGTCAATAAGAATGTCCAAGGGATACAGTAAACCTGAATTGAAGCATCAGAATCTATAACTCGTGTGACAGGAATGGTTCAAAAGACAGACAGTTAGAAGACCCAGTCTTCTTGTACTTAAGACGGCATTGTGCCATTTGAATTTAATTCCGATGCAATTTCTGTGTTTCGTCGTCAATACGAATGTCCAAGGGATACAGTAA
The DNA here is from genome assembly GCF_021461385.2 of Schistocerca piceifrons. Classification (NCBI taxonomy): domain Eukaryota; kingdom Metazoa; phylum Arthropoda; class Insecta; order Orthoptera; family Acrididae; genus Schistocerca; species Schistocerca piceifrons. The sequence continues at coordinate 16,980 of NW_025728399.1, forward strand.
AACCTGAAGTGAAGCATCGGAACCTATAACTAGTGTGACAGGAATGGTTTAAAAGACAGACAGTAAGAAGAGTTAGTCTTCTTGTAGTTATGACGGCATTCTACCTTTTGTATTTAATTCCGATGCAATTTCTTTGTTTCGTCGTCAATAAGGAGGTCCAAGGGATACAGTAAACCTGAAGTGAAACATCGGAATCTGTAACTAGTGTCTCAGGAATGGTTCAAAACATAGAGAGTAAGAAGAGCCAGTCTTCTTGTACTTATGTCGGCATTGTTCTTTTGTATTTAATTCCGATGCAATTTCTGTGTTTCGTCGTCAATAAGATTGTCCAAGGGATACAGTAAACCTGAAGTGAAGCATCGGAATCTATAACTAGTGTCACAGGAATGGTTCAAACATAGGCAGTAAGATGAGTCAGTCTTCTTGTACTTAATTCGGCGTTGTACCTTTTGTATTTAATTCCGATGCAATTTCTGTGTTTCGTCGTCAATAAGAATGTCCAAGGGATACAGTAAACCTGAAGTGAAGCATCGGAAACTAAAACTAGTGTCACAGGAATGATTCAAATCATAGACAGTAAGAAGAGCCAGTCTTCTTGTACTTAAGTCGGCATGGTGGTTTTGGTATTTAATTCCGATGCAATTTCTGTGTTTCACCGTCAATAAGAAGGTCAGAGGGATTCAGTAAACCTGAAGTGAAGCATCGGAATCTATAACTAGTGTCACAGGAATGGTTCATAACATAGACAGTAATAAGAGTCAGTCTTCTTGTACTTACGTCGGCATTGTGCCTTTTATATATAATTACGATTCAATTTCTGTGTTTCGTCGTCAATCACAAGGTCCAAGGGATACAGTAAACTTGAAGTGAAGCATCGGAATCTATAACTAGTGTCACAGGAATGGTTCAAAATATAGACAGTAAGAAGAGCCAGTCATCTTGTACTTTAGTCGGCATTGTGACTTTTCTATTTATTTCCGATGCAATTTCTGTGTTTCGTCGCAATACGAAGATCCAAAGGGATACAGTAAACCTGAAGTGATGCATCGGAACCTATAACTAGTGTGCAGGAATAGTTCAAAAGCTAGACAGTAAGAAGAGCGAGTCGTCTTGTACTTAAGTCGGCATTGTGCCTTTAGTAGTTAATTCCGATGCAATTTCTGTGTTTCGTCGTCAATAAGAAGGTTCAAGGGATACAGTAAACCTGAAGTGAAACTTCGGAATCTATAACAAGAGTCTCAGGAATGGTTCAAATCATAGACAGTAAGAAGAGCCAGTTTTCTTGTACTTATGTCGGCATTGTGCCTATTGTATTTAATTCCGATGAAATTTTTGTGTTTCGTCGTCAACAAGAAGGTCCAAGGGATACAGTACACGAGAAGTGAAGCATTGGAATCTATAACTAGTGTCACAGGAATGGTTCAAAGCATATACCGTAAGAAGAGCCAGTCTTCTTGTACTTAAGTCGGCATTGTACCTTTTGTATTTAATTCCGATGCAATTTCTCTGTTTCATCGTCAGTAAGAAGGTCAGAGGGATACAGTAAACCTGAAGTGAGCATCGGAATCTATAACTAGTGTCACAGGAATGGTTCAATACATAGACAGTAAGAAGAGTCAGTCTTCTTGTACTTAAGTCGGCATTGTGCCTTTTGTATTTAATTCCGTTGCAATTTCTGTGTTTCGTTGTCAATAAGAATGTCCAAGGGATACAGTAAACCTGAAGTGAAGCATCGGAATCTATAACTACTGTGACAGGAATGGTTCATAAGACAGACAGTTAGAAACCCAGTCTTCTTGTACTTTAGACGGCATTGTGCCATTTGAATTTAATTCCGATGCAATTTCTGTGTTTCGTCGTCAATACGAATGTCCAAGGGATACAGTAAACCTGAAGTGAAGCATCGGAATCTATAACTAGTGTCACAGGAATGGTTCATAACATAGACAGTAAGAAGAGTCAGTCTTCTTGTACTTACATCGGCATTGTGCCTTTTGTATTTAATTCCGATTCAATTTCTGTGTTTCGTCGTCAATCACAAGGTCCAAGGGATACAGTAAACTTAAAGTGAAGCATCGGAATCTATAAGTAGTGTCACAGGAATGGTTCAAAATATAGACAGTAAGAAGAGCCAGTCTTCTTGTACTTAAGTCGGCATTGTGCCTTTCGTATTTAATTCCGATGCAATTTCTGTGTTTGATCGCAATACGATGGTCAGAGTGATACAGTAAACCTGAAGTGTTGCATCGGAACCTATAACTAGTGTCACAGGAATAGTTCAAAACATAGACAATAAGAAGAGCCAGTCTTCTTGTACTTAAGTCGGCATTGTGCCTTTTGGATTTAATTCCAATGCAATTTCTGTGTTTCGTCGTCAATAAGAAGGTCCAAGGGATACAGTAAACCTGAAGTGAAGCTTCGGAATCCATAACTAGTGTCACAGGAATGGTTCAAAACATAGACAGTAAAAAGAGCCAGTCTTCTTGAACTTAAGTCGGCATTGTGCCTTTGGTATTTAATTCCGATGCAATTTCTGTGTTTCGTCGTGAATAATAAGGTCCAAGGGATACAGTAAACCTGAAGCATCGGAACCTATAATCAGTGTCACAGGAATGGTTCAAAACATAGACCGTAAGAAGAGCCAGTCTTCTTGTACCTACGTCAACCTGAAGTGAAGCATCGGAATCTATAACTAGTGTCACAGGAATGGTTCAATCATAGACAGTAAGAGGAGCCACTCTTCTTGTACTTAAGTCGGCATTGTCTTTTTGTATTTAATTCCGATGCAATTTCTGTGTTTCGTCGTCAATAAGAAGGTTCAAGGGATACAGTAACCCTGAAGTGAAGCCTCGGAATCTATAACAAGTGTCTCAGGAATGGTTCAAATCATAGACAGTAAGAAGAGCCAGTTTTCTTGTACTTAAGTCGGCATTGTGATTTTTGTATTTAATTCCGATGAAATTTCTGTGTTTCGTCGTCATTAAGAAGGTCCAAGGGATACAGTAAACCTGAAGTGAAGCATCGGAAACTAAAACTAGTGTCACAGGAATGATTCAAATCATAGACAGTAAGAAGAGTCAGTCTTCTTGTACTTAAGTCGGCATTGTGCCTTTTGTATTTAATTCCGATGCAATTTCTGTGTTTCGTTGTCAATAAGAATGTCCAAGGGATACAGTAAACCTGAAGTGAAGCATCGGAATCTATATTTAGTGTAGCAGGAATGGTTCAAAAGACAGACAGTTAGAAGACCTAGTCTTCTTGTACTTAAGACGGCATTGTGCCATTTGAATTTAATTCCGATGCAATTTCTGTGTTTCGTCGTCAATAAGAATGTCCAAGGGATACAGTGAACCTGAAATGAAGCATCGGAATCTATAACTAGTGTCACATAAATGGTTCAAACATAGGCAGTAAGATGAGTCAGTCTTCTTGTACTTAATTCGGCGTTGTACCTTTTGTATTTAATTCCGATGCAATTTCTGTGTTTCGTCGTCAATAAGAATGTCCAAGGGATACAGTAAACCTGAAGTGAAGCATCGGAAACTAAAACTAGTGTCACAGGAATGATTCAAATCATAGACAGTAAGAAGAGCCAGTCTTCTTGTACTTAAGTCGGCATGGTGGTTTTGGTATTTAATTCCGATGCAATTTCTGTGTTTCACCGTCAATAAGAAGGTCAGAGGGATTCAGTAAACCTGAAGTGAAGCATCGGAATCTATAACTAGTGTCACAGGAATGGTTCATAACATAGACAGTAATAAGAGTCAGTCTCCTTGTACTTACGTCGGCATTGTGCCTTTTATATATAATTCCGATTCAATTTCTGTGTTTCGTCGTCAATCACAAGGTCCAAGGGATACAGTAAACTTGAAGTGAAGCATCGGAATCTATAACTAGTGTCACAGGAATGGTTCAAAATACAGACAGTAAGAAGAGCCAGTCATCTTGTACTTTAGTCGGCAATGTGCCTTTTGTATTTATTTCCGATGCAATTTCTGTGTTTCGTCGCAATACGAAGATCCAAGGGATACAGTAAACCTGAAGTGATGCATCGGAACCTATAAGTAGCGTGCAGGAATAGTTCAAAAGCTAGACAGTAAGAAGAGCCAGTCGTCTTGTACTTAAGTCGGCATTGTGCCTTTAGTAGTTAATTCCGATGCAATTTCTGTGTTTCGTCGTCAATAAGAAGGTTCAAGGGATACAGTAAACCTGAAGTAAAACTTCGGAATCTATAACAAGAGTCTCAGGAATGGTTCAAATCATACACAGTAAGAAGAGCCAGTTTTCTTGTACTTATGTCGGCATTGTGCATATTGTATTTAATTCCGATGAAATTTTCGTGTTTCGTCGTCAATAAGAAGGTCCAAGGGATACAGTACACGAGAAGTGAAGCATTGGAATCTATAACTAGTGTCACAGGAATGGTTCAAAGCATATACCGTAAGAAGAGCCAGTCTTCTTGTACTTAAGTCGGCATTGTACCTTTTGTATTTAATTCCGATGCAATTTCTCTGTTTCATCGTCAGTAAGAAGGTCAGAGGGATACAGTAAACCTGAAGTGAGCATCGGAATCTATAACTAGTGTCACAGGAATGGTTCAATACATAGACAGTAAGAAGAGTCAGTCTTCTTGTACTTACGTCGGCATTGTGCCTTTTGTATTTAATTCCGATGCAATTTCTGTGTTTCGTTGTCAATAAGAATGTCCAAGGGATACAGTAAACCTGCAGTGAAGCATCGGAATCTATAACTAGTGTGACAGGAATGGTTCATAAGACAGACAGTTAGAAACCCAGTCTTCTTGTACTTAAGACGGCATTGTGCCATTTGAATTTAATTCCGATGCAATTTCTGTGTTTCGTCGTCAATACGAATGTCCAAGGGATACAGTAAACCTGAAGTGAAGCATCGGAATCTATAACTAGTGTCACAGGAATGGTTCATAACATAGACAGTAAGAAGAGTCAGTCTTCTTGTACTTACATCGGCATTGTGCCTTTTGTATTTAATTCCGATTCAATTTCTGTGTTTCGTCGTCAATCACAAGGTCCAAGGGATACAGTAAACTTAAAGTGAAGCATCGGAATCTATAAGTAGTGTCACAGGAATGGTTCAAAATATAGACAGTAAGAAGAGCCAGTCTTCTTGTACTTAAGTCGGCATTGTGCCTTTCGTATTTAATTCCGATGCAATTTCTGTGTTTGATCGCAATACGATGGTCAGAGTGATACAGTAAACCTGAAGTGTTGCATCGGAACCTATAACTAGTGACACAGGAATAGTTCAAAACATAGACAGTAAGAGGAGCCAGTCGTCTTGTACTTAAGTCGGCATTGTGCCTTTAGTAGTTAATTCCGATGCAATTTCTGGGTTTCGCCATCAATAACAAGGTCCAAGGGATACAGTAAACCTGGCGCGAAGCATCGGAATCTATAACTAGTGTCACAGGAATGGTTCAAATCATAGACAATAAGAAGAGCCAGTCTTCTTGTACTTAAGTCGGCATTGTGCCTTTTGGATTTAATTCCAATGCAATTTCTGTGTTTCGTCGTCAATAAGAAGGTCCAAGGGATACAGTAAACCTGAAGTGAAGCTTCGGAATCCATAACTAGTGTCACAGGAATGGTTCAAAACATAGACAGTAAAAAGAGCCAGTCTTCTTGAACTTAAGTCGGCATTGTGCCTTTGGTATTTAATTCCGATGCAATTTCTGTGTTTCGTCGTGAATAAGAAGGTCCAAGGGATAAAGTAAACCTGAAGCATCGGAACCTATAATCAGTGTCCGGGAATGGTTCAAAACATAGACCGTAAGAAGAGCCAGTCTTCTTGTACTTAAGTCGGCATTGTGCCTATTGTATTTAATTCCGATGAAATTTCTGTGTTTCGTCGTCATTAAGAAGGTCCAAGGGATACAGTAAACCAGAAGTGAAGCATCGGAATCTATAACTAGTGTCACAGGAATGGTTCAAAACATAGACCGTAAGAAGAGCCAGTCTTCTTGTTTTTAAGTCGGCATTGGACCTTTTGTATTTAATTCCGATGCAATTTCTCTATTTCATCGTCAGTAAGAAGGTCAGAGGGATACAGTAAACCTGAAGTGAGCATCAGAATCTATAACTAGAGTCACAGGAATGGTTTAAAACGTAGACAGTAAGAAGAGTCAGTCCTCTTGTACTTAAGTCGGCATTGTGCCTTTTGTATTTAATTCCGATGCAATTTCTGTGTTTCGTTGTCAATAAGAATGTCCAAGGGATACAGTAAACCTGAAGTGAAGGATCGGAATCTATATTTAGTGTAGCAGGAATGGTTCAAAAGACAGACAGTTAGAAGACCTAGTCTTCTTGTACTTAAGACGGCATTATGCCATTTGAATTTAATTCCGATGCAATTTCTGTGTTTCGTCGTCAATAAGAATGTCCAAGGGATACAGTGAACCTGAAGTGAAGCATCGGAATCTATAACTAGTGTGACAGGAATGGTTCAAAAGACAGACAGTAAGAAGAGTAGTCTTCTTGTACTTAAGTCGGCATTGTACCTTTTGTGTTTAAATCCGATGCAATTTCTTTGTTTCGTCGTCAATAAGAAGGTCCAAGGGATACAGTAAACTTGACGTGAAGCATCGGAATCTATAACTAGTGTCTCAGGAATGGTTCAAAACATAGACAGTAAGAAGAGCCAGTCTTCTTGTACTGAAGTCGGCATTGTCTTTTTGTATTTAATTCCGATGCAATTTCTGTGTTTCGTCGTCAATAAGAAGGTCCAAGGGATACAGTAAACCTGAAGTGAAGCATCGGAATCTATAACTAGTGTCACAGGAATGGTTCAAAACGTAGGCAGTAAGAAGAGTCAGTCTTCTTGTACATAATTCGGCGTTGTACCTTTTGTATTTGATTCCGATGCAATTTCTGTGTTTCGTCGTCAATACGAAGGTCCAAGGGATACATTAAACCTGAAGTGAGGCATCGGAAGCTATAACTAGTGTCACAGGAATGGTTGAAAATATAGGCAGTAAGAAGAGCCAGTCTTCTTGTACTTAACTCAGCATTGTGCCTTTTGTATTTAATTCCGATGCAATTTCTATGTTTCGTTGTCAATAAGAAGATCCAAGGGATACAGTAAACCTGAAGTGAAGCATCGGAATCTATAACTAGTGTCACAGGAATGGTTCAAAATATAGACAGTAAGATGAATAAGTCTTGTTGTACTTAAATCGGCATTTTGCCTTTTGTATTTATTTCCAAAGCAATTTCTGTGGTTCGTCGTCAATACGAAGGACCAAGGGATACAGTAAACCAGAAGTGAAGCATCGGAATCTATAACTAGTGTCACAGGAATGGTTCAAAACATAGACCGTAAGAAGAGCCAGTCTTCTTGTACTTAAGTCAACCTGAAGTGAAGCATCGAATTCTATAACTAGTGTCACAGGAATGGTTCAAAACATAGACAGTAAGAAGAGCCACTCTTCTTGTACTTAAGTCGGCATGGTGCGTTTTGTATTTAATTCCGATGCAATTTCTGTGTTTCGTCGTCAATAAGAAGGTCCAAGGGATACAGTAAACATATAGTGAAGCATCGGAATTTAATACTGGTCTCACAGGAAATGTTCAAATCATAGTCAGTAAGAAGAGTCAGTCTTCTTGTACTTAAGTTGGCATTGTGCCTTTTGGATTAAATTCCGATTCAATTTCTGTGTTTCGTCGTCAATAGGAAGGTACAAGGGATACAGTAAACCTGAAGTGAAGCATCGGAAACTATATCTAGTGTGACAGGAATGGTTCAAAACATAGGCAGTAAGACGAGTGAGTCCTCTTGTACTTAAGTCGGCATTGTACCTTTTGTATTTAATTCCGATGCAATATCTGTGTTTCGTCGTCAATAAGAAGGTCCAAGGGATACAGCAAACCTGAAGTGAAGCTTCGGAATCTATAACTAGTGTCACAGGAATGGTTCAAATCATACACAGTAAGAAGCGCCAGTCTTCTTGTACTTATGTCGGCATTGTGCCTTTTGTATTTAATTCCGATGCAATTTCTGTGTTTCGTCGTCAATATGATGGTCCAAGGGATACAGTAAACCTGATGTGAAGCATCGGAATCTACAACTAGTGTCACAGGAATGGTTCAAAATATAGACAGTAAGAAGAGTCAGTCTTCTTGTACTTACGTCGGCATTGTGCCTTTTGTATTTAATTCCGATTCAATTTCTGTGTTTCGTCGTCAATCACAAGGTCCAAGGGATACAGTAAACTTGAGTGAAGCATCGGAATCTATAACTAGTGTCACAGGAATGGTTCAAAATATAGACAGTAAGAAGAGCCAGTCTTCTTGTACTTCAGTCGGCATTGTGCCTTTTGTATTTAATTGCGATGCAATTTCTGTGTCTCGTCGCAAGACGAAGGTCCAAATGATACAGTAAACCTGAAGTGATGCATCGGAACCTATAACTAGTGTCACAGGAATGGTTCAAATCATAGACAGTAAGAAGAGCCAGTCTTCTTGTACTTAAGTCGGCATTGTGCCTTTGGTATTTAATTCCGATGCAATTTCTGTGTTTCGTCGTCAATAAGAAGGTCTTAGGGATACAGTAAACCTGAAGTTAAGCAAGAGAACCTATAATCAGTGTCACAGGAATGGTTCAAAACAAAGGCATTAAGAAGAGTCAGTCTTTTTGTACTTAATTCGGCATTGTACCTTTTGTATTTAATTCCGATGCAATTTCTGTGTTTCGTCGTCAATAAGAAGGTTCAAAGGATACAGTAAACCTTAAGTGAAGCTTCGGAATAGATAACTAAGGTCTCAGGAACGGTTCAAATCATAGAGAGTAAGAAGAGCCAGTTTTCATGTACTTAAGTCGGCATTGTGCCTTTTGCATTTAATTCCGATGCAATATCTGTGTTTCGTTGTCAATAAGAAGATCCAAGGGATACAGTAAACCTGAAGTGAAGCATCGGAATCTATAACTAGTGTCACAGGAATGGTTCTAAACATAGAGAGTTAGAAGAGCCAGTCTTCTTGTACTTAAGTCGGCATTGTTCCTTTTGTATTTAATTCCGATTTAATTTCTGTGTTTAGACGTCAATAAGAAGGTCCAAGGGATACAGTAAACCTGAAGTGAACCATCGGAATCTATAACTAGTGTGACAGGAATGGTTCAAAAGAAAGACAGTAAGAAGAGTTAGTCATCTTGTACTTAAGTCGGCATTGTACCTTTTGTATTTAATTCCGATGCAATTTCTTTGTTTCGTCGTCAATAAGAAGGTCCAAGGGATACAGTAAACCTGAAGTGAAACATCGGAATCTATAACTAGTGCCTCAGGAATGGTTCCAAACATAGACATAAGAAGAACCAGTCTTCTTGTACTTAAGTCGGCATTGTCCTTTTGTATTTAATTCCGATGCAAGTTCTGTGTTTCGTCGTCAATAAGAATGTCCAAGGGAAACAGCAAACCTGAAGTGAAGCATCGGAATCTATAACTAGTGTCACAGGAATGGTCCAAACATAGGCAGTAAGAAGAGTCAGTCTCCTTGTACTTAATTCGGCGTTGTACCTTTCGTATTTAATTCCGATGCATTTTCTGTGTTTCGTCGTCAATAAGAAGGTCCAAGGGATACAGTAAACCTGAAGTGAAGCATCGGAATCTATAACTAGTGCCACAGGAATGGTTCAAATCATAGACAGTAAGAAGAGCCAGTCTTCTTGTACTTAAGTCGGCATTGTCTTTTTGTATTTAATTCCGATGCAATTTCTGTGTTTCGTCTTCAATAAGAAGGTCTAAATGATACAGTAAACCTGAAGTGAAGCATCGGAATCTATAACTAGTGTCACAGGAATGGTTCAAATCATAGGCAGTAAGAAGAGTCTGTCTTCTTCTACATAATTCGGCGTTGTACCTTTTGTATTTAATTCCGATGCAATTTCTGTGTTTCGTCGTCAATAAGAAGGTCCAAGGATAACAGTAAACCTGAAGTGAGGCATCGGAATCTATAACTAGTGTCACAGGAATGGTTCAAAACATAGGCAGAAAGAAGAGTCAGTCTTCTTGTACATAATTGGGCGTTGTACGTTTTGTATTTAATTCCGATGAAGTTTCTGTGTTTCGTCGTGAATAAGAAGGTCCAAGGGATACAGTAAACCTGAAGTGAAGCACCGAAATCTATAACTAGTACAATAGGAATGGTTCATAACATAGACAGTAAGAAGAGCCAGTCTTCTTGTACTTAAGTCAGCATTGTGCCTTTTGTATTTAATTATGATGCACTTTCTGTGTTTTGACGTCAATAGGAAGGTCCAAGGGAAAGAGTAAACCTGAAGTGAAGCATCGGAATCTATAACTAGTGTCACAGGAATGGTCCAAACATAGGCAGTAAGAAGAGTCAGTCTCCTTGTACTTAATTCGGCGTTGTACCTTTCGTATTTAATTCCGATGCGTTTTCTGTGTTTCGTCGTCAATAAGAAGGTCCAAGGGATACAGTAAACATGAAGTCAAGCATTGAAATCTATAACTAGTGTCAGAGGAATGGTTCAAAACATAGACAGTAAGAAGAGCCACTCTTCTTGTACTTAAGTCGGCATTGTGCCTTTTGTAATTAGTTCCGATGCAATTTCGGTGTTTCGTCGTCAATAAGAAGGTCCAAGGGATACAGTAAACATATAGTGAAGCATCGGAATTTAATACTGGTCTCACAGGAAATGTTCAAATCATAGTCAGTAAGAAGAGTCAGTCTTCTTGTACTTAAATCGGCATTGTGCCTCATGTATTTAATTTCGATGCAATTTCTGTGTTTCATCGTCAATAAGAAGGTCCAAGGGGTACAGTAAACCTGAAGTGAAGCATCAGAAGCTATAACTAGTGTGACAGGAATAGTTCAAAACACAGACAGTAAGAAGAGTTAGTCTTCTTGTACTTAAGTCGGCATTGTACCTTTTGTATTTAATTCCGATGCAATTTCTTTGTTCCGTCGTCAATAAGAAGGTCCAAGGAATACAGTAAACCTGAAGTGAAGCATCGGAATCTATAACTAGTGTCTCAGGAATGGTCAAAACATAGACAGTAAGAAGAGCCACTCTTCTTGTACTTAAGTCGGCATTGTCTTTTTGTATTTAATTCCGATGCAATTTCTGTGTTTCTTCGTCAATAAGAAGGTCCAAGGGATACAGTAAACCTGAAGTGAAGCATCGGAATCTATAACTAGTGTCACAGGAATGGTTCAAAACATAGGCAGTAAGAAGAGTCAGTCTTCTTGTACATAATTCGGCGTTGTACCTTTTGTATTTAATTCCGATGCGATTTCTGTGTTTCGCGGTCAACACGAAGGTCCAAGGGATACAGTAAACCTGAAGTGAGGCATCGGAATCTATAACTAGAGTCAAAGGAATGGTTCAAAACATAGACAGTAAGAAGAGCCAGTCTTCTCATACTGAAGTCGCATTGTGCCTTTTGTATTTATTTCCGATGCAATTTCTGTGTTTCGTCGTCAATAAGAAGGTCTTAGGGATACAGTAAACCTGAAGTTAAGCAAGAGAACCTATAATCAGTGTCACAGGAATGGTTCAAAACAAAGGCATTAAGAAGAGTCAGTCTTCTTGTACTTAATTCGGCATTGTACCTTTTGTATTTAATTCCGATGCAATTTCTGTGTTTCGTAGTCAATAAGAAGGTTCAAAGGATACAGTAAACCTTAAGTGAAGCTTCGGAATAGATAACTAAGGTCTCAGGAACGGTTCAAATCATAGAGAGTAAGAAGAGCCAGCTTTCATGTACTTAAGTCGGCATTGTGCCTTTTGCATTTAATTCTGATGCAATATCTGTGTTTCGTTGTCAATAAGAAGATCCAAGGGATACAGTAAACCTGAAGTGAAGCATCGGAATCTATAACTAGTGTCACAGGAATGGTTCTAAACATAGAGAGTTAGAAGAGCCAGTCTTCTTGTACTTAAGTCGGCATTGTTCCTTTTGTATTTAATTCCGATTTAATTTCTGTGTTTAGACGTCAATAAGAAGGTCCAAGGGATACAGTAAACCTGAAGTGAACCATCGGAATCTATAACTAGTGTGACAGGAATGGTTCAAAAGAAAGACAGTAAGAAGAGTTAGTCATCTTGTACTTAAGTCGGCATTGTACCTTTTGTATTTAATTCCGATGCAATTTCTTTGTTTCGTCGTCAATAAGAAGGTCCAAGGGATACAGTAAACCTGAAGTGAAACATCGGAATCTATAACTAGTGCCTCAGGAATGGTTCCAAACATAGACATAAGAAGAACAAGTCTTCTTGTACTTAAGTCGGCATTGTCCTTTGTATTTAATTCCGATGCAAGTTCTGTGTTTCGTCGTCAATAAGAATGTCCAAGGGAAACAGCAAACCTGAAGTGAAGCATCGGAATCTATAACTAGTGTCACAGGAATGGTCCAAACATAGGCAGTAAGAAGAGTCAGTCTCCTTGTACTTAATTCGGCGTTGTACCTTTCGTATTTAATTCCGATGCATTTTCTGTGTTTCGTCGTCAATAAGAAGGTCCAAGGGATACAGTAAACCTGAAGTGAAGCATCGGAATCTATAACTAGTGCCACAGGAATGGTTCAAATCATAGACAGTAAGAAGAGCCAGTCTTCTTGTACTTAAGTCGGCATTGTCTTTTTGTATTTAATTCCGATGCAATTTCTGTGTTTCGTCTTCAATAAGAAGGTCTAAATGATACAGTAAACCTGAAGTGAAGCATCGGAATCTATAACTAGTGTCACAGGAATGGTACAAATCATAGGCAGTAAGAAGAGTCTGTCTTCTTCTACATAATTCGGCGTTGTACCTTTTGTATTTAATTCCGATGCAATTTCTGTGTTTCGTCGTCAATAAGAAGGTCCAAGGATAACAGTAAACCTGAAGTGAGGCATCGGAATCTATAACTAGTGTCACAGGAATGGTTCAAAACATAGGCAGAAAGAAGAGTCAGTCTTCTTGTACATAATTGGGCGTTGTACGTTTTGTATTTAATTCCGATGAAGTTTCTGTGTTTCGTCGTGAATAAGAAGGTCCAAGGGATACAGTAAACCTGAAGTGAAGCACCGAAATCTATAACTAGTACAATAGGAATGGTTCATAACATAGACAGTAAGAAGAGCCAGTCTTCTTGTACTTAAGTCAGCATTGTGCCTTTTGTATTTAATTATGATGCACTTTCTGTGTTTTGACGTCAATAGGAAGGTCCAAGGGAAAGAGTAAACCTGAAGTGAAGCATCGGAATCTATAACTAGTGTCACAGGAATGGTCCAAACATAGGCAGTAAGAAGAGTCAGTCTCCTTGTACTTAATTCGGCGTTGTACCTTTCGTATTTAATTCCGATGCATTTTCTGTGTTTCGTCGTCAATAAGAAGGTCCAAGGGATACAGTAAACATGAAGTCAAGCATTGAAATCTATAACTAGTGTCAGAGGAATGGTTCAAAACATAGACAGTAAGAAGAGCCACTCTTCTTGTACTTAAGTCGGCATTGTGCCTTTTGTAATTAGTTCCGATGCAATTTCTGTGTTTCGTCGTCAATAAGAAGGTCCAAGGGATACAGTAAACATATAGAGAAGCATCGGAATTTAATACTGGTCTCACAGGAAATGTTCAAATCATAGTCAGTAAGAAGAGTCAGTCTTCTTGTACTTAAATCGGCATTGTGCCTCATGTATTTAATTTCGATGCAATTTCTGTGTTTCATCGTCAATAAGAAGGTCCAAGGGGTACAGTAAACCTGAAGTGAAGCATCAGAAGCTATAACTAGTGTGACAGGAATAGTTCAAAACACAGACAGTAAGAAGAGTTAGTCTTCTTGTACTTAAGTCGGCATTGTACCTTTTGTATTTAATTCCGATGCAATTTCTTTGTTCCGTCGTCAATAAGAAGGTCCAAGGAATACAGTAAACCTGAAGTGATGCATCGGAATCTATAACTAGTGTCTCAGGAATGGTCAAAACATAGACAGTAAGAAGAGCCACTCTTCTTGTACTTAAGTCGGCATTGTCTTTTTGTATTTAATTCCGATGCAATTTCTGTGTTTCTTCGTCAATAAGAAGGTCCAAGGGATACAGTAAACCTGAAGTGAAGCATCGGAATCTATAACTAGTGTCACAGGAATGGTTCAAAACATAGGCAGTAAGAAGAGTCAGTCTTCTTGTACATAATTCGGCGTTGTACCTTTTGTATTTAATTCCGATGCGATTTCTGTGTTTCGCGGTCAACACGAAGGTCCAAGGGATACAGTAAACCTGAAGTGAGGCATCGGAATCTATAACTAGAGTCAAAGGAATGGTTCAAAACATAGACAGTAAGAAGAGCCAGTCTTCTCATACTGAAGTCGCATTGTGCCTTTTGTATTTATTTCCGATGCAATTTCTGTGATTCGTCGTCAATAAGAAGGTCCAAGGGATTCAGTAAACCTGAAGTAAAGGATCGGAATATATAACTAGTGTCACAGGAATGGTTCAAATCATAGACAGTAAGAAGAGCCAGTCGTCTTGTACTTAAGTTGGCATTGTGGTTTTGGTATTTAATTCCGATGCAATTTCTGCGTTTCATCGTCAGTAAGAAGGTCAGAGAGATTCAGTAAACCTGAGGTGAAGCATCGAAATCTATAACTAGTGTCACAGGAATGGTTCAAAATATAGACAGTAAGAAGAGTCAGTCTTCTTGTACTTACGTCGGCATTATGCATTTTGTATTTAATTCCGATTCAATTTCTGTGTTTCGTCGTCAATCACAAGGTCCAAGGGATACAGTAAACTTGAAGTGAAGCATCGGAATCTATAACTAGTGTCACAGGAATGGTTCAAAATATAGACAGTAAGAAGAGCCAGTCTTCTTGTACTTCAGTCGGCATTGTGCCTTTTGTATTTAATTCCGATGCAATTTCTGTGTCTCGTCGCAAAACGAAGGTCCAACGGATACAGTAAACCTGAAGTGATGCATCGGAACCTATAACTAGTGTCACAGGAATGGTTCAAATCATAGACAGTAAAAGAGCCAGTCTTCTTGTACATAAGTTGGCATTGTGCCTTTTGGATTTAATTCCAATGCAATTTCTGTGTTTCGTCGTCAATAAGAAGGTCCAAGGGATACAGTAAACCTGAAGTGAAGCTTCGTAATCTATAACTAGTGTCACAGGAATGGTTCAAGGCATAGACAGTAAGAAGAGCCAGTCTTCTTGTACTTAAGTCGGCATTGTGCCTTTGGAATTTAATTTCGATGCAATTTCTGTGTTTCGTCGTCAATAAGAAGGTCCAAGGCATACAGTAAACCTGAAGTGAAGCATCGGAACCTATAATCAGTGTCACAGGAATGGTTCAAACATAGGCATTAAGAAGAGTCAGTCTTCTTGTACTTAATTCGGCATTGTACCTTTTGTATTTAATTTCGATAGAATTTCTGTGTTTCGTCGTCAATAGGAAGGTTCAAGAGAAACAGAAAACCTTAAGTGAAGCTTCGGAATCGATAACTAAGGTCTCAGGAATTGTTCAAATCATAGACAGTAAGAAGAGCCAGTCTTCTTCTACTTAAGTCGGCATTGTGCCTTTTGTATTTAATTCCGATGCAATTTCTGTGTTTCGTTGTCAATAAGAAGATCCAAGGGATACAGTAAACCTGAAGTGAAGCATCGGAATCTGTAACTAGTGTCACAGGAATGGTTCTAAACATAGACAGTAAGAAGAGCCAGTCTTCTTGTACTTAAGTCGGCATTGTGCCTTTTGTATTTAATTCCGATTCAATTTCTGTGTTTAGACGTCAATAAGAAGGTCCAAGGGACACAGTAAACCTGAAGTGAAACATCGGAATCTATAACTAGTGTCTCAGGAATGGTTCCAAACATAGACATAAGAAGAACCAGTCTTCTTGTACTTAAGTCGGCATTGTGCCTTTTGTATTTAATTCCGATTCAATTTCTGTGTTTAGACGTCAATAAGAAGGTCCAAGGGATACAGTAAACCTGAAGTGAACCATCGGAATCTATAACTAGTGTGACAGGAATGTTTCAATAGAAAGACAGTAAGAAGAGTTAGTCTTCTTGTACTTAAGTCGGCATTGTACCTTTTGTATTTAATTCCGATGCTATTTCTTTGTTTCGTTGTCAACAAGAAGGTCCAAGAGATACAGTAAACCTGAAGTGAAACATCGGAATCTATAACTAGTGTCTCTGGAATGGTTCCAAACATAGACTTAAGAAGAACCAGCCTTCTGGTACTTAAGTCGGCATTGTCCGTTTGTATTTAATTCCGATGCAATTTCTGTGTTTCGTCGTCAATAAGAATGTCCAAGGGAAACAGCAAACCTGAAGTGAAGCATCGGAATCTATAACTAGTGTCACAGGAATGGTTCAAACATAGGCAGTAAGAAGAGTCAGTCTCCTTGTACTTAATTCAGCGTTGTACCTTTTGTACTTAATTCCGATGCATTTTCTGTGTTTCGTCGTCAATAAGAAGGTCCAAGGGATACGGTAAACATATAGTGAAGCATCGGAATTTAATACTGGTCTCACAGGAAATGGTCAAATCATAGTCAGTAAGAAGAGTCAATCTTCTTGTACTTAAGTTGGCATTGTGCCTTTTGGATTAAATTCCGATGCAATTTCTGTATTTCGTCGTCAATAGGAAGGTACAAGGGATACAGTAAACCTGGAGTGAAGCATCGGACCCTATATCTAGTGTGACAGGAATGGTTCAAAACATAGGCAGTAAGAAGAGTGAGTCCTCTTGAACTTAAGTAGGCATTGTACCTTTTGTATTTAATTCCGATGCAATTTCTGTGTTTCGTCGTCAATAAGAAGGTCCAAGGGATACAGCAAACCTGAAGTGAAGCTTCAGAATTTATAACTAGTGTCACAGGAATGGTTCAAATCATAGACAGTTAGAAGAGCCAGTCTTGTTGTACTGATGTCGGCATTGTGCCTTTTGTATTTAATTCCGATGCTATTTCTGTGTTTCGTCGTCAATACGAAGGTCCAAGGGATACAGTAAACCTGATGTGAAGCATCGGAATCTATAACTAGAGTCAAAGGAATGGTTCAAAACATAGACAGTAAGAAGAGCCAGTCTTCTCGTACTGAAGTCGCATTGTGCCTTTTGTATTTATTTCCGATGCAATTTCTGTGATTCGTCGTCAATAAGAAGGTCCAAGGGATACAGTAAACCTGAAGTGAACGATCGGAATATATAACTAGTGTCACAGGAATGGTTCAAATCATAGACAGTAAGAAGAGCCAGTCGTCTTGTACTTAAGTTGGCATTGTGGTTTTGGTATTTAATTCCGATGCAATTTCTGCGTTTCATCGTCAATAAGAAGGTCAGAGAGATTCAGTAAACCTGAGGTGAAGCATCGAAATCTATAACTAGTGTCACAGGAATGGTTCAAAATATAGACAGTAAGAAGAGTCAGTCTTCTTGTACTTACGTCGGCATTATGCATTTTGTATTTAATTCCGATTCAATTTCTGTGTTTCGTCGTCAATCACAAGGTCCAAGGGATACAGTAAACTTGAAGTGAAGCATCGGAATCTATAACTAGTGTCACAGGAATGGTTCAAAATATAGACAGTAAGAAGAGCCAGTCTTCTTGACTTCAGTCGGCATTGTGCCTTTTGTATTTAATTCCGATGCAATTTCTGTGTCTCGTCGCAAAACGAAGGTCCAACGGATACAGTAAAAATGAAGTGATGCATCGGAACCTATAAATAGTGTCACAGGAATGGTTCAAATCATAGACAGTAAAAGAGCCAGTCTTCTTGTACATAAGTTGGCATTGTGCCTTTTGGATTTAATTCCAATGCAATTTCTGTGTTTCGTCGTCAATAAGAAGGTCCAAGGGATACAGTAAACCTGAAGTGAAGCTTCGTAATCTATAACTAGTGTCACAGGAATGGTTCAAGGCATAGACAGTAAGAAGAGCCAGTCTTCTTGTACTTAAGTCGGCATTGTGCCTTTGGAATTTAATTTCGATGCAATTTCTGTGTTTCGTCGTCAATAAGAAGGTCCAAGGCATACAGTAAACCTGAAGTGAAGCATCGGAACCTATAATCAGTGTCACAGGAATGGTTCAAAACATAGGCATTAAGAAGAGTCAGTCTTCTTGTACTTAAGTCGGCATTGTCTTTTTGTATTTAATTCCGATGCAATTTCTGTGTTTCGTCGTCAATAAGAAGGTTCAAGAGAAACAGAAAACCTTAAGTGAAGCTTCGGAATCGATAACTAAGGTCTCAGGAATTGTTCAAATCATAGACAGTAAGAAGAGCCAGTCTTCTTGTACTTAAGTCGGCATTGTGCCTTTTGTATTTAATTCCGATGCAATTTCTGTGTTTCGTTGTCAATAAGAAGATCCAAGGGATACAGTAAACCTGAAGTGAAGCATCGGAATCTGTAACTAGTGTCACAGGAATGGTTCTAAACATAGACAGTAAGAAGAGCCAGTCTTCTTGTACTTAAGTCGGCATTGTGCCTTTTGTATTTAATTCCGATTCAATTTCTGTGTTTAGACGTCAATAAGAAGGTCCAAGGGACACAGTAAACCTGAAGTGAAACATCGGAATCTATACTAGTGTCTCAGGAATGGTTCCAAACATAGACATAAGAAGAACCAGTCTTCTTGTACTCAAGTCGGCATTGTCCGTTTGTATTTAATTCCGATGCAATTTCTGTGTTTCGTCGTCAATAAGATTGTCCAAGGGAAACAGCAAACCTGAAGTGAAGCATCGGAATCTATAACTAGTGTCACAGGAATGGTTCAAACATAGGCAGTAAGAAGAGTCAGTCTCCTTGTACTTAATTCGGCGTTGTACCTTTTGTATTTAATTCCGATGCATTTTCTGTGTTTCGTCGTCAATAAGAAGGTCCAAGGGATACAGTAAACCTGAAGTGAAGCATCGGAATCTATAACTAGTGTCACTGGAATGGCTCAAATCATAGACAGTAAGAAGAGCCAGTCTTCTTGTACTTACGTCGGCATTGTCTTTTTGTATTTAATTCCGATGCAATTTCTGTGTTTCGTCGTCAATAAGAAGGTCCAAGGAATACAGTAAACCTGAAGTGAAACATCGGAATCTATAACTAGTGTCACAGGAATGGTTCAAATCATAGGCAGTAAGAAGAGTCAGTCTTCTTCTACTTAATTCAGCGTTGTACCTATTGTAATTAATTCCGATGCAATTTCTGTGTTTCGTCGTCAATAAGAAGGTCCAAGGATAACAGTAAACCTGAAGTGTGGCATCGGAATCTATAACTAGTGTCACAGGATTGATTCAAAACGTAGGCAGGAAGAAGAGTCAGTCTTCTTGTACTTAATTCGGCGTTGTACGTTTTGTATTTAATTCCGATGCAATTTCTGTGTTTCGTCGTGAAAAAGAAGGTCCAAGGGATACAGTAAACCTGAAGTGAAGCATCCAAATCTATAACTAGTGCCATAGGAATGGTTCATAACATAGACAGTAAGAAGAGCCAATCTTCTTGTACTTAAGTCAGCATTGTGCCTTTTGTATTTAATTATGATGCAATTTCTGTGTTTTGACGTCAATAGGAAGGTCCAAGGGATACAGTAAACCTGAAGTGAAGCATCGGACACTATAACTAGTGTCACAGGAAAAGTTCAAAATATAGACAGTAAGAAGAGCCAGTCTTCTTGTACTTAAGTCAGCATTGTGCCTTTTGTATTTAATTATGATGCAATTTCTGTGTTTTGACGTCAATTCGAAGGTCCAAGGGATACAGTAAACCTGAAGTCAAGCATTGAAATCTATAACTAGTGGCAGAGGAAGGGTTCAAAACATAGACAGTATGAAGAGCCACTCTTCTTGTACTTAAGTCGGCATTGTCTCTTTGTATTTAATTCCGATGCAATTTCTGTGATTCGTCGTCAATAAGAAGGTCCAAGGGATACAGTAAACCTGATGTGAAGCATCGGAATCTATAACTAGTGTCAAAGGAATGGTTCAAAACGAAGACTGTAAGTAGAGCCAGTCTTCTTGTACTTAAGTCGCATTGTGCCTTTTGTATTTAATTCCGATGCAATTTCTGTGATTCGTCGTCAATAAGAAGGTCCAAGGGATACAGTAAACCTGAAGTAAAGCATCGGAATCTATAACTAGTATCACAGGAATGGTTCAAATCATAGACAGCAAGAAGAGCCAGTCTTCTTGTACTTAAGTCGGCATTGTGGTTTTGGTATTTAATTCCGATGCAATTTCTGTGTTTCATCGTCAATAAGAAGGTCAGAGGGATTCAGCAAACCTGAGGTGAAGCATCGGAATCTATAACTAGTGTCACAGGAATAGTTCAAAACATTGACAGTAAGGGGAGCCAGTCATCTTGTACTTAAGTCGGCATTGTGCCTTTAGTAGTTAATTCCGATGCAATTTCTGTGTTTCGGCGTCAATAACAAGGTCTAAGCGATACAGTAAACCTGACGTGAAGCATCGGAATCTATAACTAGTATCACAGGAATGGTTCATATCATAGACTGTTAGAAGAGCCAGTCTTCTTGTACTTAAGTCGGCATTGTGCCTTTTGGATTTAATTCCAATGCAATTTCTGTGTTTCGTCGTCAATAAGAAGGTCCAAGGGATACAGTAAACCTGAAGTGAAGCTTCGGAATCTATAACTAGTGTCACAGGAATGGTTCATGACATAGACAGTAAGAAGAGCCAGTCTTCTTGTACTTAAGTCGGCATTGTGCCTTTGGTATTTAATTCCGATGCAATTTCTGTGTTTCGTCGTCAGTAAGAAGGTCCAAGGGATACAGTAAACCTGAAGTGAAACATCGGAATCTATAACTAGTGTCACAGGAATGGTTCAAAATATAGACAGTAAGAAGAGCCAGTCTTCTTGTACTTCAGTCGGCATTGTGCCTTTTGTATTTAATTCCGATGCAATTTCTGTGTCTCGACGCAAAACGAAGGTCCAACGGATACAGTAAACCTGAAGTGATGCATCGGAACCTATAACTAGTGTCACAGGAATGGTTCAAATCATAGACAGTAAAAGAGCCAGTCTTCTTGTACATAAGTCGGCATTGTGCCTTTTGGATTTAATTCCAATGCAATTTCTGTGTTTCGTCGTCAATAAGAAGGTCCAAGGGATACAGTAAACCTGAAGTGAAGCTTCGTAATCTATAACTAGTGTCACAGGAATGGTTCAAGGCATAGACAGTAAGAAGAGCCAGTCTTCTTGTACTTAAGTCGGCATTGTGCCTTTGGTATTTAACTCCGATGCAATTTCTGTGTTTCGTCGTCAATAAGAAGGTCCAAGGCATACAGTAAACCTGAAGTGAAGCATCGGAACCTATAATCAGTGTCACAGGAATGGTTCAAAACATAGGCATTAAGAAGAGTCAGTCTTCTTGTACTTAATTCGGCATTGTACCTTTTGTATTTAATTCCGATGCAATTTCTGTGTTTCGTCGTCAATAAGAAGGTTCAAGAGAAACAGAAAACCTTAAGTGAAGCTTCGGAATCGATAACTAAGGTCTCAGGAATGGTTCAAATCATAGACAGTAAGAAGAGCCAGTCTTCTTGTACTTAAGTCGGCATTGTACCTTTTGTATTTAATTCCGATGCTATTTCTTTGTTTCGTCGTCAATATGAAGGTCCAAAAGATACAGTAAACCTGAAGTGAAACATCGGAATCTATAACTAGTGTCTCTGGAATGGTTCCAAACATAGACATAAGAAGAACCAGCCTTCTGGTACTTAAGTCGGCATTGTCCGTTTGTATTTAATTCCGATGCAATTTCTGTGTTTCGTCGTCAATAAGAATGTCCAAGGGAAACAGCAAACCTGAAGTGAAGCATCGGAATCTATAACTAGTGTCACAGGAATGGTTCAAACATAGGCAGTAAGAAGAGTCAGTCTCCTTGTACTTAATTCAGCGTTGTACCTTTTGTACTTAATTCCGATGCATTTTCTGTGTTTCGTCGTCAATAAGAAGGTCCAAGGGATACGGTAAACATATAGTGAAGCATCGGAATTTAATACTGGTCTCACAGGAAATGGTCAAATCATAGTCAGTAAGAAGAGTCAATCTTCTTGTACTTAAGTTGGCATTGTGCCTTTTGGATTAAATTCCGATGCAATTTCTGTATTTCGTCGTCAATAGGAAGGTACAAGGGATACAGTAAACCTGGAGTGAAGCATCGGAACGTATATCTAGTGTGACAGGAATGGTTCAAAACATAGGCAGTAAGAAGAGTGAGTCCTCTTGTACTTAAGTCGGCATTGTACATTTTGTATTTAATTCCGATTCAATTTCTGTGTTTCGTCGTCAATAAGAAGGTCCAAGGGATACAGCAAACCTGAAGTGAAGCTTCAGAATCTATAACTAGTGTCACAGGAATGGTTCAGAACATAGACAGTAAGAAGAGCCAGTCTTCTTGTACTTATGTCGGTATTGTGCCTTTTGTATTTAATTCCGATGCTATTTCTGTGTTTCGTCGTCAATAAGAAGGTCCAAGGGATACAGTAAACCTGATGTGAAGCATCGGAATCTATAACTAGTGTCAAAGGAATGGTTCAAAACAAAGACAGTAAGTAGAGCCAGTCTTCTTGTACTTAAGTCGCATTGTGCCTTTTGTATTTAATTCCGATGCAAATTCTGTGATTCGTCGTCAATAAGAAGGTCCAAGGGATACAGTAAACCTGAAGTAAAGCATCGGAATCTATAACTAGTATCACAGGAATGGTTCAATTCATAGACAGTAAGAAGAGCCAGTCTTATTGTACTTAAGTCGGCATTGTGGTTTTGGTATTTAATTCCGATGCAATTTCTGTGTTTCATCGTCAATAAGAAGGTCAGAGGGATTCAGTAAACCTGAGGTGAAGCATCGGAATCTATAACTAGTGTCACAGGAATAGTTCAAAACATTGACAGTAAGGGGAGCCAGCCATCTTGTACTTAAGTCGGCATTGTGCCTTTAGTATTTAATTCCGATGCAATTTCTGTGTTTCGGCGTCAATAACAAGGTCTAAGGGATACAGTAAACCTGACGTGAAGCATCGGAATCTATAACTAGTATCACAGGAATGGTTCAAATCATAGACTGTTAGAAGAGCCAGTCTTCTTGTACTTAAGTCGGCATTGTGCCTTTTGGATTTAATTCCAATGCAATTTCTGTGTTTCGTCGTCAATAAGAAGGTCCAAGGGATACAGTAAACCTGAAGTGAAGCTTCGGAATCTATAACTAGTGTCACAGGATTGGTTCATGGCATAGACAGTAAGAAGAGCCAGTCTTCTTGTACTTAAGTCGGCATTGTGCCTTTGGTATTTAATTCCGATGCAATTTCTGTGTTTCGTCGTCAGTAAGAAGGTCCAAGGGATACAGTAAACCTGAAGTGAAACATCGGAACCTATAATCAGTGTCACAGGAATGGTTCAAATAATAGGCATTAAGAAGAGTCAGTCTTCTTGTACTAAATTCGGCATTGTACCTTTTGTATTTAATTCCGATTCAATTTCTGTGTTTAGACGTCAATCAGAAGATCCAAGGGATACAGTAAACCTGAAGTGAAGCATCGGTATCTATAACTAATGTGACACGAATGGTTCAAAAGAAAGACAGTAAGAAGAGTTAGTCTTCTTGTACTTAAGTCGGCATTGTGCCTTTGGTATTTAATTCCGATGCAATTTCTGTGTTTCGTCGTCAGTAAGAAGGTCCAAGGGATACAGTAAACCTGAAGTGAAACATCGGAACCTATAATCAGTGTCACAGGAATGGTTCAAATCATAGGCATTAAGAAGAGTCAGTCTTCTTGTACTAAATTCGGCATTGTACCTTTTGTATTTAATTCCGATTCAATTTCTGTGTTTAGACGTCAATCAGAAGATCCAAGGGATACAGTAAACCTGAAGTGAAGCATCGGTATCTATAACTAATGTGACACGAATGGTTCAAAAGAAAGACAGTAAGAAGAGTTAGTCTTCTTGTACTTAAGTCGGCATTGTACCTTTTGTATTTAATTCCGAAGCAAATTCTGTGTTCCGTCGTCAATAAGAATGTCCAAGGGATACAGTAATCCTGAAGTGAAGCATCGGAATCTATAACTAGTGTCACAGGAGTGGTTCAAAATATAGACAGTAAGAAGAGCCAGTCTTCATGTACTTAAGTCAGCATTGTGCCTTTTGTATTTAATTATGATGCAATTTCTGTGTTTTGACGTCAATTCGAAGGTCCAAGGGATACAGTAAACCTGAAGTCAAGCATTGAAATCTATAACTAGTGTCAGAGGAATGGTTCAAACATAGACAGTAAGAAGAGCCACTCTTCTTGTACTTAAGTCGGCATTGTGCCTTTTGTATTTAGATCCGATGCAATTTCTGTGTTTCGTCGTCAATAAGAAGGTCCAAGGGATACAGTAAACATATAGTGAAGCATCGGAATTTAATACTGGTCTCACTGGAAATGTTCAAGTCAGAGTCAGTAAGAAGAGTCAGTCTTCTTGTACTTAAGTCGGCATTGTGCCTTTTGTATTTAATTTCGATGCAATTTCTGTGTTTCATCGTCAATAAGAAGGTCCAAGGGATTCAGTAAACCTGAAGTGAAGCATCGGAATGTATAACTAGTGTCACAGGAATGGTTCAAAACATAGACAGTTAGAAGACCCAGTCTTCTTGTACTTACGTCTGCATTGTCCAATTTTTATTTAATTCCGATGTAATTTCTGTGATTCGTCGTCAATAAGAAGGATGAAGGGATACAATAAACCTGAAGCGAAGCATCGGAATCTATAACTAGTGTGACAGGAATAGTTCAAAACACAGACAGTAAGAAGAGTTAGTCTTCTAGTACTTAAGTCGGCATTGTACCTTTTGTATTTAATTCCGATGCAATTTCTTTGTTCCGTCGTCAATAAGGAGGTCCAAGGAACACCGTAAACCTGAAGTGAAGCATCGGAATCTATAACTAGTGTCTCAGGAATGGTCGAAACATAGACAGTAAGAAGAGCCAGTCTTCTTGTTCTTAAGTCGGCATTGTCCTTTTGTATTTAATTCCGATGCAATTTCTGTGTTTCGTCGTCAATAAGAAGGTCCAAGGGTAACAGTAAACCTGCAGCGAAGCATGGGATTCTATAACTAGTGTCACAGGAATGGTTCAAACTATAGACAGTAAGAAGAGCCAGTCTTCTTGTACTTAAGTCGGCATTGTGCCTTTTGTATTTAATTCCGTTGCAATTTCTGTGTTTCGTCGCAATAAGAAGGTCCAAGGGATACAGTAAACCTGAAGTGATGCATCGGAACCTATATTTAGTGCCACAGGAATAGTTCAAAACATAGGCAGTAAGTAGAGCCAGTCTTCTTGTACCTAAGTCGGCCCTGTACCTTTTGTATTTAATTCCGATGCAATTTCTCTGTTTCATCGTCGGTAGGATGGTCAGACGGATATAGTAAACCTGAAGGGAACCATCGGAATCTATGACTAGTGTCACAGGAATGGATCAAAACATAGACAGTAAGAAGAGCCAGTCTTCTTGTACTTAAGTCGGCATTGTACATTTTGTATTTAATTCCGATGCAATTTCTGTGTTTCGTCGTCAACAAGAAGGTCCAAGGTATACAGTAAACCTGACGTGAAGCATCGGAATCTATAACTAGTGTCACAGGAATGGTTCAAATCATATACAGTAAGAAGAGCCAGTCTTCTTGTACTTAAGTCGGCAATGTGCGTTTTGTGTTTAATTCCGATGCAATTTCTGTGTTTCGTCGTCAATAAGAAGGATGAAGGGATACAGTAAACCTGAAGTGAAGCATCGGAATCTATAACTAGTGTGACAGGAATGGTTCAAAACACAGACAGTAAGTAGAATTAGTCTTCTTGTACTTAAGTCGGCATTGTACCTTTCGTATTTAATTCCGATGCAATTTCTTTGTTTCGTTGTCAATAAGAATTTTCAAGGGATACAGTAAACCTGAAGTGAAGCATCGGAATCTATAACTAGTGACTCAGGAATGGGTCAAAACATAGACAGTAAGAAGAGCCAGTCTTCTTGTACTTAATTCGGCGTTGTACCTTTTGTATTTAAATCCGATGCAATTTCTGTGTTTTGCCGTCAATAGGAAGGTTCAAGGGATACAGTAAACCTGAAGTGAAGCTTCGTAATCTATAACTAGTGTCACAGGAATGGTTCAAGGCATAGACAGTAAGAAGAGCCAGTCTTCTTGTACTTAAGTCGGCATTGTGCCTTTGGTATTTAATTCCGATGCAATATCTGTGTTTCGTCGTCAATAAGAAGGTCCAAGGCATACAGGAAACCTGAAGTGAAGCATCGGAACCTATAATCAGTGTCACAGGAATGGTTCAAAACTTAGGCATTAAGAAGAGTCAGTCTTCTTGTACTTAATTCGGCATTGTACCTTTTGTATTTAATTCCGATGCAATTTCTGTGTTTCGTCGTCAATAAGAAGGTTCAAGAGAAACAGAAAACCTTAAGTGAAGCTTCGGAATCGATAACTAAGGTCTCAGGAATGGTTCAAATCATAGACAGTAAGAAGAGCCAGTCTTCTTGTACTTAAGTCGGCATTGTGCCTTTTGTATTTAATTCCGATGCAATTTCTGTGTTTCGTTGTCAATAAGAAGATCCAAGGGATACAGTAAACCTGAAGTGAAGCATGGGAATCTATAACTAGTGTCACAGGAATGGTTCTAAACATAGACAGTAAGAAGAGCCAGTCTTCTTGTACTTAAGTCGGCATTGTGCCTTTTGTATTTAATTCCGATTTAATTTCTGTGTTTAGACGTCAATAAGAAGGTCCAAGGGATACAGTAAACCTGAAGTGAACCATCGGAATCTATAACTAGTGTGACAGAATGTTTCAATAGA
Source organism: Schistocerca piceifrons (assembly GCF_021461385.2). Classification (NCBI taxonomy): domain Eukaryota; kingdom Metazoa; phylum Arthropoda; class Insecta; order Orthoptera; family Acrididae; genus Schistocerca; species Schistocerca piceifrons. The sequence continues at coordinate 43,807 of NW_025728399.1, forward strand.
AAGACAGTAAGAAGAGCCAGTCTTCTTGTACTTAAGTCGGCATTGTACCTTTTGTATTTAATTCCGATGCTATTTCTTTGTTTCGTCGTCAATAAGAAGGTCCAAGGGATACAGTAAACCTGAAGTGAAACATCGGAATCTATAACTAGTGTCTCAGGAATGGTTCCAAACATAGACATAAGAAGAACCAGTCTTCTGGTACTTAAGTCGGCATTGTCCGTTTGTATTTAATTCCGATGCAATTTCTGTGTTTCGTCGTCAATAAGAATGTCCAAGGGAAACAGCAAACCTGAAGTGAAGCATCGGAATCTATAACTAGTGTCACAGGAATGGTTCAAACATAGGCAGTAAGAAGAGTCAGTCTCCTTGTACTTAATTCAGCGTTGTAACTTTTGTACTTAATTCCGATGCATTTTCTGTGTTTCGTCGTCAATAAAAAGGTCCAAGGGATACAGTAAACCTGAAGTGAAGCATCGTAATCTATAACTAGTGTAACAGGAATGGTTCAAATCATAGACAGTAAGAAGAGACAGTCTTCTTGTACTTAAGTCGGCATTGTCTTTTTGTATTTAATTCCGATGCAATTTCTGTGTTTCGTCGTCAATAAGAAGGTCCAAGGAATACAGTAAACCTGAAGTGAAGCATCGGAATCTATAACTAGTGTCACAGGAATTGTTCAAATCATAGGCAGTAAGAAGAGTCAGTCTTCTTCTACATAATTCGGCGTTGTACCTTTTGTATTTAATTCCGATGCAATTTCTGTGTTTCGTCGTGAAAAAGATGGTCCAAGGGATACAGTAAACCTGAAGTGAAGCATCCAAATCTATAACTAGTGCCATAGGAATGGTTCATAACATAGACAGTAAGAAGAGCCAGTCTTCTTGTACTTAAGTCAGCATTGTGCCTTTTGTATTTAATTATGATGCAATTTCTGTGTTTTGACGTCAATAGGAAGGTCCAAGGGATACAGTAAACCTGAAGTGAAGCATCGGAATCTATAACTAGTGTCACAGGAAAAGTTCAAAATATAGACAGTAAGAAGAGCCAGTCTTCTTGTACTTAAGTCAGCATTGAGCCTTTTGTATTTAATTATGATGCAATTTCTGTGTTTTGACGTTACTTCGAAGGTCCAAGGGATACAGTAAACCTGAAGTCAAGCATTGAAATCTATAACTAGTGTCAGAGGAAGGGTTCAAAACATAGACAGTATGAAGAGCCACTCTTCTTGTACTTAAGTCGGCATTGTCTTTTTGTATTTAATTCCGATGCAATTTCTGTGTTCCGTCGTCAATAAGAAGGTCCAAGGGATACGGTAAACATATAGTGAAGCATCGGAATTTAATACTGGTCTCACAGGAAATGTTCAAATCATAGTCAGTAAGAAGAGTCAATCTTCTTGTACTTAAGTTGGCATTGTGCCTTTTGGATTAAATTCCGATGCAATTTCTGTATTTCGTCGACAATAGGAAGGTACAAGGGATACAGTAAACCTGGAGTGAAGCATCGGAACCTATATCTAGTGTGACAGGAATGGTTCAAAACATAGGCAGTAAGAAGAGTGAGTCCTCTTGTACTTAAGTCGGCATTGTACATTTTGTATTTAATTCCGATGCAATTTCTGTGTTTCGTCGTCAATAAGAAGGTCCAAGGGATACAGCAAACCTGAAGTGAAGCTTCAGAATCTATAACTAGTGTCACAGGAATGGTTCAGAACATAGACAGTAAGAAGAGCCAGTCTTCTTGTACTTATGTCGGTATTGTGCCTTTTGTATTTAATTCCGAAGCTATTTCTGTGTTTCGTCGTCAATAAGAAGGTCCAAGGGATACAGTAAACCTGATGTGAAGCATCGGAATCTATAACTAGTGTCAAAGGAATGGTTCAAAACCAAGGCAGTAAGTAGAGCCAGTCTTCTTGTACTTAAGTCGCATTGTGCCTTTTGTATTTAATTCCGATGCAATTTCTGTGATTCGTCGTCAATAAGAAGGTCCAAGGGATACAGTAAACCTGAAGTAAAGCATCGGAATCTATAACTAGTATCACAGGAATGGTTCAAATCATAGACAGTAAGAAGAGCCAGTCTTCTTGTACTTAAGTCGGCATTGTGGTTTTGGTATTTAATTCCGATGCCATTTCTGTGTTTCATCGTCAATAAGAAGGTCAGAGGGATTCAGTAAACCTGAGGTGAAGCATCGGAATCTATAACTAGTGTCACAGGAATAGTTCAAACCATTGACAGTAAGGGGAGCCAGTCATCTTGTACTTAAGTCGGCATTGTGCCTTTAGTAGTTAATTCCGATGCAATTTCTGTTTTTCGGCGTCAATAACAAGGTCTAAGGGATACAGTAAACCTGACGTGAAGCATCGGAATCTATAACTAGTATCACAGGAATGGTTCAAATCATAGACTGTTAGAAGAGCCAGTCTTCTTGTACTTAAGTCGGCATTGTGCCTTTTGGATTTAATTCCAATGCAATTTCTGTGTTTCGTCGTCAATAAGAAGGTCCAAGGGATACAGTAAACCTGAAGTGAAGCTTCGGAATCTATAACTAGTGTCACAGGAATGGTTCATGACATAGACAGTAAGAAGAGCCAGTCTTCTTGTATTTAAGTCGGCATTGTGCCTTTGGTATTTAATTCCGATGCAATTTCTGTGTTTCGTCGTCAGTAAGAAGGTCCAAGGGATACAGTAAACCTGAAGTGAAACATCGGAACCTATAATCAGTGTCACAGGAATGGTTCAAAACATAGGCATTAAGAAGAGTCAGTCTTCTTGTACTAAATTCGGCATTGTACCTTTTGTATTTAATTCCGATGCAATTTATGTGTTTCGTCGTCAATAAGAAGGTTCAAGGGATACAGTAACCCTTAAGTGAAGCTTCGGAATCTATAACTAAGGTCTCAGGAATGGTTCAAATCATAGACAGTAAGAAGAGCCAGTTTTCTTGTACTTAAGTCGGCATTGTGCCTTTTGTATTTAATTCCGATGCAATTTCTGTGTTTCGTTGTCAATAAGAAGATCCAAGGGATACAGTAAACCTGAAGTGAAGCATCGGAATCTATAACTAGTGTCACAGGAATAGTTCTAAACATAGAGAGTAAGAAGAGCCAGTCTTCTTGTACTTAAGTTGGCATTGGGCCTTTTGTATTTAATTCCGATTCAATTTCTGTGTTTAGACGTCAATAAGAAGATCCAAGGGATACAGTAAACCTGAAGTGAAGCATCGGAATCTATAACTAATGTGACGGAATGGTTCAAAAGAAAGACAGTAAGAAGAGTTAGTCTTCTTGTACTTAAGTCGGCATTGTACCATTTGTATTTAATTCCGATGCAATTTCTGTGTTTCGTCGTCAATAAGAATGTCCAAGGGAAACGGTAAACCTGAAGTGAAGGATCGGAATCTGTAACTAGTGTCACAGGAATGGTTCAAACATAGGCAGTAAGAAGAGTCAGTCTCCTTGTACTTAATTCGGCGTTGTACCTTTTGTATTTAATTCCGATGCATTTTCTGTGTTTCGTCGTCAATAAGACGGTCCAAGGGATACAGTAAACCTGAAGTGAAGCATCGGAAACTATAACTAGTGTCACAGGAATGGTTCAAAACATAGACAGTAAGACGAGCCAGTCTTCTTGTACTTAAGTCAGCATTGTCTTTTTGTATTTAATTCCGATGCAATTTCGGTGTTTCGTCGTGAATAAGAAGGTCCAAGGGATACAGTAAACCTGAAGTGAAGCATCGGAATCTATAACTAGTGCCATAGGTATGGTTCATAACATAGACAGTAAGAAGAGCCAGTCTTCTTGTACTTACGTCAGCATTGTCCCTTTTGCATTTAATTATGATGCAATTTCTGTGTTTTGACGTCAATAAGAAGGTCCAAGGGATACAGTAAACCTGAAGTGAAGCATCGGAATCTATAACTAGTGTCACAGGAGTGGTTCAAAATATAGACAGTAAAAAGAGCCAGTCTTCATGTACTTAAGTCAGCATTGTGCCTTTTGTATTTAATTATGATGCAATTTCTGTGTTTTGACGTCAATTCGATGGTCCAAGGGATACAGTAAACCTGAAGTCAAGCATTGAAATCTATAACTAGTGTCAGAGGAATGGTTCAAACATAGACAGTAAGAAGAGCCACTCTTCTTGTACTTAAGTCGGCATTGTGCCTTTTGTATTTAGTTCCGATGCAATTTCTGTGTTTCGTCGTCAATAAGAAGGTCCAAGGGATACAGTAAACATATAGTGAAGCATCGGAATTTAAAACTGGTCTCACAGGAAATGTTCAAGTCAGAGTCAGTAAGAAGAGTCAGTCTTCTTGTACTTAAGTCGGCATTGTGCCTTTTGTATTTAATTTCGATGCAATTTCTGTGTTTCATCGTCAATAAGAAGGTCCAAGGGATTCAGTAAACCTGAAGTGAAGCATCGGAATGTATAACTAGTGTCACAGGAATGGTTCAAAACATAGACAGTTAGAAGACCCAGTCTTCTTGTACTTCGTCTGCATTGTCCAATTTTTATTTAATTCCGATGTAATTTCTGTGATTCGTCGTCAATAAGAAGGATGAAGGGATACAATAAACCTGAAGTGAAGCATCGGAATCTATAACTAGTGTGACAGGAATAGTTCAAAACACAGACAGTAAGAAGAGTTAGTCTTCTAGTACTTAAGTCGGCATTATACCTTTTGTATTTAATTCCCATGCAATTTCTTTGTTCCGTCGTCAATAAGAAGGTCCAGGGAATACCGTAAACCTGAAGTGAAGCATCGGAATCTATAACTAGTGTCTCAGGAATGGTCGAAACATAGACAGTAAAAAGAGCCAGTCTTCATGTACTTAAGTCAGCATTGTGCCTTTTGTATTTAATTATGATGCAATTTCTGTGTTTTGACGTCAATTCGATGGTCCAAGGGATACAGTAAACCTGAAGTCAAGCATTGAAATCTATAACTAGTGTCAGAGGAATGGTTCAAACATAGACAGTAAGAAGAGCCACTCTTCTTGTACTTAAGTCGGCATTGTGCCTTTTGTATTTAGTTCCGATGCAATTTCTGTGTTCTGACGTCAATAAGAAGGTCCAAGGGATACAGTAAACATATAGTGAAGCATCGGAATTTAAAACTGGTCTCACAGGAAATGTTCAAGTCAGAGTCAGTAAGAAGAGTCAGTCTTCTTGTACTTAAGTCGGCATTGTGCCTTTTGTATTTAATTCCGTTGCAATTTCTGTGTTTCGTCGCAATAAGAAGGTCCAAGGGATACAGTAAACCTGAAGTGATGCATCGGAACCTATATTTAGTGCCACAGGAATAGTTCAAAACATAGGCAGTAAGTAGAGCCAGTCTTCTTGTACCTAAGTCGGCACTGTGCCTTTTGTATTTAATTCCGATGCAATTTCTCTGTTTCATCGTCGGTAAGATGGTCAGACGGATATAGTAAACCCGAAGGGAACCATCGGAATCTATGACTAGTGTCACAGGAATGGATCAAAAAATAGACAGTAAGAAGAGCCAGTCTTCTTGTACTTAAGTCGGCATTGTACATTTTGTATTTAATTCCGATGCAATTTCTGTGTTTCGTCGTCAACAAGAAGGTCCAAGGTATACAGTAAACCTGACGTGAAGCATCGGAATCTATAACTAGTGTCACAGGAATGGTTCAAATCATATACAGTAAGAAGAGCCAGTCTTCTTGTACTTAAGTCGGCAATGTGCCTTTTGTATTTAATTCCGATGCAATTTCTGTGTTTCGTCGTCAATAAGAAGGATGAAGGGATACAGTAAACCTGAAGTGAAGCATCGGAATCTATAACTAGTGTGACAGGAATGGTTCAAAACACAGACAGTAAGTAGAGTTAGTCTTCTTGTACTTAAGTCGGCATTGTACCTTTCGTATTTAATTCCGATGCAATTTCTTTAATTCGTTGTCAATAAGAATTTTCAAGGGATACAGTAAACCTGAAGTGAAGCATCGGAATCTATAACTAGTGACTCAGGAATGGGTCAAAACATAGACAGTAAGAAGAGCCAGTCTTCTTGTACTTAATTCGGCGTTGTACCTTTTGTATTTAAATCCGATGCAGTTTCTGTGTTTTGCCGTCAATAGGAAGGTCCAAGGGATACAGTAAATCTGAAGTGAAGCATCGGAATCTATAACTAGTGTCACAGAAATGGTTCAAAACATAGACAGTAAGAAGAGTTAGTATTCTTGTACTTAAGTCGCCATTGAGCCTTTTGTATTTAATTCCGATGCAATTTCTCTGTTTCATCGTCGGTAAGAAAGTCAGAGGGATACAGTAAACCTGAAGTGAGCATCGGAATCTATAACTAGTGTCACAGGAATGGTTCAAAACATAGACAGTAAGAAGAGTCAGTCTTCTTGTACTTAAGTCGGCATTGTGCATTTTGTATTTAATTCCGATGCAATTTCTGTGTTTCGTCGTCAATAAAAAGGTCCTAGGGATACAGTAAACCTGAAGTGAAGCATCGGAATCTATAACTAGTGTCACAGGAATGGTTCAAAATATAGACAGTCAGAAGAGCCAGTCTTCATGTACTTAAGGCGGCATTGTGCATTTTGTATTTAATTCCGATGCAGTTTCTGTGTTTCGTCGTCAATAACAAGGATGAAGGGATACAGTAAACCTGTAGTGAAGCATCGGAGACTATAACTAGTGTCACAGGAATGGTTCAAAACATAGGCAGTAAGAAGAGTCTGTCTTCTTGTACTTAATTCGGCGTTGTACCTTTTGTATTTAATTCCGATGCAATTTCTGTGTTTCGTCGTCAATAAGAATGTCCAAGGGATACAGTAAATCTGAAATGAAGCTTCGGTTTCTATAACTAGTGTCTCAGAAATGGTTCAAATCTTAGATAGTAAGAAGAGCCAGTCTTCTTCTACTTAAGTCGGAATTAAGACTTTTCTATTTAATTTCTTTGAAATTTCTGTGTTTCGTCGTGAATAAGGAGGTCCAAGGGATTCAGTAAACCTGATGTGAAGCATCGGAATCTATAACTAGTGTCACAGGAATGTTTCAATACATAGACCGTAAGAAGAGCCAGTCTTCTTGTACTTAAGTCGGCATTGTGCATTTTGCATTTAATTCCGATGCAATTTCTGTGTTTCATCGTCAATAAGAAGTTCAGAGGGATACAGTAAACCTGAAGTGAAGCGTAGGAATCTATAACTAGTGTCTCAGGAATGGTTCAAATCATAGACCGTAAGAAGAGCCAGTCTTCTTGTACTTAAGTCGGCATTGTGCCTTTTGTATTTAATTCCGATGCAATTTCTCTGTTTCATCGTTGGTAAGAAGGTCAGAGGGATATAGTAAACCTGAAGTGAAGCATCGGAATCTCTAACTAGTGTGACTGGATTGGTTCAAAACACACATAGTAAGTAGAGTTAGTCTTCTTGTACTTAAGTCGGCATTCTACCTTTCATATTTAATTCCGATGCAATTTCTTTCTTTCGTTGTCAATAAGAAGGTCCAAGGGATACAGTAATTCTGAAGTGAAGCATCGGAATCTATAACTAGTGTCTCAGGAATGGGTCAAAACAAAGACAGTAAGAGGAGCCAGTCTTCTTGTACTTAAGTCAGCATTGTTCTTTTCTATTTAATTCCGATGCAATTTCTCTGTTTTGTCGTCAATAAGAAGGTCCACGGGATAGAGTAAACCTGAAGTGAAGGTTATGAATCTATAACTAGTGTCACAGGAATGGTTCAAAACATAGGCAGTAAGAAGAGTCAGTCTTCTTGTACTTAATTCGGCGTAGAACCTTTTGTATCTAAATCCGATGCAATTTCTGTGTATCGTCGTCAATAAGAAGGTCCAAGGGATACAGTAAATCTGAAGTCAAGCTTCGGAATCTATAACTAGTGTCTCAGGAATGGTTCAAATCTTAGACAGTTAGAAGAGCCAGTCTACGTGCACTTAAGTCGGCATTGTGCCTTTTGTATTTCATTCCGATGAAATTTCTGAGTTTCGTCGTCAATAAGAAGGTCCAAGGTATACAGTAAACCTGATGTGAAGCATCGGAATCTATAACTAGTGTCACAGGAATGGTTCAAAACAAAGATAGTAAGAAGAGCCAGTCTTCTTGTACTTAAGTCGGCATTGTACCTTTTGTATTTAATTCCGATGCAATTTCTGTGTTTCTTCGTCAATAAGAAGGTCAGAGGGATACTGTAAACCTGAATTGAAGCATCGGAATCTATAACTAGTGTCATAGAAATGGTCCAAATCATAGACAGTAAGAAGGGTCAGTCTTCTTGTACTTAATTCGGCATTGTACCTTTTCTATTTAATTCCGATGCAATTTCTGTGTTTCGTCGTCAATAAGAAGGTCCAAGGAATACAGTAAGCCTGACGTGAAGCATCGGAATCTATAACTAGTGTCACAGGAATGATTCAAATCATAGACAGTAATTAGAGCCAGTCTTCTTGTACTTAAGTCGGCATTGTGCCTTTTGTATTGAATTCCGATGCAATTTCTGTCTTTCGTCGTCAATAAGAAGGATGAAGGGATACAGTAAACCTGAAGTGAAGCATCGGAATTTATAACTAGTGTGACAGGAATGGTTCAAAACACAGAGTGTAAGTAGAGTTAGTCTTCTTGTACTTAAGTCGGCATTGTATCTTTCGTATTTAATTCCGATGCAATTTCTTTGTTTCGTCGTCAATAAGAAGGTCCAAGGGATACAGTAAACCAGAAGTGAAGCATCGGAATCTATAACTAGTGTCTCAGGAAAGGGTCAAAACATAGACAGTAAGAAGAGCCAGTCTTCTTGTACATAAGTCAGCATTGTCTTTTGTATTTAATTCCGATGCAATTTTTGTGTTCCGTCGTCCATACGAAGGTCCAACGGATACAGTAAACCTGAAGTGAAGCATTGGAATCTATAACTAGTGTCACAGGAATGGTTCAAATCATAGGCAGTAAGAAGAGTCAGTCTTCTTGTACTTAAGTCGGCAATGTGCCTTTTGTATTTACTTCCGATGAAATTTCTGTGTTTCGTCGTCAATAAGAAGGTCCAAGGGATACAGTAAACCAGAAGTGAAGCATCGGAATCTATAACTAGTTTCACAGGAATGACTCAAAGATAGACAGTTAGAAGACCCAGTCTTCTTGTACTTAAGTCGGCATTGTGCCTTTTGTATTTAATTCCGATGCAATTTCTCTGTTCCATCGTCGGTAAGAAGGTCAGAGGGATATAGTAAACCTGAAGTGAACCATCGGAATGTATAACTAGTGTCACAGGAATGGTTCAAAACATAGACAGTAAGAAGAGACAGACTTCTTACACTTAAGTCGGCATTGTACCTTTTGTATCTAATTCCGATGCAATTTCTGTGTTTCGTCGTCAATAAGAAGGTCGATGGTATACAGTAAACCTGACGAGAAGCATCGGAATCCATAACTAGTGTCACAGGAATGTTTCAATACATAGACCGTAAGAAGAGCCAGTCTTCTTGTACTTAAGTCGGCATTGTGCATTTTGCATTTAATTCCGATGCAATTTCTGTGTTTCATCGTCAATAAGAAGGTCAGAGGGATACAGTAAACCTGAAGTGAAGCGTAGGAATCTATAAATAGTGTCTCAGGAATGGTTCAAATCATAGACCGTAAGAAGAGCCAGTCGTCTTGTACTTAAGTCGGCAATGTGCCTTTTGTATTTACTTCCGATGAAATTTCTGTGTTTCGTCGTCAATAAGAAGGTCCAAGGGATACAGTAAACCAGAAGTGAAGCATCGGAATCTATAACTAGTTTCACAGGAATGACTCAAACATAGACAGTTAGAAGACGCAGTCTTCTTGTACTTAAGTCGGCATTGTGCCTTTTGTATTTAATTCCGATGCAATTTCTGTATTTCGTTGTCAATAAGAAGGATGAAGGGATACAGTAAACCTGAAGTGAAGCATCGGAATCTCTAACTAGTGTGACTGGATTGGTTCAAAACACACAGAGTAAGTAGAGTTAGTCTTCTTGTACTTAAGTCGGCATTGTACCTTTCATATTTAATTCCGATGCAATTTCTTTGCTTCGTTGTCAATAAGAAGGTCCAAGGGATACAGTTATTCTGAAGTGAAGCATCGGAATCTATAACTAGTGTCTCAGGAATGGGTCAAAACAAAGACAGTAAGAGGAGCCAGTCTTCTTGTACTTAAGTCAGCATTGTCTTTTCTATTTAATTCCGATGCAATTTCTCTGTTTTGTCGTCAATAAGAAGGTCCAAGGGATACAGTAAACCTGAAGTGAAGCTTCTGAATCTATAACTAGTGTCACAGGAATGGTTCAAAACATAGGCAGTAAGAAGAGTCAGTCTTCTTGTACTTAATTCGGCGTAGAACCTTTTGTATCTAAATCCGATGCAATTTCTGTGTTTCGTCGTCAATAAGAAGGTCCAAGGGATACAGTAAATCTGAAGTCAAGCTTCGGAATCTATAGCTAGTGTCTCAGGAATGGTTCAAATCTTAGACAGTTAGAAGAGCCAGTCTACTTGCACTTAAGTCGGCATTGTGCCTTTTGTATTTAATTCCGATGAAATTTCTGAGTTACGTCGTCAATAAGAAGGTCCAAGGTATACAGTAAACCTGATGTGAAGCATCGGAATCTATAACTAGTGTCACAGGAATGGTTCAAAACAAAGACAGTAAGAAGAGCCAGTCTTCTTGTACTTAAGTCGGCATTGTACCTTTAGTATTTAATTCCGATGCAATTTCTGTGTTTCTTCGTCAATAAGAAGGTCAGAGGGATACAGTAAACCAGAATTGAAGCATCGGAATCTATAACTAGTGTCATAGAAATGGTCCAAAACATAGACAGTAAGAAGGGTCAGTCTTCTTGTACTTAATTCGGCATTGTACCTTTTCTATTTAATTCCGATGCAATTTCTGTGTTTCGTCGTCAATAAGAAGGTCCAAGGAATACAGTAAGCCTGACGTGAAGCATCGGAATCTATAACTAGTGTCACAGGAATGGTTCAAATCATAGACAGTAAGTAGAGCCAGTCTTCTTGTACTTAAGTCGGCATTGTGCCTTTTGTATTGAATTCCGATGCAATTTCTGTCTTTCGTCGTCAATAAGAAGGATGAAGGGATACAGTAAACCTGAAGTGAAGCATCGGAATTTATAACTAGTGCGACAGGAATGGTTCAAAACACAGTGTGTAAGTAGAGTTAGTCTTCTTGTACTTAAGTCGGCATTGTATCTTTCGTATTTAATTCCGATGCAATTTCTTTGTTTCGTCGTCAATAAGAAGGTCCAAGGGATACAATAAACCAGAAGTGAAGCATCGGAATCTATAACTAGTGTCTCAGGAAGGGGTCAAAACATAGACAGTAAGAAGAGCCAGTCTTCTTGTACATAAGTCAGCATTGTCCTTTTGTATTTAATTCCGATGCAATTTTTGTGTTTCGTCGTCCATACGAAGGTCCAACGGATACAGTAAACCTGAAGTGAAGCATTGGAATCTATAACTAGTGTCACAGGAATGGTTCAAATCATAGGCAGTAAGAAGAGTCAGTCTTCTTGTACTTAATTCGGCGTTGTACCTCTTGTATCTCAATCCGATGCAATTTCTGTGTTTCGTCGTCAATAACAAGGTCCAAGGGATACAGTAAATCTGAAGTCAAGCTTCGGAATCTATAGCTAGTGGCAAAGGAATGGTTCTAGACATAGACAGTAAGAAGAGCTTCTTCTTGTACTTAAGTCGGCATTGTGCCTTTTGTATTTAATTCCGATACAAATTCTGTGTTTCGTCGTGAATAAGAAGGTCCAAGGGATACAGTAACCCTAAAGTGAAGCATTGGAATCTATAACTAGTGTGACAGGAATGGTTCAAAACATAGGCAGTAAGAAGAGTTAGTCCTCTTGTACATAAGTCGGCATTGTACCTTTTGTATTTAATTCCGAAGCAGTTTCTGTGTTTCGTCGTCATTAACAAGGTCCAAGGGATACAGTAAACCTGAAGTAAAGCTTCAGAATCTATAACTAGTGTCACAGGAATGGTTCCAAACATAGACAGTAAGAAGAGCCAGTCTTCTTGTACTTGAGTCGGCATTGTGCCTCTTGTATTTAATTCCGATGCAATTTCTGTGTTTCGTCGTCAATAAGAAGGTCCAAGGGATACAGTAAACCTGATGTGAAGCATCGGAATCTATAACTAGTGGCAAAGGAATGGTTCTAGACATAGACAGTAAGAAGAGCGTCTTCTTGTACTTAAGTCGGCATTGTGCCTTTTGTATTCATTTCCGATGCAATTTCTGTGATTCGTCATTAATAAGAAGGCCCAAGGGATACAGTAAACCTGAAGTAAAGCATCGGAATCTATAACTAGTGTCACAGGACTGGTTCAAATCATAGACAGTAAGAAGAGCCAGTCTTCTTGTTCTTAAGTCGGCATTGTGGTTTTGGTATTTAATTCCGATTAAATTTCTGTGTTTCATCGTCAATAAGACGGTCAGAGGGACTCAGTAAACCTGAAGTGAAGCATCAGAATCTATAACTAGTGTCACAGGAATGGTTCAAAAGATAGACAGTAAGAAGAGTCAGTCTTCTTGTACTTACGTCGGCATTGTGCCTTTTGTATTTAATTCCGATTCAATTTCTGTGTTTCGTCGTCAATCACAAGGTCCAAGGGATACAGTAAACTTGAAGTGAAGCATCGGAATCTATAACAAGTGTCACAGGAATGGTTCAAAATATAGACAGTAAGAAGAGCCAGTCTTCTTGTACTTAAGTCGGCCTTGTGCCTTTTGTATTTAATTCCGATGCAATTTCTGTGTTTCGTCGCAATACGAAGGTCCAAGTGATACAGTAAACCTGAAGAGATGCATCGGAACCTATAACTAGTGTCACAGGAATATTTCAAAACATAGACAGTAAGAAGAGCCTGTCGTCTTGTACATAAGTCGGCATTATGCCTTTAGTAGTTGATTCCGATGCAATTTCTATGTTTCGTCTTCAATAACAAGGTCCACGGGATACAGTAAACCTGACGTGAAGCATCGGAATCAATAACTAGTGTCACACGAATGGTTCAAATCATAGACAGTAAGAAGAGCCGGTCTTCTTGTACTTAAGTCGGCATTGTGCCTTTTGGATTTAATTCCAATGCAATTTCGGTGTTTCGTCGTCAATAAGAAGATCCAAAGGATACAGTAAACCTAAAGTGAAGCTTCGGAATCTATAACTAGTGACACAGGAAAGGTTCAAAACATAGACAGTAAGAAGAGCCAGTCTTCTTGTACTTAAGTCGGCATTGTGCCTTTGGTATTTAATTCCAATGCAATTTCTGTGTTTCGTCGTCAATAAGAAGGTCCAAGGGATAGAGTAAAGCTGAAGTGAAGCATCGGAATCTATAATCAGTGACACAGGAATGGTTCAAAACATACGCAGTAAGAAGAGTCAGTCGTCTTGCACTTAATTCGGCATTGTACCTTTTGTATTTAATTCCGATGCAATTTCTGTGTTCTGTCGTCAATAAGAAGGTTCAAGGGAAACAGTAAACCTGAAGTGAAGCTTCGGAATCTATATCTAGTGACTCAGTTAAGGTTCAAATAATAGACAGTAAGAAGAGCCAGTTTTCTTGTACTGAAGTCGGCATTGTGCCTTTTGTATTTAATTCCGATGCAATTTCTGTGTTTAATCGTCAATTAGAAGGTCAGAGGGATACAGTAATCCTGAAGTGAAGCATCGGAATCTATAACTAGTGTCACAGGAATGGTTCAAAATATAGACAGTAAGAAGAGCCAGTCTTCTTGTACTTAAGTTGACATTGTGCCTTTTGGATTTAATTCCGATGCAATTTCTGTCTTTCGTCGTCAATAAGAAGGATGAAGGGATACAGTAAACCTGAAGTGAAGCATCGGAATCTATAACTAGTCTGACAGGAATGGTTCAAAACACACAGAGTAAGTAGAGTTAGTCTTCTTGTACTTAAGTCAGCATTGTTCCTTTCTATTTAATTCCAATGCAATTTCTGTGTTTCGTCGTCAATAAGAAGGTCCAAGGGATACAGTAAATCTGAAGTCGAGCTTCGGAATCTATAACTAGTGTCTCAGGAATGGTTCAAATCTTAGACAGTTAGAAGAGCCAGTCTTCTTGCACTTAAGTCGGCATGGTGCCCTTTTGTATTTAATTCCGATGAAATTTCTGTGTTTCGTCGTCAATAAGAAGGTCCAAGGTATACAGTAATCCTGATGTGAAGCATCGGAATCTATAACTAGTGTCACAGGAATGGTTCAAAACATAGACAGTAAGAAGAGCCAGTCTTCTTGTACTTAAGTCGACATTGTGCCTTTTGTATTTAATTCCGATGCAATTTCTGCGTTTCATCGTCAATAAGAAGGTCAGAGGGATTCAGTAAACCTGAAGCATCGGAATCTAAAACTAGTGTCACAGGAATGGTTCAAAAGATAGACAGTAAGAAGAGTCAGTCTTCTTGTACTTACGTCGGATTTGTGCCATTTGTATCTAATTCCGATTCAATTTCTGTGTTTTGTCGTCAACACAAGGTCCAATGGTTCAGGTTTACAGTATCCCTTGTACCTTTTGTATTTAATTCCGATGCAATTTCTGTGTTTCGTCGTCAATAAGAAGGTCCAAGGGATACAGTAAATCTGAAGTAAAGCATCGGAATCTATAACTAGTGTCACAGGAATGGTTCAAATCAGAGACAGTAAGAAGAGCCAGTCTTCTTGTACTTAAGTCGGCATTGTGGTTTTGGTATTTAATTCCGATGCAATTTCTGTGTTTCATCGTCAATAAGAAGGTCAGAGGGATTCAGTAAACCTGAAGTGAAGCATCGGAATCCATAACTAGTGTCACCGGAATGGTTCAAAAGATAGACAGTAAGAGGAGTCGGTCTTCTTGTACTTACGTCGGATTTGTGCCATTTCTATCTAATTCCGATTCAATTTCTGTGTTTTGTCGTCAACACAAGGTCCAAGGGATACAGTAAACATGAAGTGAAGCATCGGAATCTATAACTAGTGCCACAGGAATAGTTCAAAACATAGACAGTAAGAAGAGCCAGACGTCTTGTACTTAAGTCGGCATTGTGACTTTAGTAGTTAATTCCGATGCAATTTCTGTGTTTCATCGTCAATAACATGATCCAAGGGATACAGTAAACCTGACGTGAAGCATCGCAATCTATAACTAGTGTCACAGGAATGGTTCAAATCATAGGCAGTAAGAAGTGTGAGTTTTCTTGTACTTAATTCGGCGATGTACCTTTTGTATCTCAATCCGATGCAATTTCTGTGTTTCGTCGTCAATAAGAAGGTCCAAGGGATACAGTAAACCTGAAGTGAAGCTTCAGAATCTATAAATAGTGTCACAGGAATTGTTCAAAACATAGGCAGTAAGAAGAGCCAGTCTTCTTGTACTTAATTCGGCGTAGAACCTTTTGTATCTAAATCCGATGCAATTTCTGTGTTTCGTCGTCAATAAGAAGGTCCAAGGGATACAGTAAATTTGAAGTCGAGCTTCGGAATCTATAACTAGTGTATCAGGAATGGTTAAAAACTTAGACAGTTAGAAGAGCCACTCTTCTTGCACTTAAGTCGGCATTGTGCCTTTTGTATTTAATTCCGATGAAATTTCTGTGTTTCGTCGTCAATAAGAAGGTCCAAGGTATACAGTAAACCTGATGTGAAGCATCGGAATCTATAACTAGTGTCACAGGAATGGTTCAAAACATAGACAGTAAGAAGAGCCAGTCTTCTTGTACTTAAGTCGACATTGTGCCTTCTGTATTTAATTCCGATGCAATTTCTGCGTTTCATCGTCAATAAGAAGGTCAGAGGGATACAGTAAACCTGAAGTGAAGTTTCGGAATCTATAACTAGTGTCACAGGAATGGTTCAAAACATAGACAGTAAGAAGAGTCAGTCTTCTTGCACTTAAGTCGGCATTGTCCCATTTGTATTTCATTCCGATGCTATTTCTGTGTTTCGTCGTCAATAAGAAGGTCCAAGGGATACAGTAACCCTGAAGTGAAGCATCGGAATCTATAACTAGTGTCACAGGAATGGTTCAAAATATAGACAGTAAGAAGAGCCAGTCTTCTTGTACCTAAGTTGACATTGTGCCTTTTGGATTTAATTCCGGTGCATTTTCTATGTTTCGTCGTCAATAAGAAGGTACAAGGGATAAAGTAAAACTGAAGTGAAGCATCGGAATCTATAACTAGTGTGACAGGAATGGTTCAAAACATAGGCAGTAAGAAGAGTTAGTCCTCTTGTACTTAAGACGGCATTGTACCTTTTGTATTTAATTCCTATGCAATTTCTGTGTTTCGTCGTCATTAACAAGGTCCAAGGGATACAGTAAACCTGAAGTGAAGCTTCAGAATCTAAAACTAGTGTCACAGGAATGGTTCCAAACATAGACAGTAAGAAGAGCCAGTCTTCTTGTACTTGAGTCGGCATTGTGCCTTTTGTATTTAATTCCGATGCAATTTCTGTGTTTCGTCGTCAATAAGAAGGTCCAAGGGATACAGTAAACCTGATGTGAAGCATCGGAACCTATAACTAGTGTCAAAGGAATGGTTCAAGACATAGACTGTAAGAAGAGCGTCTTCTTGTACTTAAGTCGGCATTGTGCATTTTTTATTCATTTCCGATGCAATTTCTGTGATTCGTCATCAATAAGAAGGTCCAAGGGATACAGTAAACCTGAAGTAAAGCATCGGAATCTATAACTAGTGTCACAGGACTGGTTCAAAATATAGACAGTAAGAAGAGCCAGTTTTCTTGTACTTAAGTCGGCCTTTGTGCCTTTTGTATTTAATTCCGATGCAATTTCTGTGTTTCGTCGCAATACGAAGGTCCAAGTGATACAGTAAACCTGAAGTGATGCATCGGAACCTATAACTAGTGTCACAGGAATAGTTCAAAACATAGACAGTAAGAAGAGCCTGTCGTCTTGTACTTAAGTCGCTATTGTGCCTTTAGTAGTTGATTCCGATGCAATTTCTATGTTTCGTCTTCAATAACAAGGTCCACGGGATACAGTAAACCTGACGTGAAGCATCGGAATCAATAAGTAGTGTCACAGGAATGGTTCAAATCATAGACATTAAGAAGAGCCAGTCTTCTTGTACTTATGTCGGCATTGTGCCTTTTGGATTTAATTCCAATGCAATTTCGGTGTTTCGTCGTCAATAAGAAGATCCAAAGGATACAGTAAACCTAAAGTGAAGCTTCGGAATCTATAACTAGTGACACAGGAAACGTTCAAAACATAGATAGTAAGAAGAGCCAGTCTTCTTGTACTTAAGTCGGCATTGTGCCTTTGGTATTTAATTCCGATGCAATTTCTGTGTTTCGTCGTCAATAAGAAGGTCCAAGGGATACAGTAAAGCTGAAGTGAAGCATCGGAATCTATAACCAGTGACACAGGAATGGTTCAAAGCATAGGCAGTAAGAAGAGTCAGTCTTCATGTACTTAAGTTCGCATTGTGCCTTTTGTAGTTAATTCCGATGCAATTTCTGTGTTTCGTCGTCAATAAGAAGGTCCAAGGGATACAGTAATCCTGAAGTGAAGCATCGGAATCTATAACTAGTGTCACAGGAATGGTTCAAAATATACACAGTAAGAAGAGCCAGTCTTCTTGTACTTAAGTTGACATTGTGCCTTTTGGATTTAATTCCGATGCAATTTCTGTCTTTCGTCGTCAATAAGAAGGTACAAGGGATACAGTAAACCTGAAGTGAAGCATCGGAATCTATAACTAGTGTGACAGGAATGATCAAAACATAGGCAGTAAGAAGAGCCAGTCTTCTTGTACTTAAGTGGGCATTGTGGTTTTGGTATTTAATTCCGATGCAATTTCTGTGTTTCATCGTCAATAAGAAGGTCAGAGGGATTCAGTAAACCTGAAGTGGAGCATCGGAATCCATAACTAGTGTCACCGGAATGGTTCAAAAGATAGACAGTAAGAGGAGTCGGTCTTCTTGTACTTACGTCGGATTTGTCCCATTTGTATTTAATTCCGATTCAATTTCTGTGTTTTGTCGTCAATCACAAGGTCCAAGGGATACAGTAAACATGAAGTGAAGCATCGGAATCTATAACTAGTGTCACAGGAATGTTTCAAAATATAGACAGTAAGAAGAGCCAGTCTTCTTGTACTTAAGTCGGCACTGTGCCTTTCGTATTTAATTCCGATGCAATTTCTGTGTTTCTTCCCAATACGAGATTCCAAGGGATACAGTAAACCTGAAGTGATGCATCGGAACCTATAACTAGTGCCACAGGAATAGTTCAAAACATAGACAGTAAGAAGTGTCAGTCTTCTTGTACTTAATTCGGCGTAGAACCTTTTGTATCTAAATCCGATGCAATTTCTGTGTTTCGTCGTCAATAAGAAGGTCCAAGGGATACAGTAAACCTGAAGTGAAGCTTCAGAATCTATAAATAGTGTCACAGGAATGGTTCAAAACATAGGCAGTAAGAAGAGTCAGTCTTCTTGTACTTAATTCGGCGTAGAACCTTTTGTATCTAAATCCGATGCAATTTCTGTGTTTCGTCGTCAATAAGAAGGTCCAAGGGATACAGTAAATCTGAAGTCGAGCTTCGGAATCTATAACTAGTGTATCAGGAATGGTTCAAATCTTAGACAGTTAGAAGAGCCAGTCTTCTTGCACTTAAGTCGGCATTGTGCCTTTTGTATTTAATTCCGATGAAATTTCTGTGTTTCGTCGTCTATAAGAAGGTCCAAGGTATACAGTAAACCTGATGTGAGGCATCGGAATCTATAACTAGTGTCACAGGAATGGTTCAAAACATAGGCAGTAAGAAGAGCCAGTCTTCTTGTACTTAAGTCGACATTGTGCCTTTTGTATTTAATTCCGATGCAATTTCTGCGTTTCATCGTCAATAAGAAGTTTAGAGGGATACAGTAAACCTGAAGTGAAGTATCGGAATCTATAACTAGTGTCACAGGAATGGTTCAAATCACAGACAGTAAGAAGAGTCAGTCTTCTTGCACTTAAGTCGGCATTGTCCCATTTGTATTTCATTCCGATGCTATTTCTGTGTTTCTTCGTCAATAAGAAGGTCCAAGGGATACAGTAACCCTGAACTGAAACACCGGAATCTATAACTTGTGTCACAGGAATGGTTCAAAGTATAGACAGTAAGAAGAGCCAGTCTTCTTGTACCTAAGTTGACATTGTGCCTTTTGGATTTAATTCCGATGCATTTTCTATGTTTCGTCGGCAATAAGAAGGTACAAGGGATAAAGTAAAACTGAAGTGAAGCATCGGAAACTATAACTAGTGTGACAGGAATGGTTCAAAACATAGGCAGTAAGAAGAGTTAGTCCTCTTGTACTTAAGTCGGCATTGCACCTTTTGTATTTAATTCCTATGCAATGTCTGTGTTTCGTCGTCATTAACAAGATCCAAGGGATACAGTAAACCTGAAGTGAAGCTTCAGAATCTATAACTAGTGTCACAGGAATGGTTCAAACATAGACAGTAAGAAGAGCCAGTCTTCTTGTACTTGAGTCGGCATTGTGCCTTTTGTATTTAATTCCGATGCAATTTCTGTGTTTCGTCGTCAATAAGAAGGTCCAAGGGATACAGTAAACCTGATCTGAAGCATCGGAATCTATAACTAGTGTCAAAGGAATGGTTCAAGACATAGACAGTAAGAAGAGCGTCTTCTTGTACTTAAGTCGGCATTGTGCCTTTTTTATTCATTTTCGATGCAATTTCTGTGATTCGTCATCAATAAGAAGGTCCAAGGGATACAGTAAACCTGAAGTAAAGCATCGGAGTCTATAACTAGTGTCACAGGACTGGTTCAAAATATAGACAGTAAGAAGAGCCAGTTTTCTTGTACTTAAGTCGGCCTTGTGCCTTTTGTATTTAATTCCGATGCAATTTCTGTGTTTCGTCGCAATACGAGGGTCCAAGTGATACAGTAAACCTGAAGTGATGCATCGGAACCTATAACTAGTGTCACAGGAATAGTTCAAAACATAGACAGTAAGAAGAGCCTGTCGTCTTGTACTTATGTCGCTATTGTGCCTTTAGTAGTTGATTCCGATGCAATTTCTATGTTTCGTCTTCAATAACAAGGTCCACGGGATACAGTAAACCTGACGTGAAGCATCGGAATCAATAAGTGGTGTCACAGGAATGGTTCAAATCATAGACATTAAGAAGAGCCAGTCTTCTTGTACTTATGTCGGCATTGTGCCTTTTGGATTTAATTCCAATGCAATTTCGGTGTTTCGTCGTCTATAAGAAGATCCAAAGGATACAGTAAACCTAAAGTGAAGCTTCGGAATCTATAACTAGTGACACAGGAAACGTTCAAAACATAGATAGTAAGAAGAGCCAGTCTTCTTGTACTTAAGTCGGCATTGTGCCTTTGGTATTTAATTCCGATGCAATTTCTGTGTTTCGTCGTCAATAAGAAGGTCCAAGGGATACAGTAAAGCTGAAGTGAAGCATCGGAATCTATAACCAGTGACATAGGAATGGTTCAAAGCATAGGCAGTAAGAAGAGTCAGTCGTCTTGCACTTAATTCGGCATTGTACCTTTTGTATTTAATTCCGATGTAATTTCTGTGTTTTTTCGTCAGTAAGAAGGTCAGAGGGATACAGTAAACCGGAAGTGAAGCATCGGAATCTATAACTAGTATCACAGGAATGGTTCAAAACATAGACAGTAAGAAGAGTCAGTCTTCTTGTACTTAAGTCGGCATTGTGCCTTTTGTATTTAATTCCGATGCAATTTCTGTGATTCGTCGTCAATAAGAAGGTCCAAGGGATACAGTAATCCTGAAGTGAAGCATCGGAATCTATAACTAGTGTCACAGGAATGGTTCAAAATATACACAGTAAGAAGAGCCAGTCTTCTTGTACTTAAGTTGACATTGTGCCTTTTGGATTTAATTCCGAAGCAATTTCTGTCTTTCGTCGTCAATATGAAGGTACAAGGGATACAGTAAACCTGAAGTGAAGCATCGGAATCTATAACTAGTGTGACAGGAATGGTTCAAACATAGACAGTAAGAAGACCCAGTCTTCTTGTACTTAAGTCGGCATTGTGGTTTTGGTATTTAATTCCGATGCAATTTATGTGTTTCATCGTCAATAAGAGGGTCAGAGGGATACAGTAAACCGGAAGTGAAGCATCGGAATCTATAACTAGTGTCACCGGAATGGTTCAAAAGATAGACAGTAAGAAGAGTCGGCCTTCTTGTACTTACGTCGGATTTGTGCCATTTGTATTTAATTCCGATTCAAATTCTGTGTTTTGTCGTCAGTCACAAGCTCCAAGGGATACAGTAAACATGAAGTGAAGCATCGGAATCTATAACTAGTGTCACAGGAATGATTCAAAATATAGACAGTAAGAAGAGCCAGTCTTCTCGTACTTATGTCGGCATTGTGCCTTTCGTATTCAATTCCGATGCAATTTCTGTGTTTCATCGTCAATAAGAGGGTCAGAGGGATACAGTAAACCGGAAGTGAAGCATCGGAATCTATAACTAGTGTCACAGGAATGGTTCAAATCATAGACAGTAAGAAGAGTCAGTCTTCTTGTACTTAAGTCGGCATTGTGCCTTTTGTATTACTTCCGATGCAATTTCTGTGATTCGTCGTCAATAAGAAGGTCCAAGGGATACAGTAATCCTGAAGTGAAGCATCGGAATCTATAACTAGTGTCACAGGAATGGTTCAAAATATACACAGTAAGAAGAGCCAGTCTTCTTGTACTTAAGCTGACATTGTGCCTTTTGGATTTAATTCCGATGCAATTTCTGTCTTTCGTCGTCAATAAGTAGGTACAAGGGATACAGTAAACCTGAAGTGAAGCATCGGAATCTATAACTAGTGTGACAGGAATGGTTCAAAACATAGGCTGTAAGAAGAGTTAGTCCTCTTGTACATAAGTCGGCATTGTACCTTTTGTATTTAATTCCGATGCAATTTCTGTGTTTCGTCGTCAATAAGAAGGTCCAAGGGATACAGTAAACCTGATGTGAAGCATCGGAATCTATAACTAGTCTCAAAGGAATGGTTCAAGACATAGACAGTAAGAAGAGTTTCTTCTTGTACTTAAGTCGGCATTGTGCCTTTTGTATTCATTTCCGATGCAATTTCTGTGATTCGTCATCAATAAGAAGGTCCAAGGGATACAGGAAACCTGAAGTAAAGCATCGGAATCTATAACTAGTGCCACAGGACTGGTTGAAATTATAGACAGTAAGAAGAGCCAGTCTTCTTGTACTTAAGTCGGCATTGTGGTTTTGGTATTTAATTCCGATGCAATTTCTGTGTTTCATCGCCAATAAGGTCAGAGGGACTCAGTAAACCTGAAGTGAAGCATCAGAATCTATAACTAGTGTCACAGGAATGGTTAAAAAAAAAGACAGTAAGAAGAGTCAGTCTTCTTGTACTTACGTCGGCATTGCGCCTTTTGTATTTAATTCCGATTCAATTTCTGTGTTTCGTCGTCAATCACAAGGTCCAAGGGATACAGTAAACTTGAAGTGAAGCATCGGAATCTATAACAAGTGTCACAGGAATGGTTCAAAATATAGACAGTAAGAAGAGCCAGTTTTCTTGTACTTAAGTCGGCCTTGTGCCTTTTGTATTTAATTCCGATGCAATTTCTGTGTTTCGTCGCAATACGAAGGCCCAAGTGATACAGTAAACCTGAAGTGATGCATCGGAACCTATAACTAGTGTCACAGGAATAGTTCAAAACATAGACAGTAAGAAGAGCCTGTCGTCTTGCACTTAAGTCGGCATTGTGCCTTTAGTAGTTGATTCCTATGCAATTTCTATGTTTCGTCTTCAGTAACAAGGTCCACGGGATACAGTAAACCTGACGTGAAGCATCGGAATCAAAAACTAGTGTCACAGGAATGGTTCAAATCATACACAGTAAGAAGAGCCAGTCTTCTTGTACTTAAGTCATCATTGTGCCTTTAGGATTTAATTCCAATACAATTTCGGTGTTTCGTCGTCAATAAGAAGATCCAGGGGATACAGTAAACCTGAATTGAAGCTTCGGAATCTATAACTAGTGACACAGGAAAGGTTCAAAACATAGACAGTAAGAAGAGCCAGTCTTCTTGTACTTAAGTCGGCATTGTGCCTTTGGTATTTAATTCCGATGCAATTTGTGTGTTTCGTCGTCAATAAGAAGGTCCAAGGGATACAGTAAAGCTGAAGTGAAGCATCGGAATCTATAACCAGTGACACAGGAATGGTTCAAATCATAGGCAGTAAGAAGAGTCAGTCGTCTTGCACTTAAGTCGGCATTGTACCTTTTGTATTTAATTCCGATGCAATTTCTGTTTTTGTCGTCAATAAGAAGGTTCAAGGGATACAGTAAACCTGAAGTGAAGCTTCGGAATCTATATGTAGTGTCTCAGGAATGGTTCAAATCATCGACAGTAAGAAGAGCCAGTTCTCTTGTACTTAAGTCGGCATTATGCCTTTTGTATTTAGTGCCGATGCAATTTCTGTGTTTCGTCGTCAATAAGAAGGTCCAAGGGATACAGTAAACCTGAAGTGAAGCTTCAGAATCCATAACTAGTGTCACAGGAATGGTTCCAAACATAGACAGTAAGAACAGCCAGTCTTCTTGTACTTATGTCGGCATTGTGCCTTTTGTATTTAATTCCGATGCAATTTCTGTGTTTCGTCGTCAATAAGAAGGTCAAAGGGATACAGTAAACCTGATGTGAAGCATCGAAATCTATAACTAGTGTCAAAGGAATGGATCAAAACATAGACAGTCAGAAGAGCCAGTCTTCTTGTACTTATGGCGGAATTGTGCCTTTTTTATTTAATTCCGATGCAATTTCTGTGATTCGTCGTCAATAAGAAGGTCCAAGGGATACAGTAAACCTGAAGTAAAGCATCAGAAACTATAACTAGTGTCACAGGAATGGTTCAAATCATAGACAGTAAGAAGAGCCAGTCTTTTTGTACTTAAGTCGGCATTGTGGTTTTGGTATTTAATTTCGATGCAGTTTCTGTGTTTCATCGTCAATAAGAAGGCCAGAGGGATTCAGTAAACCTGAAGTGAAGCATCGGAATCTATAACTAGTGTCACAGGAATGGTTCAAAACATAGACAGTAAGAAGAGTCAGTCTTCTTGTACTTACGTCGGCATTGTGCCTTTTGTATTTAATTCCGATTCAATTCTGTGTTTCGTCGTCAATCACAAGGTCCAAGGGATACAGTAAACTTGAAGTGAAGCATCGGAATCATTAACTAGTGTGACAGGAATGGTTAAAAACACAGATAGTAAGAAGAGTTAAACTTCTTGGACTTAAGTCGGCATTGTACCTTTTGTATTTAATTCCGATGCAATTTCTTTGTTTGGTCGTCAATAAGAAGGTCCAAGGGATACAGTAAACCTGAAGTGAAGCATCGGAATCTATAACTAGTGTCTCAGGAATGGTTCAAAACATAGACTGTAAGAAGAGCCAGTCTTCTTGTACTTAAGTCTTCATTGTCCTTTTTTATTTAATTCCGATACAATTTCTGTGTTTCGTCGTCAATATGAAGGTCCAAGGGATACAGTAAACCTTAAGTGAAGCATCGGAATCTATAACTAGTGTCACAGGAGTGGTTCAAAGCATAGGCAGTAAGAAGAGTCAGTCTTCTTGTACTTAACTCGGCGTTGCACCTTTTGTATTTAATTCCGATGCAATTTCTGTGTTTCGTCGTCAACAAGAAGGTCCAAGGGATACAGTAAATCTGAAGTGAAGCTTCGGAATCTATAACTAGTGTCTCAGGAATGGTTGAAATCTTAGACAGTAAGTAGAGTCAGTCTTCTTGTACTTAAGTCGGCATTGTGGCTTTTCTATTTAATTCCATTGAAATTTCTGTGTTTCGTCGTGAATAAGAAGGTCCAAGGGATTCAGTAAACCTGATGTGAAGCATCGGAATCTATAACTAGTGTCACAGGAATGGTTCAAATGATAGACAGTAAGAAGAGCCAGTCTACTTGTACTTAAGTCGGCATTGTGCCTTTTGCATTTAATTCCGATGCAATTTCTGTGTTTCATTGTCAATAAGAAGGTCAGAGGGATACAGTAAACCTGAAATGATGCATCGGAATCTATAATTTGTGTCACAGGAATGGTCCAAAACATAGACAGTAAGAAGGGTCAGACATCTTGTACTTAATTCGTCATTGTACCTTTTCTATTTAATTACGATGCAATTTCTGTGTTTCGCCGTCAATAAGAAGGTATTGTATTTAAGGCGGCATTGTGCCTTTTGTATTTAATTCCGATGCAATTTCTGTGTTTTGTCGCCAATAAGAAGGATGAAGGGATACAGTAAACCTGAAGTGAAGCATCGGAATCATTAACTAGTGTGACAGGAATGTTTAAAAACACAGACAGTAAGAAGAGTTAGTCTTCTTGGACTTAATTCGGCATTGTACCTTTTGTATTTAATTCCGATGGAATTTCTTTGTTTGGTCGTCAATAATAAGGTCCAAGGGATACAGTAAACCTGAAGTGAAGCATCGGAATCTATAACTAGTGCCTCAGGAATGGTTCAAAACATAGACTGTAAGAAGAGCCAGTCTTCTTGTACTGAAGTCTTCATTGACCTTTTTTATTTAATTCCGATGCAATTTCCGTGTTTCGTCATCAATAACAAGGTCCAAGGGATACAGTAAACCTGAAGTGAAGCATCGGAATCTATAATTAGTGTCACATTAGTTGTTCACAACATAGGCAGCAAGAAGAGTCAGTCTTCTTGTACTTAATTCGGCGTTGCACCTTTTGTATTTAATTCCGATGCAATTTCTGTGTTTCGTCGTCAATAAGAAGGTCCAAGCGATACAGTAAATCTGAAGTGAAGCTTCGGAATCTATAACTAGTGTCTCAGGAATGGTTGAAATCTTAGACAGTAAGAAGAGTCAGTCTTCTTGTACTTAAGTCGGAATTGTGGCTTCTCTATATAATTCCGTTGAAATTTCTGTGTTTCGTCGTGAATAAGAAGGTCCAAGGGATTCAGTAAAACTGATGTGAAGCATCGGAATCTATAACTAGTGTCACAGGAATGGTTCAAAACATTGACAGAAAGAAGAGCCAGTCTTCTTGTACTTAAGTCGGCATTGTGTCTTTTGCATTTAATTCCGATGCAATTTCTGAGTTTCATCGTCAATAAGAAGGTCAGAGGGATACAGTAAACCTGAAGTGATGCATCGGAATCTATAATTAGTGTCACAGGAATGGTCCAAAACATAGACAGTAAGAAGGGTCAGTCATCTTGTACTTAATTCGTCATTGTACCTTTTCTATTTAATTACGATGCAATTTCTGTGTTTCGTCGCAATACGAAAGTCCAAGGGATGCAGTAAACCTGAAGTGATGCATCGGAACGTATAAGTAGTGTCACAGGAATAGTTCAAAACATAGACAGTAAGAAGAGCCAGTCGTCTTGTACTTAAGTCGCAATTGTGCCATTATTAGTTGATTCCGATGCAATTTCTATGTTTCGTCGTCAATGACAAGGTCCACGGGATACAGTAAACCTGACGTGAAGCATCGGAATCCATAACAAGTGTCACAGGAATGGTTCAAATCATAGACAGTAAGATGAGCCAGTCTTCTTGTACTTAAGTCGGCATTGTGCCTTTTGGATTTAATTCCAATGCAATTTCGGTGTTTCGTCGTCAATAAGAAAATCCAAAGGAGACAGTAAACCTAAAGTGAATGTTCGGAAGCTATAACTAGTGACACAGGAAAGGGTCAAACATAGACAGTAAGAAGAGCCAGTCTTCTTGTACTTAAGTCGGCATTGTGCCTTTGGTATTTAATTCCGATGCAATTTCTGTGTTACGTCGTTAATAAGAAGGTCCAAGGGATACAGTAAAGCTGACGTGAAGCATCGGAATCTATAACCAGTGACACAGGAATGGTTCAAAGCATAGGCAGTAAGAAGAGTTAGTCGTCTTGTACTTAATTCGGCATTGTACCTTTTGTATTTATTTCCGATGCAATTTCTGTGTTTCGTCGTCAATAAGAAGGTTCAAGGGATACAGTAAACCTGAAGTGAAGCTTCGAAATCTATAACTAGTGTCTCAGGAATGGTTCAAATCATAGACAGTAAGAAGAGCCAGTTTTCTTGTACTTGAGTCGGCATTGTGACTTTTGTATTTGATTCCGATGCAATTTCTGTGTTTCATCGTCAATAAGAAGGTCAGAGGGATACAGTAAACCGGAATAGAAGCATCGGAATCTATAACTAGTGTCACAGGAATGGTTCAAAACATAGACAGTAAGAAGAGTCAGGTTTCTTGTACTTAAGTTGGCATTGTGCCTTTTGGATTTAATTCCGATGCAATTTCTGTGTTTCGTGGTCAATAAGAAGGTACAAGGGATACAGTAAACCTGAAGTGAAGCATCGGAATCTATAACTAGTGTGACAGGGATGGTTCAAAACATAGGCAGTAAGAAGAGTTAGTCCTCTTGTACATAAGTCTGCATTGTACCTTTTGTATTTAATTCCGATGCAATTTCTATGTTTCGTCGTCAATAAGAAGGTCCAAGGGATACAGTAGACCTGAAGTGAAGCTTCAGAATCTATAACTAGTGTCACAGGAATGGTTCCAAACATAGACAGTAAGAAGAGCCATTCTTCTTGTACATAAGTCGGAATTGTGCCTTTTGTATTTAATTCCGATGCAATTTCTGTGATTCGTCGTCAATAAGAAGGTCCAAGGGATACAGTAAACCTGAAGTAAAGCTTCGGAATCTATAACTAGCGTCACAGGAATGGTTCAAATCATAGACAGTAAGAAGAGCCGGTCTTTTGTACTTACGTCGGCATTGTGGTTTTGGTATTTAATTCCGATGCAATTTCTGTGTTTCTTCGTCAATAAGAAGGTCACAGGGATGCAGTAAACCTGAAGTCAAGCATCGGATTCTATAACTAGTGTCACCGGAATGGTTCAAAAAATAGACAGTAAGAAGAGTCGGTCCTCTTGTACTTACGTCGGCATTGTGCCTTTTATATTTAATTCCGATTCAATTTCTGTGTTTTGTCGTCAATACCAAGGTCCAAGGGATACAGTAAACCTGACGTGAAGCATCGGATTCTATAACTAGTGTCACAGGAATGGTTCAAATCATAGACAGTAAGAAGAGCCAGTCTTCTTGTACTTAAGTCGGCATTGTGCCTTTTGTATTTAATTCCAGTGCAATTTCGGTGTTTCGTCGTCAATAAGAAAATCCAAGGGATACAGTGAACCTAAAGTGAAGCTTCGGAATCTATAACTAGTGTCACAGGAAAGGTTCAAAACATAGACAGTATGAAGAGCCAGTCTTCTTGTACTTAAGTCGGCATTGTGCCTTTGGTATTTAATTCCGATGCAATTTCTGTGTTTCGTCGTCAATAAGAAGGTCCAAGGCATACAGTAAAGCTGAAGCGAAGCATCGTAATCTATAACCTGTGACACAGGAATGGTTCAAAGCATAGGCAGTAAGATGAGTCAGTCTTCTTGTACTTAATTCGGCATTGTACCTTTTGTATTCAATTCCGATGCAATTTCTGTGTTTCGTCGTCAATAAGAAGGTTCAAGGGATACAGTGAACCAGAAGTGACGCTTCGGAATCTATAACTAATATCTTAGGAATGGTTCAAATCATAGACAGTAAGAAGAGGCAGTTTTCTTGTACTTAAGTCGGCATTGTGCCTTTTGTATTTAATTCCGATGCAATTTCTGTGTTTCATCGTCAATAAGAAAGTCAGAGGGATACAGTAAACCGGAAGTGAAGCATCGGAATCTATAACTAGTGTCACAGGAATGGTTCAAATCATAGACAGTAAGAAGAGTCAGTCTTCTTGTACTTAAGTCGGCATTGTGACTTTTGTATTTAATTCCGATGCAATTTCTGTGTTTCGTCGTCAATAAGAAGGTACAAGGGATACAGTAAAACTGAAGTCAAGCATCGGAATCTATAACTAGTGTGACAGGAATGGTTCAAAACATAGGCAGTAAGAAGAGTAAGTCCTCTTGTACATAAGTCGGCATTGTACCTTTTGTATTTAATTCCGATGCAATTTCTGTGTTTCATCGTCAATAAGAAGGTCACAGGGATTCAGTAAACCAGAAGTCAAGCATCGGAATCTATAACTAGTGTCATCGAAATGGTTCAAAAAATAGACAGTAAGAAGAGTCGGTCTTCTTGTACTTACGTCGGCATTGTGCCTTTTATATTTAATTCCGATTCAATTTCTGTGTTTTGTCGTCAATCACAATGTCCAAGGGATACAGTAAACATGAAGTGAAGCATCGGAATCTATAACTAGTGTCACAGGAATGATTCAATATATAGACAGTACGAAGAGCCAGTGTTCATGTACTTAAGTCGGCATTGTGCCTTTCGTATTTAATTCCGATGCAATTTCTGTGTTTCGAGCAATACGAAGGTCCAAGGGATACAGTAAACCTGAAGTGATGCATTGGAACCTATAACTACTGTCACAGGAATAGTTCAAAACATAGACAGTAAGAAGAGCCAGTCGTCTTGTACTTAAGTCGGCATTGTGCCTTTAGTAGTTAATTCCGATGCATTTTCTGTGTTTCGTCGTCAATAACAAGGTCCAAGGGATACAGTAAACCTGACGTGAAGCATCGGAATCTATAACTAGTGTCACAGGAATGGTTCAAAACATAGACAGTAAGAAGAGCCAGTCTTCTTGTACTTTAGTCGGCATTGTGCCTTTGGTTTTTAATTCCGATGCAATTTCTGTGTATCGTCGTCAATAAAAAGGTCCAAGGCATTCAGTAAAGTTGAAGCGAAGCATCGGAATCTATAACCAGTGACACAGGAATGGTTCAAAGCATAGTCAGTAAGATGTGTCAGTCTTCTTGTACTTAATTCGGCATTGTACCGTTTGTATTTAATTCCGATGCAATTTCTGTGTTTCGTCGTCAATTAGAAGGTTCAAGGGATACAGTAAACCTGAAGTGGAGCTTCGGAATCTATAACTAATTTCTCAGGAATGGTTCAAATCATAGACAGTAAGAAGAGGCAGTTTTCTTGTACTTAAGTCGGCATTGTGCCTTTTGTATTTAATTCCGATGCAATTTCTGTATCTCATCGTCAATAAGAAGGTCAGAGGGATACAGTAAACCGGAAGTGAAGCATCTGAATCTATAACTAGTGTCACAGGAATGGTTCAAATCATAGACAGTAATAAGAGTCAGTCTTCTTGTACTTAAGTCGGCATTGTGACTTTTGTATTTAATTCCGATGCAATTTCTGTGTTTCGTCGTCAATAAGAAGGTCCAAGGGATACAGTAACCCTGAAGTGAAGCATCGGAATCTATAACTAGTGTCACAGGAATTGTTTAAAATATAGTCAGTAAGAAGAGCCAGTCTTCTTGTACTTTAGTTGACATTGTGCCTTTTGGATTTAATTCCGATGCAATTTCTGTGTTTCGTCGTCAATAAGAAGGTACAAGGGATACAGTAAACCTGAAGTGAAGCATCGGAATCTATAACTAGTGTGACAGGAATGGTTCAAATCATAGGCAGTAAGAAGAGTTAGTCCTCTTGTACATAAGTCGGCATTGTAACTTTTGTATTTAAATCCGATGCCATTTCTGTGTTTCGTCGTCAATAAGAAGGTCCAAGGGATACAGTAAACCGGAAGTGAAGCTTCAGAATCTATAACTAGTGTCACAGGAATGGTTCCAAGCATAGACAGTAAGAAGAGCCAGTCTTCTTGTACTTAAGGTGGAACTGTGCCTTTTGTATTTAATTCCGATGCAATTTCTGTGATTCGTCGTCAATAAGAAGGTCCAAGGGATACAGTAAACCTGAACTAAAGCATCGGAATCTATAACTAGTGTCACAGGAATGGTTCAAAAGATAGACAGTAAGATGAGTCAGTCTTATTGTACTTACGTCGGCATTGTGCCTTTTGTATTTAATTCCGATTCAATTTCTGTGTTTCGTCGTCAATCACAAGGTCCAAGGGATACAGTAAAGTTGAAGTGAAGCATCGGAATCTATAACTAGTGTCACAGGAATAGTTCAAAATATTGACAGTAAGAAGAGCCAGTCTTCTTGTACTTAAGTCGGCATTGTGCCTTATGAAATTCATTCCGATGCAATTTCTGTGTTTCGTAGTCAATACAAAGGACCAAGGGATACAGTAAACCTGAAGTGAAGCATCGGAATCTATAACTAGTGTCAAAAGAATGGTTCAATATATAGACAGTGAGAAGAGCCAGTCTTCATGTACTTAAGGCGGCATTGTACCTTTTGTATTTAATTCCGATGCAATTTCTGTGTTTCGCCGTCAATAAGAAGGATGAAGGGATACAGTAAACCTGAAGTGAAGCATCGGAATCATTAACTAGTGTGACAGGAATGGTTCAAAACACAGACAGTAGGAAGAGTTAGTCTTCTTGCACTTAAGTCGGCATTGTACCTTTTGTATTTAATTCCGATGCATTTTCTGTGTTTCGTCGTCAATTAGAAGGTTCAAGGGATACAGTGAACCTGAAGTGACGCTTCGGAATCTATAACTAATGTCTCAGGAATGGTTCAAATCATAGACAGTAAGAAGAGCCAGTTTTCCTGTACTTAAGTCGGCATTGTGCCTTTTGTATTTAATTCCGATGCAATTTCTGTGTTTCATCGTCAATAAGAAAGTCAGAGGGATACAGTAAACCGGAAGTGAAGCATCGGAATCTATAACTAGTGTCACAGGAATGGTTCAAATCATAGACAGTAAGAAGAGTCAGTCTTCTTGTACTTAAGTCGGCATTGTGACTTTTGTATTTAATTCCGATGCAATTTCTGTGTTTCGTCGTCAATATGAAGGTACAAGGGATACAGTAAACCTGAAGTCAAGCATCGGAATCTATAACTAGTGTGACAGGATTGGTTCAAAACATAGGCAGTAAGAAGAGTTAGTCCTCTTGTACATAAGTCGGCATTGTACCTTTTGTATTTAATTCCGATGCAATTTCTATGTTTCGTCGTCAATAAGAAGGTCCAAGGGATACAGTAAACCTGAAGTGAAGCTTCAGAATCTATAACTATTGTCACAGGAATGGTTCCAAACATAGACAGTAAGAAGAGCCAGTCTTGTTGTACTTATGTCGGCATTGTGCCTTTTGTATTTAATTCCGGATCAATTTCTGTGTTTCGTCGACAATAAGAAGGTCCAACGGATACAGTAAACCTGATGTGAAGCATCGGAATCTATAACTAGTGTCATAGGAATGGTTCAAAACATAGACAGTAAGAAGAGCCAGTCTTCTTGTACTTAAGTCGGAATTGTGCTTTTTGTATTTAATTCCGATGCAATTTCTGTGATTCGTCGTCAATAAGAAGGTCCAAGGGATACAGTAAACCTGAAGTGAAGCTTCAGAATCTATAACTATTGTCACAGGAATGGTTCCAAACATAGACAGTAAGAAGAGCCAGTCTTGTTGTACTTATGTCGGCATTGTGCCTTTTATATTTAATTCCGATTCAATTTCTGTGTTTTGTCGTCAATCACAAGGTCCAAGGGATACAGTAAACATGAAGTGAAGCATCGGAATCTATAACTAGTGTCACAGGAATGATTCAAAATATAGACAGTACGAAGAGCCAGTGTTCATGTACTTAAGTCGGCATTGTGCCTTTCGTATTTAATTCCGATGCAATTTCTGTGTTTCGAGCAATACGAAGGTCCAAGGGATACAGTAAACCTGAAGTGATGCATTGGAACCTATAACTACTGTCACAGGAATAGTTCAAAACATAGACAGTAAGAAGAGCCAGTCGTCTTGTACTTAAGTCGGCATTGTGCCTTTAGTAGTTAATTCCGATGCATTTTCTGTGTTTCGTCGTCAATAACAAGGTCCAAGGGATACAGTAAACCTGACGTGAAGCGTCGGAATCTATAACTAGTGTCACAGGAATGGTTCAAAACATAGACAGTAAGAAGAGCCAGTCTTCTTGTACTTTAGTCGGCATTGTGCCTTTAGTATTTAATTCCGATGCAATTTCTGTGTATCGTCGTCAATAAAAAGGTCCAAGGCATTCAGTAAAGCTGAAGCGAAGCATCGGAATCTATAACCAGTGACACAGGAATGGTTCAAAGCATAGTCTGTAAGAAGTGTCAGTCTTCTTGTACTTAATTCGGCATTGTACCGTTTGTATTTAATTCCGATGCAATTTCTGTGTTTCGTCGTCAATAAGAAGGTTCAAGGGATACAGTAAACCTGAAGTGGAGCTTCGGAATCTATAACTAATTTCTCAGGAATGGTTCAAATCATAGACAGTAAGAAGAGGCAGTTTTCTTGTACTTAAGTCGGCATTGTGCCTTTTGTATTTAATTCCGATGCAATTTCTGTATCTCATCGTCAATAAGAAGGTCAGAGGGATACAGTAAACCGGAAGTGAAGCATCTGAATCTATAAATAGTGTCACAGGAATGGTTCAAATCATAGACAGTAATAAGAGTCAGTCTTCTTGTACTTAAGTCGGCATTGTGACTTTTGTATTTAATTCCGATGCAATTTCTGTGTTTCGTCGTCAATAAGAAGGTCCAAGGGATACAGTAACCCTGAAGTGAAGCATCGGAATCTATAACTAGTGTCACAGGAATTGTTCAAAATATAGTCAGTAAGAAGAGCCAGTCTTCTTGTACTTTAGTTGACATTGTGCCTTTTGGATTTAATTCCGATGCAATTTCTGTGTTTCGTCGTCAATAAGAAGGTACAAGGGATACAGTAAACCTGAAGTGAAGCATCGGAATCTATAACTAGTGTGACAGGAATGGTTCAAATCATAGGCAGTAAGAAGAGTTAGTCCTCTGGTACATAAGTCGGCTTTGTAACTTTTGTATTTAAATCCGATGCCATTTCTGTGTTTCGTCGTCAATAAGAAGGTCCAAGGGATACAGTAAACCGGAAGTGAAGCTTCAGAATCTATAACTAGTGTCACAGGAATGGTTCCAAGCATAGACAGTAAGAAGAGCCAGTCTTCTTGTACTTAAGGTGGAACTGTGCCTTTTGTATTTAATTCCGATGCAATTTCTGTGATTCGTCGTCAATAAGAAGGTCCAAGGGATACAGTAAACCTGAACTAAAGCATCGGAATCTATAACTAGTGTCACAGGAATGGGTCAAAGGATAGACAGTAAGATGAGTCAGTCTTATTGTACTTACGTCGGCATTGTGCCTTTTGTATGTAATTCCGATTCAATTTCTGTGTTTCGTCGTCAATCACAAGGTCCAAGGGATACAGTAAACTTGAAGTGAAGCATCGGAATCTATAACTAGTGTCACAGGAATGGTTCAAAATATTGACAGTAAGAAGAGCCAGTCTTCTTGTACTTAAGTCGGCATTGTGCCTTATGAAATTCATTCCGATGCAATTTCTGTGTTTCGTAGTCAATACAAAGGACCAAGGGATACAGTAAACCTGAAGTGAAGAATCGGAATCTATAACTAGTGTCAAAAGAATGGTTCAATATAAAGACAGTGAGAAGAGCCAGTCTTCATGTACTTAAGGCGGCATTGTACCTTTTGTATTTAATTCCGATGCAATTTCTGTGTTTCGCCGTCAATAAGAAGGATGAAGGGATACAGTAAACCTGAAGTGAAGCATCGGAATCATTAACTAGTGTGACAGGAATGGTTCAAAACACAGACAGTAGGAAGAGTTAGTCTTCTTGCACTTAAGTCGGCATTGTACCTTTTGTATTTAATTCCGATGCAATTTCTGTGTTTCGTCGTCAATAAGAAGGTTCAAGGGATACAGTGAACCTGAAGTGACGCTTCGGAATCTATAACTAATGTCTCAGGAATGGTTCAAATCATAGACAGTAAGAAGAGCCAGTTTTCCTGTACTTAAGTCGGCATTGTGCCTTTTGTATTTAATTCCAATGCAATTTCTGTGTTTCATCGTCAATAAGAAAGTCAGAGGGATACAGTAAACCGGAAGTGAAGCATCGGAATCTATAACTAGTGTCACAGGAATGGTTCAAATCATATACAGTAAGAAGAGTCAGTCTTCTTGTACTTAAGTCGGCATTGTGACTTTTGTATTTAATTCCGATGCAATTTCTGTGTTTCGTCGTCAATAAGAAGGTACAAGGGATACAGTAAACCTGAAGTCAAGCATCGGAATCTATAACTAGTGTGACAGGATTGGTTCAAAACATAGGCAGTAAGAAGAGTTAGTCCTCTTGTACATAAGTCGGCATTGTACCTTTTGTATTGAATTCCGATGCAATTTCTATGTTTCGTCGTCAATAAGAAGGTCCAAGGGATACAGTAAACCTGAAGTGAAGCTTCAGAATCTATAACTATTGTCACAGGAATGGTTCCAAACATAGACAGTAAGAAGAGCCAGTCTTGTTGTACTTATGTCGGCATTGTGCCTTTTGTATTTAATTCCGGATCAATTTCTGTGTTTCGTCGTCAATAAGAAGGTCCAACGGATACAGTAAACCTGATGTGAAGCATCGGAATCTATAACTAGTGTCATAGGAATGGTTCAAAACATAGACAGTAAGAAGAGCCAGTCTTCTTGTACTTAAGTCGGAATTGTGCTTTTTGTATTTAATTCCGATGCAATTTCTGTGATTCGTCGTCAATAAGAAGGTCCAAGGGATACTGTAAACCTGAAGTAAAGCTTCGGAATCTATAACTAGTGTCACAGGAATGGTTCAAATCAGAGACAGTAAGAAGAGCCAGTCTTCTTGTACTTAAGTCGGCATTGTGGTTTTGGTATTTAATTCCGATGCAATTTCTGTGTTTCATCGTCAATAAGAAGGTCACAGGGATTGAGTAAACCTGAAGTCAAGCATCGGAATCTATAACTAGTGTCACCGAAATGGTTCAAAAAATAGACAGTAAGAAGAGTCGGTCTTCTTGTATTTACGTCGGCATTGTGCCTTTTATATTTAATTCCGATTCAATTTCTGTGTTTTGTCGTCAATCACAAGGTCCAAGGGATACAGTAAACATGAAGTGAAGCATCGGAATCTATAACTAGTGTCACAGGAATGATTCAAAATATAGACAGTACGAACAGCCAGTGTTCTTGTACTTAAGTCGGCATTGTGCCTTTCGTATTTAATTCCGATGCAATTTCTGTGTTTCGAGCAATACGAAGGTCCAAGGGATACAGTAAACCTGAAGTGATGCATTGGAACCTATAACTACAGTCACAGGAATAGTTCAAAACATAGACAGTAAGAAGAGCCAGTCGTCTTGCACTTAAGTCAGCATTGTGCCTTTAGTAGTTAATTCCGATGCATTTTCTGTGTTTCGTCGTCAATAACAAGGTCCAAGGCATTCAGTAAAGCTGAAGCGAAGCATCGGAATCTATAACCAGTGACACAGGAATGGTTCAAATCATAGTCAGTAAGAAGAGTCAGTCTTCTTGTACTTAATTCGGCATTGTACCTTTTGTATTTAATTCCGATGCAATTTCTGTGTTTCGTCGTCAATAAGAAGGTTCAAGGGATACAGTAAACCTGAAGTGAAGCTTCGGAATCTATAACTAATGTCTCAGGAATGGTTCAAATCATAGACAGTAAGAAGAGGCAGTTTTCGTGTACTTAAGTCGGCATTGTGCCTTTTGTATTTAAATCCGATGCAATTTCTGTGTCTCATCGTCAATAAGAAGGTCAGAGGGATACAGTAAACCGGAAGAGAAGCATCTGAATCTATAACTAGTGTCACAGGAATGGTTCAAATCATAGACAGTAATAAGAGTCAGTCTTCTTGTACTTAAGTCGGCATTGTGACTTTTGTATTTAATTCCGATGCAATTTCTGTGTTTAGTCGTCAATAAGAAGGTCCAAGGGATACAGTAACCCTGAAGTGAAGCATCGGAATCTATAACTAGTGTCACAGGAATTGTTCAAAATATAGTCAGTAAGAAGAGCCAGTCTTCTTGTACTTTAGTTGACATTGTGCCTTTTGGATTTAATTCCGATGCAATTTCTGTGTTTCGTCGGCAATAAGAAGGCACAAGGGATACAGTAAACCTGAAGTGAAGCATCGGAATCTATAACTAGTGTGACAGGAATGGTTCAAATCATAGGCAGTAAGAACAGTTAGTTTTCTTGTACATAAGTCGGCATTGTAACTTTTGTATTTAAATCCGATGCCATTTCTGTGTTTCGTCGTCAATAAGAATGTCCAAGGGATACAGTAAACCGGAAGTGAAGCTTCAGAATCTATAACTAGTGTCACAGGAATGGTTCCAAGCATAGACAGTAAGAAGAGCCAGTCTTCTTGTACTTAAGGCGGAACTGTGCCTTTTGTATTTAATTCAGATTCAATTTCTGTGTTTCGTCGTCAATCACAAGGTCCAAGGGATACAGTAAACTTGAAGTGAAGCATCGGAATCTATAACTAGTGTCACAGGAATGGTTCAAAATATTGACAGTAAGAAGAGCCAGT
This sequence comes from Schistocerca piceifrons, assembly GCF_021461385.2. NCBI lineage: Eukaryota > Metazoa > Arthropoda > Insecta > Orthoptera > Acrididae > Schistocerca > Schistocerca piceifrons. Next base: position 81,250 of record NW_025728399.1, read on the forward strand.
CTTCTTGTACTTAAGTCGGCATTGTGCCTTATGAATTTCATTCCGATGCAATTTCTGTGTTTCGTAGTCAATACAAAGGACCAAGGGATACAGTAAACCTGAAGTGAAGCATCGGAATCTATAACTAGTGTCAAAAGAATGGTTCAATATATAGACAGTGAGAAGAGCCAGTCATCATGTACTTAAGGCGGCGTTGTACCTTTTGTATTTATTTACGATGCAATTTCTGTGTTTCGTCGTCAATAAGAAGGATGAAGGGATACAGTAAACCTGAAGTGAAGCGTCGGAATCATTAACTAGTGTGACAGGAATGGTTCAAAACACAGACAGTAGGAAGAGTTAGTCTTCTTGCACTTAAGTCGGCATTGTACCTTTTGTATTTAATTCCGATGCAATTTCTGTGTCTCGTCGTCAATAAGAAGGTCCAAGGGATACAGTAAATCTGAAGTGAAGCTTCGGAATCTATAACTAGTGTTTCAGGAATGGTTCAAATCTTACACAGTAAGAAGAGCCAGTCTTCTTGTACTTAAGTTGGCATTGTGGCTTTTCTATATAATTCCGTTGAAATTTCTGTGTTTCGTCGTGAATAAGAAGGTCCAAGGGATTCAGTAAACCTGATGTGAAGCATCGGAATCTATAACTACTGTCACAGAAATGGTTCAAAACATAGACAGTAAGAAGAGCCAGTCTTCTTGTACTTAAGTCGGCTTTGTACCTTTTGTATCTAATTACGATGCACTTTCTGTGTTTCGTCGTCAATAAGAAGGTCCAAGGAATACAGTAAACCTGACGTGAAGCATCGGAATCTATAACTAGTGTCACAGGAATGGTTCAATTCATAGACAGTAAGAGGAGCCAGTCTTCTTGTACTTAAGTCGGCTTTGTACCTTTTGTATCTAATTACGATGCAATTTCTGTGCTTCGTCGTCAATAAGAAGGTCCAAGGTATACAGTAAACCTGAAGAGAAGCATCGGAATCTATAACTAGTGTGACAGGAATGGTTCAAAACACTGAGAGTAAGTAGAGTTAGTCTTCTTGTACTTAAGTCGACATTGTACCCTTCGTATTTAATTCCGATGCAATTTCTTTGTTTCGTCGTCAATAAGGAGGTCCAAGGGATACAGTAAACCAGAAGTGAAGCATCGGAATCTATAACTAGTGTCTCAGGAACGGGTCAAATCATAGGCAGTAAGAAGAGTCAGTCTTCTTGTACTTAATTCGGCGTTGTACCTTTTGAATCTAAATATGATGCAATTTCTGTGTTTCGTCGCCAATAAGAAGGTCCAAGGGATACAGTAAATCTGATGTGAAGCTTCGGAATCTATAACTAGTGTCTCAGGAATGGTTCCAAACTTAGACAAAAAGAAGAGCCAGTCTTCTTGTACTTAAGTAGGCATTGTACCATTTGTATGTAATTTCGATGCAATTTCTGTGTTTCGTCGTCAATAAGAAGGTCCAAGGGATACAGTAAACCTGATGTGAAGCATCGGAATCCATAACTAGTGTTACAGGAATGGTTCAAAACATAGACAGTAAGAAGAGCCAGTCTTCTTGTACTTAAGTCTGCATTGTGCCTTTTGTATTTAATTCCGATGCAATTTCTCAGTTTCATCGTCGGTAAGAAGGTCAGAGGGATACAGTAAACCTAAAGTGAACCATCGGAATCTATAACTACTGTCACAGAAATGGTTCAAAACATAGACAGTAAGAAGAGCCAGTCTTCTTGTACTTAAGTCGGCTTTGTACCTTTTGTATCTAATTACGATGCACTTTCTGTGTTTCGTCGTCAATAAGAAGGTCCAAGGAATACAGTAAACCTGACGTGAACAATCGGAATCTGTAACTAGTGTCACAGGAATGGTTCAATTCATAGACAGTAAGAGGAGCCAGTATTCTTGTACTTAAGTCGGCATTGTGCCTTTTGTAATTAATTCCGATGCAATTTCTGTGCTTCGTCGTCAATAAGAAGGTCCAAGGTATACAGTAAACCTGAAGTGAAGCATCGGAATCTATAACTAGTGTGACAGGAATGGTTCAAAACACTGAGAGTAAGTAGAGTTAGTCTTCTTGTACTTAAGTCGGCATTGTACCCTTCGTATTTAATTCCGATGCATTTCTTTGTTTCGTCGTCAATAAGAAGGTCCAAGGGATACAGTAAACCAGATGTGAAGCATCGGGATCTATAACTAGTGTCTCAGGAATGGGTCAAATCATAGGCAGTAAGAAGAGTCAGTCTTCTTGTACTTAATTCGGCGTTGTACCTTTTGTATCTAAATATGATGCAATTTCTGTGTTTCGTCGCCAATAAGAAGGTCCAAGGGATACAGTAAACCTGATGTGAAGCATCGGAATCCATAACTAGTGTTACAGGAATGGTTCAAAACATAGACAGTAAGAAGAGCCAGTCTTCTTGTACTTAAGTCGGCATTGTGCCTTTTGTATTTAATTCCAATGCAATTTCTGTGTTTCATCGTCAATATGAAGGTCAGAGGGATACAGTAAACCGGAAGTGAAGCATCAGAATCTATAGCTAGTGTCACAGGAATGGTTCAATACATAGACAGTAAGAAGAGTCAGTCTTCTTGTACTTATGTCGCCATTGTGCCTTTTGTATTTAATTCCGATGCAATTTCTGTGTTTCGTCGTCAATAAGAAGGTCCAAGGGATACAGTAACCCTGAAGTGAAGCATTGGAATCTGTAACTAGTGTCACAGGAATGGTTCAAATTATAGACAGTAAGAAGAGCCAGTCTTCTTGTACTTAATTTGACATTGTGCTTTTGGATTTAATTACGATGCAATTTCTGTGTTTCGTCGTCAATAAGAGGGTACAAGGGATACAGTAAACCTGATTTGAAGCATCGGAATCTATAACTAGTGTCACAAGAATGGTTCAAAATATAGACAGTAAGAAGAGCCAGTCTTCTTGTACTTAAGTCGGCATTGTGCCTTTCGTATTTAATCCCGATGCAATTTCTGTGTTTCGTCGTCAATAAGAAGGTCCAAGGGATACAGTAAACCTGAAGTGAAGATTCGGAATCTATAACTAGTGTCTCAGGAATGGTTCAAATCATAGACCGTTAGAAGAGCCAGTATTCTTGTACTTAAGTCGGCATTGTGCCTTTTGTATTTAATTCCGATGCAATTTCTGTGTTTTGTCGCCAATAAGAAGGATGAAGGGATACAGTAAACCTGAAGTGAAGCATCGGAATCATTAACTAGTGTGACAGGAATGTTTAAAAACACAGACAGTAAGAAGAGTTAGTCTTCTTGGACTTAAGTCGGCATTGTACCTTTTGTATTTATTTCCGATGGAATTTCTTTGTTTGGTCGTCAATAAGAAGGTCCAAGGGATACAGTAAACCTGAAGTGAAGCATCGGAATCTATAACTAGTGTCTCTGGAATGGTTCAAAACATAGACTGTAAGAAGAGCCAGTCTTCTTGTACTGAAGTCTTCATTGTCCTTTTTTATTTAATTCCGATGCAATTTCTGTGTTTCGTCGTCAATAAGAAGGTCCAAGGGATACAGTAAACCTGAAGTGAAGCATCGGAATCTATAATTAGTGTCACAGGAGTTGTTCACAACATAGGCAGCAAGAAGAGTCAGTCTTCTTGTACTTAATTCGGCGTTGCACCTTTTGTATTTAATTCCGATGCAATTTCTGTGTTTCGTCGTCAATAAGAAGGTCCAAGCGATACAGTAAATCTGAAGTGAAGCTTCGGAATCTATAACTAGTGTCTCAGGAATGGTTGAAATCTTAGACAGTAAGAAGAGTCAGTCTTCTTGTACTTAAGTCGGAATTGTGGCTTTTCTATTTAATTCCGTTGAAATTTCTGTGTTTCGTCGTGAATAAGAAGGTCCAAGGGATTCAGTAAACCTGATGTGAAGCATCGGAATCTATAACTAGTGTCACAGGAATGGTTCAAAACATAGACAGTAAGAAGAGGCAGTCTTCTTGTACTTAAGTCGGCATTGTGTCTTTTGCATTTAATTCCGATGCAATTTCTGTGTTTCATCGTCAATAAGAAGGTCAGAGGGATACAGTAAACCTGAAGTGATGCATCGGAATCTATAATTAGTGTCACGGGAATGGTCCAAAACATAGACAGTAAGAAGGGTCAGTCATCTTGCACTTAATTCGTCATTGTTCCTTTTCTATTTAATTACGATGCAATTTCTGTGTTCCGTCGCAATACGAAAGTCCAAGGGATACAGTAAACCTGAAGTGATGCATCGGAACCTATAACTAGTGTCACAGGAATAGTTCAAAACATAGACAGTAAGAAGAGCCAGTCGTCTTGTACTTAAGTCGCCATTGTGCCTTTAGTAGTTGATTCCGATGCAATTTCTATGTTTCGTCGTCAATGACAAGGTCCACGGGATACAGTAAACCTGACGTGAAGCATCGGAATCTATAACTAGTGTCACAGGAATGGTTCAAATCATAGACAGTAAGATGAGCCAGTCTTCTTGTACTTAAGTCGGCATTGTGCCTTTTGGATTTCATTCCAATGCAATTTCGGTGTTTCGTCGTCAATAAGAAGATCCAGGGGATACAATAAACCTGAATTGAAGCTTCGGAATCTATAACTAGTGACACAAGAAAGGTTCAAAACATAGACAGTAAGAAGAGCCAGTCTTCTTGTACTTATGTCGGCATTGTGCCTTTGGTATTTAATTCCGTTGCAATTTCTATGTTTCGTCGTCAATAACAAGGTCCACGGGATACAGTAAACCTGACGTGAAGCATCGGAATCTATAACTCGTGTCACAGGAATGGTTCAAATCATAGACAGTAAGATGAGCCAGTCTTCTTGTACTTAAGTCGGCATTGTGCCTTTAGTAGTTAATTCCGATGCAATATCTGTGTTTCATCGTCAATAACAAGGTCCAAGGGATACAGTAAACCTGAAGTCAAGCATCGGATTCTATAACTAGTGTCACCGGAATGGTTCAAAAAATAGACAGTAAGAAGAGTCGGTCCTCTTGTACTTACGTCGGCATTGTGCCTTTTATATTTAATTCCGATTCAATTTCTGTGTTTCGTCGTCAATAAGAAGGTCCAACTGATACAGTAAACCTGATGTGAAGCATCGGAATCTATAACTAGTGTCAAAGGAATGGTTCAAAACATAGACAATGAGAAGAGCCAGTCTTCTTGTACTTAAGTCGGCATTGTGCCTTTTGTATTTAATTCCGATGCAATTTCTGTGATTCGTCGTCAATAAGAAGCTCCAAGGGATACAGTAAACCTGAAGTACTGAAGTAAAGCTTCGGAATCAATAACTAGTGTCACAGGAATGGTTCAAATCATAGACAGTAAGAAGAGCCAGTCTTCTTGTACTTAAGTCGGCATTGTGCCTTTTGGATTTAATTCCAATGCAATTTCAGTGTTTCGTCGTCAATAAGAAGATCCAGGGGATACAGTAAATCTGAATTGAAGCTTCGGAATCTATAACTAGTGACACAGGAAAGGTTCAAAACATAGACAGTAAGAAGGGCCAGTCTTCTTGTACTTAAGTCGGCATTGTGCATTTGGTATTTAATTCAGATGCAATTTCTATGTTTCGTCGTCAATAACAAGGTCCACGAGATACAGTAAACGTGACGTGAAGTATCGGAATCTATAACTAGTGTCACAGGAATTGTTCAAATCATAGACAGTCAGATGAGCCAGTCTTCTTGTACTTAAGTCGGCATTGTGCCTTTAGTAGTTAATTCCGATGCAATTTCTGTGTTTCGTCGCAATCACATGGTCCAAGGGATACAGTAAATTTGAAGTGATGCATCGGAATCTATAACTAGTGTCACAGGAATGGTTCAAAATGTAGACAGTAAGAAGAGCTAGTCTTCTTGTACTTAAGTCGTCATTGTGCCTTTTGTGTTTAATTCCGATGCAATTTCTGTGTTTCGTCGCAATACGAAAGTCCAAGGGATACAGTAAACCTGAAGTGATGCATCGGAACCTATAACTAGTGTCACAGGAATAGTTCAAAACATAGACAGTAAGAAGAGCCAGTCGTCTTGTACTTAAGTCGCCATTGTGCCATTAGTAGTTGATTCCGATGCAATTTCTATGTTTCGTCGTCAATAACAAGGTCCACGAGATACAGTAAACCTGACGTGAAGCATCGGAATCTATAACTAGTGTCACAGGAATGGTTCAAATCATAGACAGTAAGATGAGCCAGTCTTCTTGTAATTAAGTCGGCATTGTGCCTTTTGGATTTAATTCCAGTGCAATTTCGGTGTTTCGTCGTCAATAAGAAGATCCAGGGGATACAGTAAACCTGAATTGAAGCTTCGGAATCTATAACTAGTGACACAGGAAAGGTTCAAAACATAGACAGTAAGAAGAGCCAGTCTTCTTGTACTTAAGTCGGCATTGTGCCTTTGGTATTTAATACCGATGCAATTTCTGTGTTACGTCGTTAATAAGAAGGTCCAAGGGATACAGTAAAGCTGAAGTGAAGCATCGGAATCTATAACCAGTGACACAGGAATGGTTCAAAGCATAGGCAGTAAGAAGAGTCAGTCGTCTTGTACTTAATTCGGCATTGTACCCTTTGTATTTAATTCCGATGCAATTTCTGTGTTTCGTCGTCAATAAGAAGGTTCAAGGGATACAGTAAACCTGAAGTGAAGCTTCGAAATCTATAACTAGTGTCTCAGGAATGGTTCAAATCATAGACAGTAAGAAGAGCCAGTTTTCTTGTACTTGAGTCGGCATTGTGACTTTTGTATTTGATTCCGATGCAATTTCTGTGTTTCATCGTCAATAAGAAGGTCAGAGGGATACAGTAAACCGGAATAGAAGCATCGGAATCTATAACTAGTGTCACAGGAATGGTTCAAAACATAGACAGTAAGAAGAGTCAGTCTTCTTGTACTTAAGTTGGCATTGTGCCTTTTGGATTTAATTCCGATGCAATTTCTGTGTTTCGTGGTCAATAAGAAGGTACAAGGGATACAGTAAACCTGAAGTGAATCATCGGAATCTATAACTAGTGTGACAGGGATGGTTCAAAACATAGGCAGTAAGAAGAGTTAGTCCTCTTGTACATAAGTCGGCATTGTACCTTTTGTATTAAATTCCGATGCAATTTCTATGTTTCGTCGTCAATAAGAAGGTCCAAGGGATACAGTAGACCTGAAGTGAAGCTTCAGAATCTATAACTAGTGTCACAGGAATGGTTCCAAACATAGACAGTAAGAAGAGCCAGTCTTCTTGTACTTATGTCGGCATTGTGCCTTTTGTATTTAATTCCGATGCAATTTCAGTGTTTCGTCGTCAATAAGAAGGTCCAACGGATACAGTAAACCTGATGTGAAGCATCGGAATCTATAACTAGTGTCAAAGGAATGGTTCAAAACATAGACAGTAAGAAGAGCCATTCTTCTTGTACTTAAGTCGGAATTGTGCCTTTTGTATTTAATTCCGATGCAATTTCTGTGATTCGTCGTCAATAAGAAGGTCCAAGGGATACAGTAAACCTGAAGTAAAGCTTCGGAATCTATAACTAGTGTCACAGGAATAGTTCAAATCATAGACAGTAAGAAGAGCCAGTCTTCTTGTACTTACGTCGGCATTGTGGTTTTGGTATTTATTTCCGATGCAATTTCTGTGTTTCATCGTCAATAAGAAGGTCACAGGGATGCAGTAAACCTAAAGTCAAGCATCGGATTCTATAACTAGTGTCACCGGAATGGTTCAAAAAATAGACAGTAAGAAGAGTCGGTCCTCTTGTACTTACGTCGGCATTGTGCCTTTTATATTTAATTCCGATTCAATTTCTGTGTTTTGTCGTCAATAACAAGGTCCAAGAGATACAGTAAACCTGACGTGAAGCATCGGAATCTATAACTAGTGGCACAGGAATGGTTCAAATCATAGACAGTAAGAAGAGCCAGTCTTCTTGTACTTAAGTCGCCATTGTGCCTTTTGTATTTAATTCCAATGCAATTTCGGTGTTTCGTCGTCAATAAGAAAATCCAAGGGATACAGTGAACCTAAAGTGAAGCTTCGGAATCTATAACTAGTGTCACAGGAAAGGTTCAAAACATAGACAGTATGAAGAGCCAGTCTTCTTGTACTTAAGTCGGCATTGTGCCTTTGGTATTTAATTCCGATGCAATTTCTGTGTTTCGTCGTCAATAATATGGTCCAAGGCATACAGTAAAGCTGAAGCGAAGCATCGGAATCTATAACCAGTGACACAGGAATGGTTCAAAGCATAGGCAGTAAGATGAGTCAGTCTTCTTGTACTTAATTCGGCATTGTACCTTTTGTATTTAATTCCGATGCAATTTCTGTGTTTCGTCGTCAATAAGAAGGTTCAAGGGATACAGTGAACCTGAAGTGACGCTTCGGAATCTATAACTAATATCTCAGGAATGGTTCAAATCATAGACAGTAAGAAGAGCCAGTTTTCTTGTACTTAAGTCGGCATTGTGCCTTTTGTATTTAATTCCGATGCAATTTCTGTGTTTCATCGTCAATAAGAAAGTCAGAGGGATACAGTAAACCGGAAGTGAAGCATCGGAATCTATAACTAGTGTCAAAGGAATGGTTCAAAACATAGACAGTAAGAAGAGCTAGTCTTCTTGTACTGAAGTCTTCATTGTCCTTTTTTATTTAATTCCGATGCAATTTCTGTGTTTCGTCGTCAATAAGAAGGTCCAAGGGATACAGTAAACCGGAAGTGAAGCATCGGAATCTATAACTAGTGTCAAAGGAATGGTTCAAAACATAGACAGTAAGAAGAGCCAGTCTTCTTGTATTTAAGGCGGCATTGTGCCTTTTGTATTTAATTCCGATGCAATTTCTGTGTTTTGTCGCCAATAAGGAGGATGAAGGGATACAGTAAACCTGAAGTGAAGCATCGGAATCATTAACTAGTGTGACAGGAATGTTTAAAAACACAGACAGTAAGAAGAGTTAGTCTTCTTGGACTTAAGTCGGCATTGTACCTTTTGTATTTAATTCCGATGGAATTTCTTTGTTTGGTCGTCAATAAGAAGGTCCAAGGGATACAGTAAATCTGAAGTGAAGCTTCGGATTCTATAACTAGTGTCTCAGGAATGGTTGAAATCTTAGACAGTAAGAAGAGTCAGTCTTCTTGTACTTAAGTCGGAATTGTGGCTTTTCTATTTAATTCCGTTGAAATTTCTGTGTTTCGTCGTGAATAAGAAGGTCCAAGGGATTCAGTAAACCTGATGTGAAGCATCGGAATCTATAACTAGTGTCACAGGAATGGTTCAAAACATAGACAGTAAGAAGAGCCAGTCTTCTTGTACTTAAGTCGGCATTGTGTCTTTTGCATTTAATTCCGATGCAATTTCTGTGTTTCATCGTCAATAAGAAGGTCAGAGGGATACAGTAAACCGGAATAGAAGCATGGGAATCTATAACTAGTGTCACAGGAATGGTTCAAAACATAGACAGTAAGAAGAGTCAGTCTTCTTGTACTTAAGTTGGCATTGTGCCTTTTGGATTTAATTCCGATGCAATTTCTGTGTTTCGTGATCAATAAGAAGGTACAAGGGATACAGTAAACCTGAAGTGAATCATCGGAATCTATAACTAGTGTGACAGGGATGGTTCAAAACATAGGCAGTAAGAAGAGTTAGTCCTCTTGTACATAAGTCGGCATTGTACCTTTTGTATTAAATTCCGATGCAATTTCTATGTTTCGTCGTCAATAAGAAGGTCCAAGGGATACAGTAGACCTGAAGTGAAGCTTCAGAATCTATAACTAGTGTCACAGGAATGGTTCCAAACATAGACAGTAAGAAGAGCCAGTCTTCTTGTACTTATGTCGGCATTGTGCCTTTTGTATTTAATTCCGATGCAATTTCTGTGTTTCGTCGTCAATAAGAAGGTCCAACGGATACAGTAAACCTGATGTGAAGCATCGGAATCTATAACTAGTGTCAAAGGAATGGTTCAAAACATAGACAGTAGGAAGAGCCATTCTTCTTGTACTTAAGTCGGAATTGTGCCTTTTGTATTTAATTACGATGCAATTTCTGTGATTCGTCGTCAATAAGAAGGTCCAAGGGATACAGTAAACCTGAAGTAAAGCTTCGGAATCTACAACTAGTGTCACAGGAATGGTTCAAATCATAGACAGTAAGAAGAGCCAGTCTTCTTGTACTTACGTCGGCATTGTGGTTTTGGTATTTATTTCCGATGCAATTTCTGTGTTTCATCGTCAATAAGAAGGTCACAGGGATGCAGTAAACCTGAAGTCAAGCATCGGATTCTATAACTAGTGTCACCGGAATGGTTCAAAAAATAGACAGTAAGAAGAGTCGGTCCTCTTGTACTTACGTCGGCATTGTGCCTTTTATATTTAATTCCGATTCAATTTCTGTGTTTTGTCGTCAATAACAAGGTCCAAGGGATACAGTAAACCTGACGTGAAGCATCGGAATCTATAACTAGTGTCACAGGAATGGTTCAAATCATAGACAGTAAGAAGAGCCAGTCTTCTTGTACTTAAGTCGCCATTGTGCCTTTTGTATTTAATTCCAATGCAATTTCGGTGTTTCGTCGTCAATAAGAAAATCCAAGGGATACAGTGAACCTAAAGTGAAGCTTCGGAATCTATAACTAGTGTCACAGGAAAGGTTCAAAACATAGACAGTATGAAGAGCCAGTCTTCTTGTACTTAAGTCGGCATTGTGCCTTTGGTATTTAATTCCGATGCAATTTCTGTGTTTCGTCGTCAATAAGAAGGTCCAAGGCATACAGTAAAGCTGAAGCGAAGCATCGGAATCTATAACCAGTGACACAGGAATGGTTCAAAGCATAGGCAGTAAGATGAGTCAGTCTTCTTGTACTTAATTCGGCATTGTACCTTTTGTATATAATTCCGATGCAATTTCTGTGTTTCGTCGTCAATAAGAAGGTTCAAGGGATACAGTGAACCTGAAGTGACGCTTCGGAATCTATAACTAATATCTCAGGAATGGTTCAAATCATAGACAGTAAGAAGAGCCAGTTTTCTTGTACTTAAGTCGGCATTGTGCCTTTTGTATTTAATTCCGATGCAATTTCTGTGTTTCATCGTCAATAAGAAAGTCAGAGGGATACAGTAAACCGGAAGTGAAGCATCGGAATCTATAACTAGTGTCAAAGGAATGGTTCAAAACATAGACAGTAAGAAGAGCCAGTCTTCTTGTATTTAAGGCGGCATTGTGCCTTTTGTATTTAATTCCGATGCAATTTCTGTGTTTTGTCGCCAATAAGGAGGATGAAGGGATACAGTAAACCTGAAGTGAAGCATCGGAATCATTAACTAGTGTGACAGGAATGTTTAAAAACACAGACAGTAAGAAGAGTTAGTCTTCTTGGACTTAAGTCGGCATTGTACCTTTTGTATTTAATTCCGATGGAATTTCTTTGTTTGGTCGTCAATAAGAAGGTCCAAGGGATACAGTAAACCTGAAGTGAAGCATCGGAATCTATAACTAGTGTCTCAGGAATGGTTCAAAGCATAGACTGTAAGAAGAGCCAGTCTTCTTGTACTGAAGTCTTCATTGTCCTTTTTTATTTAATTCCGATGCAATTTCTGTGTTTCGTCGTCAATAAGAAGGTCCAAGGGATACAGTAAACCTGAAGTGAAGCATCGGAATCTATAATTAGTGTCACAGGAGTTGTTCACAACATAGGCAGCAAGAAGAGTCAGTCTTCTTGTACTTAATTCGGCGTTGCACCTTTTGTATTTAATTCCGATGCAATTTCTGTGTTTCGTCGTCAATAAGAAGGTCCAAGCGATACAGTAAATCTGAAGTGAAGCTTCGGAATCTATAACTAGTGTCTCAGGAATGGTTGAAATCTTAGACAGTAAGAAGAGTCAGTCTTCTTGTACTTAAGTCGGAATTGTGGCTTTTCAATTTAATTCCGTTGAAATTTCTGTGTTTCGTCGTGATTAAGAAGGTCCAAGGGATTCAGTAAACCTGATGTGAAGCATCGGAATCTATAACTAGTGTCACAGGAATGGTTCAAAACATAGACAGTAAGAAGAGCCAGTCTTCTTTTACTTGTGTCGGCATTGTGCTTTTTGTATTTAATTCCGATGCAATTTCTGTGTTTCGTCGTCAATAAGAAGGTCCAAGGGATACAGTAAACCTGATGTGAAGCATCGGAACTATAACTAGTGTCAAAGGAATGGTTCAAAACATAGACAGTGAGAAGAGCCAGTCTTCTTGTACTTAAGTCGGCATTGTGCCTTTTGTATTTAATTCCGATGCAATTTCTGTGATTCGTCGTCAATAAGAAGGTCCAAGGGATACAGTAAACCTGAAGTACTGAAGTAAAGCATCGGAATCAATAACTAGTGTCACAGGAATGGTTCAAATCATAGACAGTAAGAAGAGCCAGTATTCTTGTACTTAAGTCGGCATTGTGGTTTTGGTAATTAATTCCGATGCAATTTCTGTGTTTCGTCGTCAATAAGAAGGTCCAAGGGATACAGTAAACCTGAAGTGATGCATCGGAACCTATAACTAGTGTCACAGGAATAGCTCAAAACATAGACAGTAAGAAGAGCCAGTCGTCTTGTACTTAAGTCGCCATTGTGCCATTAGTAGTTGATTCCGATGCAATTTCTATGTTTCGTCGTCAATGACAAGGTCCACGGGATACAGTAAACCTGACGTGAAGCATCGGAATCTATAACTAGTGTCACAGGAATGGTTCAAATCATAGACAGTAAGATGAGCCAGTCTTCTTGTACTTAAGTCGGCATTGTGCCTTTTGGATTTAATTCCAATGCAATTTCGGTGTTTCGTCGTCAATAAGAAGATCCAGGGGATACAGTAAACCTGAATTGAAGCTTCGGAATCTATAACTAGTGACACAAGAACGGTTCAAAGCATAGACAGTAAGAAGAGCCAGTCTTCTTTTACTTGTGTCTGCATTGTGCCTTTTGTATTTAATTCCGATGCAATTTCTGTGTTTCGTCGTCAATAAGGAGGTCCAAGGGATACAGTAAACCTGATGTGAAGCATCGGAATCTATAACTAGTGTCAAAGGAATGGTTCAAAACAAAGACAGGTTGAAGAGCCAGTCTTCTTGTACTTAAGTCGGCATTGTGCCTTTTGTATTTAATTCCGATGCAATTTCTGTGATTCGTCGTCAATAAGAAGGTCCAAGGGATACAGTAAACCTGAAGTACTGAAGTAAAGCATCGGAATCAATAACTAGTGTCACAGGAATGGTTCAAATCATAGACAGTAAGAAGAGCCAGTCTTCTTGTACTTAAGTCGGCATTGTGGTTTTGGTAATTAATTCCGATGCAATTTCTGTGTTTCATCGTCAATAAGAAGTTCAGAGGGACTCAGTAAACCTGAAGTGAAGCATCGGAATCTATAACTAGTGTCACAGGAATGGTTCAAAGCATAGACAGTAAGATGAGCCAGTCTTCTTGTACTTAAGTCGGCATTGTGCCTTTAGTAGTTAATTCCGATGCAATTTCTGTGTTTCGTCGCAATCACATGGTCCAAGGGATACAGTAAATTTGAAGTGATGCATCGGAATCAATAACTAGTGTCACAGGAATGGTTCAAAGTATAGACAGTAAGAAGAGCTAGTCTTCTTGTACTTAAGTCGGCATTGTGCCTTTTGTATTTAATTCCGATGCAATTTCTGTGTTTCGTCGCAATACGAAAGTCCAAGGGATACAGTAAACCTGAAGTGATGCATCGGAACCTATAACTAGTGTCACAGGAATAGTTCAAAACATAGACAGTAAGAAGAGCCAGTCGTCTTGTACTTAAGTCGCCATTGTGCCATTAGTAGTTGATTCCGATGCAATTTCTATGTTTCGTCGTCAATAAAGAGGTCCACGAGATACAGTAAACCTGACGTTAAGCATCGGAATCTATAACTAGTGTCACAGGAATGGTTCAAATCATAGACAGTAAGATGAGCCAGTCTTCTTGTACTTAAGTCGGCATTGTGCCTTTTGGATTTAATTCCAGTGCAATTTCGGTGTTTCGTCGTCAATAACAAGATCCAGGGGATACAGTAAACCTGAATTGAAGCTTCGGAATCTATAACTAGTGACACAGGAAAGGTTCAAAACATAGACAGTAAGAAGAGCCAGTCTTCTTGTACTTAAGTCGGCATTGTGCCTTTGGTATTTAATTCCGATGCAATTTCTGTGTTACGTCGTTAATAAGAAGGTCCAAGGGATACAGTAAAGCTGAAGTGAAGCATCGGAAACTACAACCAGTGACACAGGAATGGTTCAAAGCATAGGCAGTAAGAAGAGTCAGTCGTCTTGTACTTAATTCGGCATTGTACCCTTTGTATTTAATTCCGATGCAATTTCTGTGTTTCGTCGTCAATAAGAAGGTTCAAGGGATACAGTAAACCTGAAGTGAAGCTTCGAATCCTATAACTAGTGTCTCAGGAATGGTTCAAATCATAGACAGTAAGAAGAGCCAGTTTTCTTGTACTTGAGTCGGCATTGTGACTTTTGTATTTGATTCCGATGCAATTTCTGTGTTTCATCGTCAATAAGAAGGTCAGAGGTATACAGTAAACCGGAATAGAAGCATCGGAATCTATAACTAGTGTCACAGGAATGGTTCAAAACATAGACAGTAAGAAGAGTCAGTCTTCTTGTACTTAAGTTGGCATTGTGCCTTTTGGATTTAATTCCGATGCAATTTCAGTGTTTCGTGGTCAATAAGAAGGTACAAGGGATACAGTAAACCTGAAGTGAAGCATCGGAATCTATAACTAGTGTGACAGGGATGGTTCAAAACATAGGCAGTAAGAAGAGTTAGTCGTCTTGTACATAAGTCGGCATTGTACCTTTTGTATTTAATTCCGATGCAATTTCTATGTTTCGTCGTCAATAAGAAGGTCCAAGGGATACAGTAGACCTGAAGTTAAGCTTCAGAATCTATAACTAGTGTCACAGGAATGGTTCCAAACATAGACAGTAAGAAGAGCCAGTCTTCTTGTACTTATGTCGGCATTGTGCCTTTTATATTTAATTCCGATTCAATTTCTGTGTTTTGTCGTCAATAACAAGATCCAAGGGATACAGTAAACCTGACGTGAAGCATCGGAATCTATAACTAGTGTCACAGGAATGGTTCAAATCATAGACAGTAAGAAGAGCCAGTCTTCTCGTACTTAAGTCGGCATTGTGCCTTTTGTATTTAATTCCAATGCAATTTCGGTGTTTCGTCGTCAATAAGAAAATCCAAGGGATACAGTGAACCTAAAGTGAAGCTTCGGAATCTATAACTAGTGTGACAGGAAAGGTTCAAATCATAGACAGTAAGAAGAGTCAGTCTTCTTGTACTTAAGTCGGCATTGTGACTTTTGTATTTAATTCCGATGCAATTTCTGTGTTTCGTCGTCAATAAGAAGGTACAAGGGATACAGTAAAACTGAAGTCAAGCATCGGAATCTATAACTAGTGTGACAGGAATGGTTCAAAACATAGGCAGTAAGAAGAGTTAGTCCTCTTGTACATAAGTCGGCATTGTACCTTTTGTATTTAATTCCGATGCAATTTCTATGTTTCGTCGTCAATAAGAAGGTCCAAGGGATACAGTAAACCTGAAGTGAAGCTTCAGAATCTATAACTATTGTCACAGGAATGGTTCCAAACATAGACAGTAAGAAGCGCCAGTCTTCTTGTACTTAAGTCGGCATTGTGGTTTTGGTATTTAATTCCGATGCAATTTCTGTGTTTCATCGTCAATAAGAAGGTCACAGGGATTCAGTAAACCTGAAGTCAAGCATCGGAATCTATAACTAGTGTCACCGAAATGGTTCAAAAAATAGACAGTTAGAAGAGTCGGTCTTCTTGTACTTACGTCGGCATTGTGCCTTTTATATTTAAATCCTATTCAATTTCTGTGTTTTGTCGTCAATCACAAGGTCCAAGGGATACAGTAAACATGAAGTGAAGCATCGGAATCTATAACTAGTGTCACAGGAATGATTCAAAATATAGACAGTACGAAGAGCCAGTGTTCTTGTACTTAAGTCGGCATTGTGCCTTTAGTAGTTAATTCCGATGCATTTTCTGTGTTTCGTCGTCAATAACAAGGTCCAAGGGATACAGTAAACCTGACGTGAAGCATCGGAATCTATAACTAGTGTCACAGGAATGGTTCAAAACATAGACAGTAAGAAGAGCCAGTCTTCTTGTACTTTAGTCGGCATTGTGCCTTTGGTATTTAATTCCGATGCAATTTCTGTGCTTCGTCGTCAATAAAAAGGTCCAAGGCATTCAGTAAAGCTGAAGCGAAGCATCGGAATCTATAACCAGTGACACAGGAATGGTTCAAAGCATAGTCAGTAAGAAGAGTCAGTCTTCTTGTACTTAATTCGGCATTGTACCTTTTGTATTTAATTCCGATGCAATTTCTGTGTTTCGTCGTCAATAAGAAGGTTCAAGGGATACAGTAAACTTGAAGTGAAGCTTCGGAATCTATAACTAATTTCTCAGGAATGGTTCAAATCATAGACAGTAAGAAGAGGCAGTTTTCTTGTACTTAAGTCGGCATTGTGCCTTTTGTATTTAATTCCGATGCATTATCTGTATCTCATCGTCAATAAGAAGGTCAGAGGGATACAGTAAACCGGAAGTGAAGCATCTGAATCTATAACTAGTGTCACAGGAATGGTTCAAATCATAGACAGTAATAAGAGTCAGTCTTCTTGTACTTAAGTCGGCATTGTGACTTTTGTATTTAATTCCGATGCAATTTCTGTGTTTCGTCGTCAATAAGAAGTTTCAAGGGATACAGTAACCCTGAAGTGAAGCATCGGAATCTAAAACTAGTGTCACAGGAATTGTTCAAAATATAGTCAGTAAGAAGAGCCAGTCTTCTTGTACTTTAGTTGACATTGTGCCTTTTGGATTTAATTCCGATGCAATATCTGTGTTTCGTCGTCAATAAGAAGGTACAAGGGATACAGTAAACCTGAAGTGAAGCATCGGAATCTATAACTAGTGTGACAGGAATGGTTCAAATCATAGGCAGTAAGAAGAGTTAGTCCTCTTGTACATAAGTCGGCATTGTAACTTTTGTATTTAAATCCGATGCCATTTCTGTGTTTCGTCGTCAATAAGAAGGTCCAAGGGATACAGTAAACCGGAAGTGAAGCTTCAGAATCTATAACTAGTGTCACAGGAATGGTTCCAAGCACAGACAGTAAGAAGAGCCAGTCTTCTTGTACTTAAGGCGGAACTGTGCCTTTTGTATTTAATTCCGATGCAATTACTGTGATTTGTCGTCAATAAGAAGGTCCAAGGGATACAGTAAACCAGAACTAAAGCATCGGAATCTATATCTAGTGTCACAGGAATGGTTCAAAACATAGACAGTAAGATGAGTCAGTCTTATTGTACTTACGTCGGCATTGTGCCTTTTGTATTTAATTCCGATTCAATTTCTGTGTTTCGTCGTCAATCACAAGGTCCAAGGGATACAGTAAACTTGAAGTGAAGCATCGGAATCTATAACTAGTGTCACAGGAATGGTTCAAAATATTGACAGTAAGAAGAGCCAGTCTTCTTGTACTTAAGTCGGCATTGTGCCTTATGAATTTCATTCCGATGCAATTTCTGTGTTTCGTAGTCAATACAAAGGACCAAGGGATACAGTAAACCTGAAGTGAAGCATCGGAATCTATAACTAGTGTCAAAAGAATGGTTCAATATATAGACAGTGAGAAGAGCCAGTCTTCATGTACTTAAGGCAGCATTGTACCTTTTGTATTTAATTCCGATGCAATTTCTGTGTTTCGTCGTCAATAAGAAGGATGAAGGGATACAGTAAACCTGAAGTGAAGCATCGGAATCATTAACTAGTGTGACAGGAATGGTTCAAAACATAGACAGTAGGAAGAGTTAGTCTTCTTGCACTTAAGTCGGCATTGTACCTTTTGTATTTAATTCCGATGCAATTTCTGTGTTTCGTCGTCAATAAGAAGGTTCAATGGATACAGTGAACCAGAAGTGACGCTTCGGAATCTATAACTAATGTCTCAGGAATGGTTCAAATCATAGACAGTAAGAAGAGCCAGTTTTCTTGTACTTAAGTCGGCATTGTGCCTTTTGTATTTAATTCCGATGCAATTTCTGTGTTTCATCGTCAATAAGAAAGTCAGAGGGATACAGTAAATAGGAAGTGAAGCATCGGAATCTATAACTAGTGTCACAGGAATGGTTCAAATCATAGACAGTAAGAAGGGTCAGTCTTCTTGTACTTAAGTCGGCATTGTGACTTTTGTATTTAATTCCGATGCAATTTCTGTGTTTCGTCGTCAATAAGAAGGTACAAGGGATACAGTAAACCTGAAGTCAAGCATCGGAATCTATAACTAGTGTGACAGGAATGGTTCAAAACATAGGCAGTAAGAAGAGTTAGTCCTCTTGTACATAAGTCGGCATTGTACCTTTTGTATTTAATTCCGATGCAATTTCTATGTTTCGTCGTCAATAAGAAGGTCCAAGGGATACAGTAAACCTGAAGTGAAGCTTCAGAATCTATAACTATTGTCACAGGAATGGTTCCAAACATAGACAGTAAGAAGAGCCAGTCTTGTTGTACTTATGTCGGCATTGTGCCTTTTGTATTTAATTCCGGATCAATTTCTGTGTTTCGTCGTCAATAAGAAGGTCCAACGGATACACTAAACCTGATGTGAAGCATCGGAATCTATAACTAGTGTCATAGGAATGGTACAAAACATAGACAGTAAGAAGAGCCAGTCTTCTTGTACTTAAGTCGGAATTGTGCTTTTTGTATTTAATTCCGATGGACTTTCTGTGATTCGTCGTCAATAAGAAGGTCCAAGGGATACTGTAAACCTGAAGTAAAGCTTCGGAATCTATAACTAGTGTCACAGGAATGGTTCAAATCAGAGACAGTAAGAAGAGCCAGTCTTCTTGTACTTAAGTCGGCATTGTGGTTTTGGTATTTAATTCCGATGCAATTTCTGTGTTTCATCGTCAATAAGAAGGTCACATGGATTGAGTAAACCTGAAGTCAAGCATCGGAATCTATAACTAGTGTCACCGAAATGGTTCAAAGAATAGACAGTAAGAAGAGTCGGTCTTCTTGTACTTACGTCGGCATTGTGCCTTTTATATTTAATTCCGATTCAATTTCTGTGTTTTGTCGTCAATCACAAGGTCCAAGGGATACAGTAAACATGCAGTGAAGCATCGGAATCTATAACTAGTGTCACAGGAATGATTCAAAATATAGACAGTACGAAGAGCCAGTGTTCTTGTACTTAAGTCGGCATTGTGCCTTTCGTATTTAATTCCGATGCAATTTCTGTGTTTCGAGCAATACGAAGGTCCAAGGGATACAGTAAACCTGAAGTGATGCATTGGAACCTATAACTACTGTCACAGGAATAGTTCAAAACATAGACAGTAAGAAGAGACAGTCGTCTTGTACTTAAGTCAGCATTGTGCCTGTAGTAGTTAATTCCGATGCATTTTCTGTGTTTCGTCGTCAATAACATGGTCCAAGGCATTCAGTAAAGCTGAAGCGAAGCATCGGAATCTATAACCAGTGACACAGGAATGGTTCAAAGCATAGTCAGTAAGAAGAGTCAGTCTTCTTGTACTTAATTCGGCATTGTTCCTTTTGTATTTAATTCCGATGCAATTTCTGTGTTTCGTCGTCAATAAGAAGGTTCAAGGGATACAGTAAACCTAAAGTGAAGCTTCGGAATCTATAACTAATGTCTCAGGAATGGTTCAAATCATAGACAGTAAGAAGAGGCAGTTTTCTTGTACTTAAGGCGGAACTGTGCCTTTTGTATTTAATTCCGATGCAATTTCTGTGATTGGTCGTCAATAAGAAGGTCCAAGGGATACAGTAAACCTGAACTAAAGCATCGGAATCTATAACTAGTGTCACAGGAATGGTTCAAAACATAGACAGTAAGATGAGTCAGTCTTATTGTACTTACGTCGGCATTGTGCCTGTTGTATTTAATTCCGATTCAATTTCTGTGTTTCGTCGTCAATCATAAGGTCCAAGGGATACAGTAAACTTGAAGTGAAGCATCGGAATCTATAACTAGTGTCACAGGAATGGTTCAAAATATTGACAGTAAGAAGAGCCAGTCTTCTTGTACTTAAGTTGGCATTGTGCCTTATGAATTTCATTCCGATGCAATTTCTGTGTTTCGTAGTCAATACAAAGGACCAAGGGATACAGTAAACCTGAAGTAAAGCATCCGAATCATTAACTAGTGTGACAGGAGTGGTTCAAAACACAGACAGTAGGAAGAGTTAGTCTTCTTGCACTTAAGTCGGCATTGTGCCTTTTGTATTTAATTCCGATGCAATTTCTGTGTTTCGTCGTCAATAAGAAGGTCCAAGGGATACAGTAAATCTGAAGTGAAGCTTCGGAATCTATAACTAGTGTTTCAGGAATGGTTCAAATCTTACACAGTAAGAAGAGCCAGTCTTCTTGTACTTAAGTCGGCATTGTGGCTTTTCTATATAATTCCGTTGAAATTTCTGTGTTTCATCGTGAATAAGAAGGTCCAAGGGATTCAGTAAACCTGATGTGAAGCATCGGAATCTATAACTACTGTCACAGAAATGGTTCAAAACATAGACAGTAAGAAGAGCCAGTCTTCTTGTACTTAAGTCGGCTTTGTACCTTTTGTATCTAATTACGATGCACTTTCTGTGTTTCGTCGTCAATAAGAAGGTCCAAGGAATACAGTAAACCTGACGTGAAGCATCGGAATCTATAACTAGTGTCACAGGAATGGTTCAATTCATAGACAGTAAGAGGAGCCAGTATTCTTGTACTTAAGTCGGCATTGTGCCTTTTGTAATTAATTCCGATGCAATTTCTGTGCTTCGTCGTCAATAAGAAGGTCCAAGGTATACAGTAAACCTGAAGTGAAGCATCGGAATCTATAACTAGTGTGACAGGAATGGTTCAAAACACTGAGAGTAAGTAGAGTTAGTCTTCTTGTACTTAAGTCGGCATTGTACCCTTCGTATTTAATTCCGATGCAATTTCTTTGTTTTGTCGTCAATAAGAAGGTCCAAGGGATACAGTAAACCAGAAGAGAAGCATCGGAATCTATAACTAGTGTCTCAGGAATGGGTCAAATCATAGGCAGTAAGAAGAGTCAGTCTTCTTGTACTTAATTCGGCGTTGTACCTTTTGTATCTAAATATGATGCAATTTCTGTGTTTCGTCGCCAACAAGAAGGTCCAAGGGATACAGTAAATCTGATGTGAAGCTTCGGAATCTATAACTAGTGTCTCAGGAATGGTTCCAAACTTAGACAAAAAGAAGAGCCAGTCTTCTTGTACTTAAGTCGGCATTGTACCATTTGTATGTAATTTCGATGCAATTTCTGTGTTTCGTCGTCAATAAGAAAGTCCAAGGGATACAGTAAACCTGATGTGAAGCATCGGAATCCATAACTAGTGTTACAGGAATGGTTCAAAACATAGACAGTAAGAAGAGCCAGTCTTCTTGTACTTAAGTCTGCATTGTGCCTTTTGTATTTAATTCCGATGCAATTTCTCAGTTTCATCGTCGGTAAGAAGGTCAGAGGGATACAGTAAACCTAAAGTGAACCATCGGAATCTATAACTACTGTCAAAGAAATGGTTCAAAACATAGACAGTAAGAAGAGCCAGTCTTCTTGTACTTAAGTCGGCTTTGTACCTTTTGTATCTAATTACGATGCACTTTCTGTGTTTCGTCGTCAATAAGAAGGTCCAAGGAATACAGTAAACCTGACGTGAAGCATCGGAATCTATAACTAGTGTCACAGGAATGGTTCAATTCATAGACAGTAAGAGGAGCCAGTAATCTTGTACTTAAGTCGGCATTGTGCCTTTTGTAATTAATTCCGATGCAATTTCTGTGCTTCGTCGTCAATAAGAAGGTCCAAGGTATACAGTAAACCTGAAGTGAAGCGTCGGAATCTATGACTAGTGTAACAGGAATGGTTCAAAAAACTGAGAGTAAGTAGAGTTAGTCTTCTTGTACTTAAGTCGGCATTGTACCCTTCGTATTTAATTCCGATGCATTTCTTTGTTTCGTCGTCAATAAGAAGGTCCAAGGGATACAGTAAACCAGATGTGAAGCATCGGAATCTATAACTAGTGTCTCAGGAATGGGTCAAATCATAGGCAGTAAAAAGAGACAGTCTTATTGTACTTAATTCGGCGTTGTACCTTTTGTATCTAAATATGATGCAATTTCTGTGTTTCGTCGCCAATAAGAAGGTCCAAGGGATACAGTAAACCTGATGTGAAGCATCGGAATCCATAACTAGTGTTACAGGAATGGTTCAAAACATAGACAGTAAGAAGAGCCAGTCTTCTTGTACTTAAGTCGGAATTGTGCCTTTTGTATTTAATTCCGATGCAATTTCTGTGTTTCATCGTCAATAAGAAGGTCAGAGGGATACAGTAAACCGGAAGTGAAGAATCAGAATCTATAGCTAGTGTCACAGGAATGGTTCAATACATAGACAGTAAGAAGAGTCAGTCTTCTTGTACTTAAGTCGGCATTGTGCCTTTTGTATTTAATTCCGATGCAATTTCTGTGTTTCGTCGTCAATAAGAAGGTCCAAGGGATACAGTAACCCTGAAGTGAAGCATTGTAATCTGTAACTAGTGTCACAGGAATGGTTCAAAATATAGACAGTAAGAAGAGCCAGACTTCTTGTACTTAAGTTGACATTGTGCTTTTGAATTTAATTACGATGCAATTTCTGTGTTTCGTCGTCAATAAGAGGGTACAAGGGATACAGTAAACCTGATGTGAAGCATCGGAATCTATAACTAGTGTCACAAGAATGGTTCAAAATATAGACAGTAAGAAGAGCCAGTCTTCTTGTACTTAAGTCGGCATTGTGACTTTCGTATTTAATCCCGATGCAATTTCTGTGTTTCGTCGCAATACGAAGGTCCAAGGGATACAGTAAACCTGAAGTGATGCATCGGAACCTATAACTAGTGTCACAGGAATAGTTCAAAACATAGACAGTAAGAAGAGCCAGTCGTCTTGTACTTAAGTCGGCATTGTGCCATTAGTAGGTTAATTCCGATGCAATTTCTGTGTTTCGTCGTCAATAACAAGGTCCAAGGGATAAGTAAACCTGACGTAAAGCATCGGAATCTATAACTAGTGTCACAGGAATGGTTCAAAATATAGACAGTATGAAGAGTCAGTCTTCTTGTACTTAAGTCGGCATGGTGCCTTTCGTATTTAATTCCGATGCAATTTCTGTGTTTCGTCGCAATACGAAGGTCCAAGGGATACAGTAAACCTGAAGTGATGCATCGGAACCTATAACTAGTGTCACAGGAATAGTTCAAAACATAGACAGTAAGAAGAGCCAGTCGTCTTGTACTTAGGTCAGCATTGTGCCTTTGGTATTTAATTCTGATGCAATTTCTGTGTTTCGTCGTCAATAAAAAGGTCCAAGGGATACAGTAAACCTGAAGTGAAGGATTGGAATCTATAACTAGTGCCACAGGAATGGTTCAAATCATAGGCAGTAAGAAGAGTCAGTCTTCTTGTACTTAATTCAACGTTGTACCTTTTGTATCTAAATATGATGCAATTTCTGTGTTTCGTCGCCAATAAGAAGGTCCAAGGGATACAGTAAACCTGATGTGAAGCATCGGAATCCATAACTAGTGTCACAGGAATGGTTCAAAACATAGACAGTAAGAATAGCCAGTCTTCTTGTACTTAAGTCGGCATTGTGCCTTTTGTATTTAATTCCGATGCAATTTCTGTGTTTCGTCGTCAATAAGAAGGTGCAAGGGATATAGTAAACCTGAAGTGAAGCATCGGAATCTATAACTAGTGTGACAGGAATGGTTCAAAACATAGGCAGTAAGAAGAGTTAGTCCTCTTGTACATAAGTCGGCATTGTACCTTTTGTATTTAATTCCGATGCAATTTCTGTGTTTCGTCGTCAATAAGAAGGTCCAAGGGATACAGTAAACCTGAAGTGAAGCTTCGGAATCTATAACTAGTGTCACAGGAATGGTTCCAAACATAGACAGTAAGAAGAGCCAGTCTTCTAGTACTTATGTCGGCATTGTGCCTTTTGTATTTAATTCCGATGCAATTTCTGTGTTTCGTCGTCAACAAGAAGGTCCAAGGGATACAGTAAACCTGATGTGATGCATCGGAATCTATAACTGGTGTGAAAGGAATGGTTCAAAACAAAGGCAGTAAGAAGTGTTCTTCTTGTACTTACGTCGGCATTGTGCCTTTTGTATTTAATTCCGATTCAATTAGTGTGTTTCGTCGTCAATCACAAGGTCCAAGGGATACAGTAAACTTGAAGTGAAGCATCGGAATCTATAACTAGTGTCACAAGAATGGTTCAAAATATAGAGAGTAAGAAGAGCCAGTCTTCTTGTACTTAAGTCGGCATTGTGCCTTTCGTATTTAATCCCGATGCAATTTCTGTGTTTCGTCGCAATACGAAGGTCCAAGGGATACAGTAAACCTGAAGTGATGCATCGGAACCTATAACTAGTGTCACAGGAATAGTTCAAAACATAGACAGTATGAAGAGCCAGTCGTCTTGTACTTAAGTCGGCATTGTGCCTTTAGTAGGTAATTCCGATGCAATTTCTGTGTTTCGTCGTCAATAACAAGGTCCAAGGGATAAAGTAAACCTGACGTAAAGCATCGGAATCTATAACTAGTGTCACAGGAATGGTTCAAATCATAGACATTAAGAAGAGCCAGTCTTCTTGTACTTAAGTCGGCATTGTGCCTTTTGTATTTAATTCCGTTGAAATTTCTGTGTTTCGTCGTCAATAAGAAGGTCCAAGGGATACAGTAAACCAGAAGTGAAGCTTCGCAATCTGTAACTAGTGTCACAGGAATGGTTCAAAACATAGACCGTAAGAAGAGCCAGTCTTCTTATACTTAAGTTGGCATTGTGCCTTTTGTATTTAATTCCGAAGCAATTTCTCTGTTTCATCGTCAGTAAGAAGGTCAGAGGGATACAGTAAACCTGAAGTGAGCATCGGAATCTATAACTAGTGTCACAGGAATGGTACAAAACATATACAGTAAGAAGAGTCAGTCTTCTTGTACTTAAGTCGGCACGGTGCCATTTGTATTTAATTCCGATGCAATTTCTGTGTTTCATCGTCAATAAGATGGTCAGAGGGAAACAGTAAACCTGAAGTGAAGCATCGGAATCTATAACTAGTGTCGCAGGAGTGGTTCAAAACATAGACAGTAAGAAGAGTCAGTCTTCTTGTACTTAAGTCGGCATTGTGCCTTTAGTAGTTAATTCCGATGCAATTTCTGTGTTTCGTCGTCAATACCAAGGTCCAAGGGATACAGTAAACCTGACGTGAAGCATCGGAATCTATAACTAGTGTCACAGGAATGGTTCAAATCATAGACAGTAAGAAGACCCATTCTTCTTGTACTTAAGTCTGCATTGTGCCTTTTGTATTTAATTCCGATGCAATTTCACTGTTTCGTCGTCGTTAAGAAGGTCAGAGGGATACAGTAAACCTGAAGTGAACCATCGGAATCTATAACTAGTGTCACAGGAATGGTTCAAAACATAGACAGTAAGATGAGCCAGTCTTCTTACACTTAAGTCAGCATTGTACCTTTTGTATCTAATTTCGATGCAATTTCTGTGTTTCTTCGTCAATAAGGAGGTCCAACGGATACAGTAAACCTGATGTGAAGCATCGGAATGTATAACTAGTGCCACAGGAATGGTTCAAAACATAGACAGTAAGAAGAGCCAGTCTTCTTGTACTTAAGTCGGCATTGTGCGTTTGTAATTAATTCCGATGCAATTTCTGTGTTTCATCGTCAATAAGAAGGTCAGAGGGATACAGTAAACCGGAAGTGAAGCATCAGAATCTATAGCTAGTGTCACAGGAATGGTTCAATACATAGACAGTAAGAAGAGTCAGTCTTCTTGTACTTAAGTCGGCATTGTGCCTTTTGTATTTAATCCCGATGCAATTTCTGTGTTTCGTCGCAATACGAAGGTCCAAGGGATACAGTAAACCTGAAGTGATGCATCGGAACCTATAACTAGTGTCACAGGAATAGTTCAAAACATAGACAGTAAGAAGAGCCAGTCGTCTTGTACTTAAGTCGGCATTGTGCCTTTAGTAGGTAATTCCGATGCAATTTCTGTGTTTCGTCGTCAACAAGAAGGTCCAAGGGATACAGTAAACCTGATGTGAAGCATCGGAATCTATAACTAGTGTCAAAGGAATGGTTCAAAACATAGACAGTAAGAAGAGTCAGTCTTCTTGTACTTACGTCGGCATTGTGCCTTTTGTATTTAATTCCGATTCAATTAGTATGTTTCGTCGTCAATCACAAGGTCCAAGGGATACAGTAAACTTGAAGTGAAGCATCGGAATCTATAACTAGTGTCACAGGAATGGTTCAAAATATAGACAGTAAGAAGAGACAGTCTTCTTGTACTTAAGTCGGCATTGTGCCTTTCGTATTTAATCCCGATGCAATTTCTGTGTTTCGTCGCAATACGAAGGTCCAAGGGATACAGTAAACCTGAAGTGATGCATCGGAACCTATAACTAGTGTCACAGGAATAGTTCAAAACATAGACAGTAAGAAGAGCCAGTCGTCTTGTACTTAAGTCGGCATTGTGCCTTTAGTAGGTAATTCCGATGCAATTTCTGTGTTTCGTCGTCAATAACAAGGTCCAAGGGATACAGTAAACCTGACGTAAAGCATCGGAATAATAACTAGTGTCACAGGAATGGTTCAAAATATAGACAGTATGAAGAGTCAGTCTTCTTGTACTTAAGTCGGCATGGTGCCTTTCGTATTCAATTCCGATGCAATTTCTGTGTTTCGTCGTCAATAACAAGGTCCAAGGGATACGGAAACCCTGATGTGAAGAATTTGAATCTATAACTAGTGTCACAGGAATGGTTCAAATCATAGACAGTAAGAAGAGCCAGTCTTCTTGTACTTAAGTCGGCATTGTGTCTTTTGGATTTAATTCCAATGCAATTTCGGTGTTTCGTCGTCAATAAGAAGATCCAAGGGATACAGTAAACCTGAAGTGAAGCTTCGGAATCTATAACTAGTGTCACAGGAAAGGTTCATAACATAGACAGTAAGAAGAGCCAGTTCTCTTGTACTTAAGTCGGCATTGTGCCTTTGGTATTTAATTCCGATGCTATTTCTGTGTATCGTCGTCAATAAGAAGGTCCAAGGGATACAGTAAAGCTGAAGTAAAGCATCGGAATCTATAACCAGTGACACAGGAATGGTTCAAATCATAGGCAGTAAGAAGAGTTAGTCTTCTTGTACTTAATTCGGCATTGTACATTTTGTATTTAATTCCGATGCAATTTCTGTGTTTCGTCGTCAATAAGAAGGTTCAAGGGATACAGTAATCCTGAAGTTAAGCTACGGAATCTATAACTAGTGTCTCAGGAATGGTTCAAATCATAGACAGCAAGAAGAGCCAGATCTCTTGTACTTAAGTCGGCATTGTGCCTTTTGTATTTAATTCCGATGAAATTTCTGTGTTTCGTCGTCAATAAGAAGGTCCAAGGGTTACAGTAAACCAGAAGTGAAGCATCGGAATCTGTAACTAGTTTCACAGGAATGGTTCAAAACATAGACCGTAAGAAGAAATAGTCTTCTTATACTTAAGTTGGTATTGTGCCTTTTGTATTAAATTCCGATGCAATTTCTCTGTTTCATCGTCAGTAAGAAGGTCAGAGGGATACAGTAAACCTGACGTGAAGCATCGGAATCTATAACTAGTGTCACAGGAATGGTTCAAATCATAGGCAGTAAGAAGAGCCAGTCTTCTTGTACTAAAGTCGGCATTGTGGCTTTTGTGATTAATTCCGTTGCAATTTCTGTGTTTCGTCGTCAATAAGAAGGTCCAAGGGATACAGTAAACCTGAAGTGAAGCATCGTAATCTATAACTAGTGTGACAGGAATGGTTCAAAACACTGAGGGTAAGTAGAGTTAGTCTTCTTGTACTTCAGTCGGCATTGTACCTCTCGTATTTAATTCCGATGCAATTTCTTTGTTTCGTTGTCAATACGAATGTCCAAGGGATACAGTAAACCTGAAGTGATGCATCGGAATCTATAACTAGTGTCACAGGAATGGTTCAAAACATTGACAGTAAGAAGAGCCAGTCTTCTTGTACTTAAGTCGGCATTGTGGCATTTGCATTTAATCCCGATGCAATTTCTGTATTTCATCGTCAATAAGAAGGTCCACGGGATACAGTAAACCTGAAGTGAAGCATCGTAATCTATAACTAGTGTGACAGGAATGGTTCAAATCATAGACAGTAAGAAGAGCAAGTCTTCTTGTACGTAAGTCGGCATTGTGCCTTTAGTATTTAATTCCGATGCAATTTCTGTGTTTCGTCGTCAATAAGAAGGTCCAAGAGATACAGTAAACCTGACGTGACGCATCGGAATCTATAACTAGTGTCACAGGAATGGTTCAATTCATAGACAGTAAGAAGAGCCAGTCTTCATGTACTTAAGTCGGCATTGTGCCTTTTGGATTTAATTCCGATGCAATTTCTATGTTTCTTCGTCAATAAGTAGGTCCAAGGGATACAGTACACCTGACGTGAAGCATCGGAATCTATAACTAGTGTCACAGGAATGGTTCAAATCACATACAGTAAGAAGAGCCAGTCTTCTTGTACTTAAGTCGGCATTGTGACTTTTGTATTTAATTCCGATGCATTTTCTGTGTTTCATCGTCAATAAGAAGGTCCAATGGATACGGTAAACTTGAAGTGAAGCATCGGAATCTATAACTATGGTCACAGGAATGGTTCAAATCATAGACAATAAGAAGAGCCAGTCTTCCGGTACTTAAGTCGGCATTGTGCCTTTTGTATTTAATTCCGACGCAAATTCTGTGTTTCGTCGTCAATAAGAAGGTCCAAGGGACACAGTAAACCTGGAGTGAAGCATCGGAATCTATAACTAGTGTCACAGAAATGGTTCAAAACATAGACAGTAAGAAGAGTCAGTCTTCTTGTACTTAAGTCTGCATTGTGCCTTTTGTATTTAATTCCGATGCAATTTCTCTGTTTCATCGTCAGTAAGAAGGTCAGAGGTATACAGTAAACCTAAAGGGGTCCATCGGAATCTATAACTAGTGTCACAGGAATGGTTCAAGAGATAGACAGTAAGAAGAGCCAGTCCTCTTGTACTTAAGTCGGCATTGTACCTTTTGTATCTAATTCCGATGCACTTTCTGTGTTTCGTCGTCAATAAGAAGGTCCAAGGTATCCAGTAAACCTGACGTGAAGCATCGGAATCTATAACTAGTGTCACAGGAATGGTTCAAATTATAGACAGTAAGAAGAGTCAGTCTTCTTGTACTAAAGTCGGCATTGTGCCTTTTGTAATTAATTCTGATGCAATTTCTGTGTTTCGTCGTCAATAAGAAGGTCCAAGGGACACAGTAAACCTGAAGTGGAGCATCGGAATCTATAACTAGTGTGACAGGAATGGTTCAAAACACTGAGAGTAAGTAGAGTTAGTCTTCTTGTACTTAGGTCGGCATTGTACCTTTCGTATTTAATTCCGATGCAATTTCTTTGTTTAGTTGTCAATATGAAGGTCCAAGGGATACAGTAAACCAGAAGTGAAGCATCGGAATCTATAACTAGCGTCTCAGGAATGGTTTAAAACATAGACTGGAAGAAGAGTCAGTCTTCTTGTACTTAAGTCTTCATTGTGATTTTGTATTTAATTCCGATGCAATTTCTTTGTTTCGTCGTCAATAAGAAGGTCCAAGGGATACAGTAAACCTGAAGTGAAGCATCGGAATCTATAACTAGTGTCACAGGAATGGATCAAAACATAGGCAGTAAGAAGAGTTAATACTCTAGTACTTAATTCGGCGTTGTATCTTTTGTATTTAATTCCGTTGCAATTTCTGTGTTTCGTCGTCAATAAGAAGGTCCAAGGGATACAGTAAATCTGAAGTGAAGCTTCGGAATCTATAACTACTGTCTCAGGAATGGTTCAAATCTTAGACAGTAAGAAGAGCCAGTCTTCTTGTACTTAAATCAGCTTTGTGGCTTTTCTATTTAATTCCGTTGAAATTTCTGTGTTTCGTTGTGAATAAGAAGGTCCAAGGGATACAGTAAACCTGATGTGAAGCATCGGAATCTATAACTAGTGTCACAGGAATGGTTCAAAACATAGACAGTAAGAAGAGCCAATCTTCTTGTACTTAAGTCGGCATTGTGGCATTTGCATTTAATCCCGATGCAATTTCTGTGTTTCATCGTCAATAAGAAGGTCCAAGGGATGCAGTAAACCTGAAGTGTAGCATCGGACATGTGACAGGAATTGTTCAAATCATAGACAGTAAGAAGAGCAAGTCTTCTTGTACTTAAGTCGGCATTGCGCCTTTAGTATTTAATTCCGATGCAATTTCTATGTTTCGTCGTCAATAAGAAGGTCCAAGGGATACAGTAAACCTGACGTGACGCATCGGAATCTATAACTAGTGTCACAGGAATGGTTCAATTCATAGACAGTAAGAAGGGCCAGTCTTCATGTACTTAAGTCGGCATTGTGCCTTTTGCATTTAATTCCGATGCAATTTCTGTGTTTCATCGTCAATAAGAAGGTCAGAGGGATACAGTAAACCTGAAGTGAAGCATCGGAATCCATAACTGGTGTCACAGGAATGGTTCAAATCATAGACAGTAAGAAGAGTCAGTCTTCTTGTACTTAAGTCTGCATTGTGCCTTTTGTATTTAATTCCGATGCAATTTCTCTGTTTCATCGTCGGTAAGAAAGTCAGAGGTATACAGTAAACCTAAAGTGGACCATCGGAATCTATAACTAGTGTCACAGGAATGGTTTAAAATATAGACAGTAAGAAGAGCCAGTCCTCTTGTACTTAAGTCGGCATTGTACATTTTGTATCTAATTTCGATGCACATTCTGTGTTTCGTCGTCAATAAGAAGGTCCAAGGTATACAGTAAACCTGACGTGAAGCATCGGAATCTATAACTAGTGTCACAGGAATGGTTCAAATCATAGACAGTAAGAAGGGCCAGTCCTCATGTACTAAAGTCGGCATTGTGCCTTTTGTAATTAATTCCGATGCAATTTCTGTGTTTCGTCGTCAATAAGAAGGATGAAGGGATACAGTAAACCTGAAGTGAAGCATCGGAATCTGTAACTAGTGTGACAGGAATGGTTCAAAACACTGAGAGTAAGTAGAGTTAGTCTTTTTATACTTAAGTCGGCATTGTACCTTTCGTAATTAATTCCGATGCAATTTCTTTGTTTCGTCGTCAATAAGAAGGTCCAAGGGATACAGTAAACCAAAAGTGAAGCATCGGAATCTATAACTAGCGTCTCAGGAATGGTTTAAAACATAGACTGGAAGAAGAGCCAGTCTTCTTATACTTAAGTCCTCATTGTCCTTTTGAATTTAATTCCGATGCAATTTCTGTGTTTCGTCGTCAATAAGAAGGTCCAAGGGATACAGTAAACCCGAAGTGAAGCATCGGAATCTATAACTAGTGTCACAGGAATGGATCATACATAGGCAGTAAGAAGAGTTAGTCTTCTTGTAGTTAATTCGGCGTTGTATCTTTTGTATTTAATTCCGTTGTAATTTCTGTGTTTCGTCGTCAATAAGAAGGTCCAAGGGATACAGTAAACCTGACGTGACGCATCGGAATCTATAGGTAGTGTCACAGGAATGGTTCAATTCATAGACTGTAAGAAGAGCCAGTCTTCATGTACTTAAGTCGGCATTGTGTCTTTTGGATTTAATTCCGATGCAATTTCTATGTTTCGTCGTCAATAAGTAGGTCCAAGGGATACAGTACACCTGACGTGAAGCATCGGAATCTATAACTAGTGTCACAGGAATGGTTCAAATCATTGACAGTAAGAAGAGCCAGTCTTCTTGTACTTAAGTCGGCATTGTGACTTTTGTATTTAATTCCGATGCATTTTCTGTGTTTCATCGTCAATAAGAAGGTCCAAGGGATACGGTAAACTTGAAGTGAAGCATCGGAATCTATAACTATGATCACAGGAATGGTTCAAAGCATAGACAGTAAGAAGAGCCAGTCTTCCGGTACTTAAGTCGGCATTGTGCCTTTTGTATTTAATTCCGACGCAAATTCTGTGTTTCGTCGTCAATAAGAAGGTCCCAGGGATTCAGTAAACCTGAAGTGAAGCTTCGGAATCTATAACTAGTGTCACAGGAATGGTTCCAAACATAGACAGTAAGAAGAGCCAGTCTTTTAGTACTTATGTCGGCATTGTGCCTTTTGTATTTAATTCCGATGCAATTTCTGTGTTTCGTCGTCAACAAGAAGGTCCAAGGGATACAGTAAACCTGATGTGAAGCATCGGAATCTATAACTAGTGTCAAAGGAATGGTTCAAAACATAGACAGTAAGAAGAGTCAGTCTTCTTGTACTTACGTCGGCATTGTGCCTTTTGTATTTAATTCCGATTCAATTAGTATGTTTCGTCGTCAATCACAAGGTCCAAGGGATACAGTAAACTTGAAGTGAAGCATCGGAATCTATAACTAGTGTCACAGGAATGGTTCAAAATATAGACAGTAAGAAGAGACAGTCTTCTTGTACTTAAGTCGGCATTGTGCCTTTCGTATTTAATCCCGATGCAATTTCTGTGTTTCGTCGCAATACGAAGGTCCAAGGGATACAGTAAACCTGAAGTGATGCATCGGAACCTATAACTAGTGTCACAGGAATAGTTCAAAACATAGACAGTAAGAAGAGCCAGTCGTCTTGTACTTAAGTCGGCATTGTGCCTTTAGTAGGTAATTCCGATGCAATTTCTGTGTTTCGTCGTCAATAACAAGGTCCAAGGGATACAGTAAACCTGACGTAAAGCATCGGAATAATAACTAGTGTCACAGGAATGGTTCAAAATATAGACAGTATGAAGAGTCAGTCTTCTTGTACTTAAGTCGGCATGGTGCCTTTCGTATTCAATTCCGATGCAATTTCTGTGTTTCGTCGTCAATAACAAGGTCCAAGGGATACGGAAACCCTGATGTGAAGCATTTGAATCTATAACTAGTGTCACAGGAATGGTTCAAATCATAGACAGTAAGAAGAGCCAGTCTTCTTGTACTTAAGTCGGCATTGTGTCTTTTGGATTTAATTCCAATGCAATTTCGGTGTTTCGTCGTCAATAAGAAGATCCAAGGGATACAGTAAACCTGAAGTGAAGCTTCGGAATCTATAACTAGTGTCACAGGAAAGGTTCATAACATAGACAGTAAGAAGAGCCAGTTCTCTTGTACTTAAGTCGGCATTGTGCCTTTGGTATTTAATTCCGATGCTATTTCTGTGTATCGTCGTCAATAAGAAGGTCCAAGGGATACAGTAAAGCTGAAGTAAAGCATCGGAATCTATAACCAGTGACACAGGAATGGTTCAAATCATAGGCAGTAAGAAGAGTTAGTCTTCTTGTACTTAATTCGGCATTGTACATTTTGTATTTAATTCCGATGCAATTTCTGTGTTTCGTCGTCAATAAGAAGGTTCAAGGGATACAGTAATCCTGAAGTTAAGCTACGGAATCTATAACTAGTGTCTCAGGAATGGTTCAAATCATAGACAGCAAGAAGAGCCAGATCTCTTGTACTTAAGTCGGCATTGTGCCTTTTGTATTTAATTCCGATGAAATTTCTGTGTTTCGTCGTCAATAAGAAGGTCCAAGGGTTACAGTAAACCAGAAGTGAAGCATCGGAATCTGTAACTAGTTTCACAGGAATGGTTCAAAACATAGACCGTAAGAAGAAATAGTCTTCTTATACTTAAGTTGGTATTGTGCCTTTTGTATTAAATTCCGATGCAATTTCTCTGTTTCATCGTCAGTAAGAAGGTCAGAGGGATACAGTAAACCTGACGTGAAGCATCGGAATCTATAACTAGTGTCACAGGAATGGTTCAAATCATAGGCAGTAAGAAGAGCCAGTCTTCTTGTACTAAAGTCGGCATTGTGGCTTTTGTGATTAATTCCGTTGCAATTTCTGTGTTTCGTCGTCAATAAGAAGGTCCAAGGGATACAGTAAACCTGAAGTGAAGCATCGTAATCTATAACTAGTGTGACAGGAATGGTTCAAAACACTGAGGGTAAGTAGAGTTAGTCTTCTTGTACTTCAGTCGGCATTGTACCTCTCGTATTTAATTCCGATGTAATTTCTTTGTTTCGTTGTCAATACGAATGTCCAAGGGATACAGTAAACCTGAAGTGATGCATCGGAATCTATAACTAGTGTCACAGGAATGGTTCAAAACATTGACAGTAAGAAGAGCCAGTCTTCTTGTACTTAAGTCGGCATTGTGGCATTTGCATTTAATCCCGATGCAATTTCTGTATTTCATCGTCAATAAGAAGGTCCACGGGATACAGTAAACCTGAAGTGAAGCATCGTAATCTATAACTAGTGTGACAGGAATGGTTCAAATCATAGACAGTAAGAAGAGCAAGTCTTCTTGTACGTAAGTCGGCATTGTGCCTTTAGTATTTAATTCCGATGCAATTTCTGTGTTTCGTCGTCAATAAGAAGGTCCAAGAGATACAGTAAACCTGACGTGACGCATCGGAATCTATAACTAGTGTCACAGGAATGGTTCAATTCATAGACAGTAAGAAGAGCCAGTCTTCATGTACTTAAGTCGGCATTGTGCCTTTTGGATTTAATTCCGATGCAATTTCTATGTTTCTTCGTCAATAAGTAGGTCCAAGGGATACAGTACACCTGACGTGAAGCATCGGAATCTATAACTAGTGTCACAGGAATGGTTCAAATCACATACAGTAAGAAGAGCCAGTCTTCTTGTACTTAAGTCGGCATTGTGACTTTTGTATTTAATTCCGATGCATTTTCTGTGTTTCATCGTCAATAAGAAGGTCCAATGGATACGGTAAACTTGAAGTGAAGCATCGGAATCTATAACTATGGTCACAGGAATGGTTCAAATCATAGACAGTAAGAAGAGCCAGTCTTCCGGTACTTAAGTCGGCATTGTGCCTTTTGTATTTAATTCCGACGCAAATTCTGTGTTTCGTCGTCAATAAGAAGGTCCAAGGGACACAGTAAACCTGGAGTGAAGCATCGGAATCTATAACTAGTGTCACAGAAATGGTTCAAAACATAGACAGTAAGAAGAGTCAGTCTTCTTGTACTTAAGTCTGCATTGTGCCTTTTGTATTTAATTCCGATGCAATTTCTCTGTTTCATCGTCAGTAAGAAGGTCAGAGGTATACAGTAAACCTAAAGGGGTCCATCGGAATCTATAACTAGTGTCACAGGAATGGTTCAAGAGATAGACAGTAAGAAGAGCCAGTCCTCTTGTACTTAAGTCGGCATTGTACCTTTTGTATCTAATTCCGATGCACTTTCTGTGTTTCGTCGTCAATAAGAAGGTCCAAGGTATCCAGTAAACCTGACGTGAAGCATCGGAATCTATAACTAGTGTCACAGGAATGGTTCAAATTATAGACAGTAAGAAGAGTCAGTCTTCTTGTACTAAAGTCGGCATTGTGCCTTTTGTAATTAATTCTGATGCAATTTCTGTGTTTCGTCGTCAATAAGAAGGTCCAAGGGATACAGTAAACCTGAAGTGGAGCATCGGAATCTATAACTAGTGTGACAGGAATGGTTCAAAACACTGAGAGTAAGTAGAGTTAGTCTTCTTGTACTTAGGTCGGCATTGTACCTTTCGTATTTAATTCCGATGCAATTTCTTTGTTTAGTTGTCAATATGAAGGTCCAAGGGATACAGTAAACCAGAAGTGAAGCATCGGAATCTATAACTAGCGTCTCAGGAATGGTTTAAAACATAGACTGGAAGAAGAGTCAGTCTTCTTGTACTTAAGTCTTCATTGTGATTTTGTATTTAATTCCGATGCAATTTCTTTGTTTCGTCGTCAATAAGAAGGTCCAAGGGATACAGTAAACCTGAAGTGAAGCATCGGAATCTATAACTAGTGTCACAGGAATGGATCAAAACATAGGCAGTAAGAAGAGTTAATACTCTAGTACTTAATTCGGCGTTGTATCTTTTGTATTTAATTCCGTTGCAATATCTGTGTTTCGTCGTCAATAAGAAGGTCCAAGGGATACAGTAAATCTGAAGTGAAGCTTCGGAATCTATAACTACTGTCTCAGGAATGGTTCAAATCTTAGACAGTAAGAAGAGCCAGTCTTCTTGTACTTAAATCAGCTTTGTGGCTTTTCTATTTAATTCCGTTGAAATTTCTGTGTTTCGTTGTGAATAAGAAGGTCCAAGGGATACAGTAAACCTGATGTGAAGCATCGGAATCTATAACTAGTGTCACAGGAATGGTTCAAAACATAGACAGTAAGAAGAGCCAATCTTCTTGTACTTAAGTCGGCATTGTGGCATTTGCATTTAATCCCGATGCAATTTCTGTGTTTCATCGTCAATAAGAAGGTCCAAGGGATGCAGTAAACCTGAAGTGTAGCATCGGACATGTGACAGGAATTGTTCAAATCATAGACAGTAAGAAGAGCAAGTCTTCTTGTACTTAAGTCGGCATTGCGCCTTTAGTATTTAATTCCGATGCAATTTCTATGTTTCGTCGTCAATAAGAAGGTCCAAGGGATACAGTAAACCTGACGTGACGCATCGGAATCTATAACTAGTGTCACAGGAATGGTTCAATTCATAGACAGTAAGAAGGGCCAGTCTTCATGTACTTAAGTCGGCATTGTGCCTTTTGCATTTAATTCCGATGCAATTTCTGTGTTTCATCGTCAATAAGAAGGTCAGAGGGATACAGTAAACCTGAAGTGAAGCATCGGAATCCATAACTGGTGTCACAGGAATGGTTCAAATCATAGACAGTAAGAAGAGTCAGTCTTCTTGTACTTAAGTCTGCATTGTGCCTTTTGTATTTAATTCCGATGCAATTTCTCTGTTTCATCGTCGGTAAGAAAGTCAGAGGTATACAGTAAACCTAAAGTGGACCATCGGAATCTATAACTAGTGTCACAGGAATGGTTTAAAATATAGACAGTAAGAAGAGCCAGTCCTCTTGTACTTAAGTCGGCATTGTACATTTTGTATCTAATTTCGATGCACAATCTGTGTTTCGTCGTCAATAAGAAGGTCCAAGGTATACAGTAAACCTGACGTGAAGCATCGGAATCTATAACTAGTGTCACAGGAGTGGTTCAAATCATAGACAGTAAGAAGGGCCAGTCCTCATGTACTAAAGTCGGCATTGTGCCTTTTGTAATTAATTCCGATGCAATTTCTGTGTTTCGTCGTCAATAAGAAGGATGAAGGGATACAGTAAACCTGAAGTGAAGCATCGGAATCTGTAACTAGTGTGACAGGAATGGTTCAAAACACTGAGAGTAAGTAGAGTTAGTCTTTTTATACTTAAGTCGGCATTGTACCTTTCGTAATTAATTCCGATGCAATTTCTTTGTTTCGTCGTCAATAAGAAGGTCCAAGGGATACAGTAAACCAAAAGTGAAGCATCGGAATCTATAACTAGCGTCTCAGGAATGGTTTAAAACATAGACTGGAAGAAGAGCCAGTCTTCTTATACTTAAGTCCTCATTGTCCTTTTGAATTTAATTCCGATGCAATTTCTGTGTTTCGTCGTCAATAAGAAGGTCCAAGGGATACAGTAAACCCGAAGTGAAGCATCGGAATCTATAACTAGTGTCACAGGAATGGATCATACATAGGCAGTAAGAAGAGTTAGTCTTCTTGTACTTAATTCGGCGTTGTATCTTTTGTATTTAATTCCGTTGTAATTTCTGTGTTTCGTCGTCAATAAGAAGGTCCAAGGGATACAGTAAACCTGACGTGACGCATCGGAATCTATAGGTAGTGTCACAGGAATGGTTCAATTCATAGACTGTAAGAAGAGCCAGTCTTCATGTACTTAAGTCGGCATTGTGTCTTTTGGATTTAATTCCGATGCAATTTCTATGTTTCGTCGTCAATAAGTAGGTCCAAGGGATACAGTACACCTGACGTGAAGCATCGGAATCTATAACTAGTGTCACAGGTATGGTTCAAATCATTGACAGTAAGAAGAGCCAGTCTTCTTGTACTTAAGTCGGCATTGTGACTTTTGTATTTAATTCCGATGCATTTTCTGTGTTTCATCGTCAATAAGAAGGTCCAAGGGATACGGTAAACTTGAAGTGAAGCATCGGAATCTATAACTATGATCACAGGAATGGTTCAAAGCATAGACAGTAAGAAGAGCCAGTCTTCCGGTACTTAAGTCGGCATTGTGCCTTTTGTATTTAATTCCGACGCAAATTCTGTGTTTCGTCGTCAATAAGAAGGTCCCAGGGATTCAGTAAACCTGAAGTGAAGCTTCGGAATCTATAACTAGTGTCACAGGAATGGTTCCAAACATAGACAGTAAGAAGAGCCAGTCTTTTAGTACTTATGTCGGCATTGTGCCTTTTGTATTTAATTCCGATGCAATTTCTGTGTTTCGTCGTCAACAAGAAGGTCCAAGGGATACAGTAAACCTGATGTGAAGCATCGGAATCTATAACTAGTGTCAAAGGAATGGTTCAAAACATAGACAGTAAGAAGAGTCAGTCTTCTTGTACTTACGTCGGCATTGTGCCTTTTGTATTTAATTCCGATTCAATTAGTATGTTTCGTCGTCAATCACAAGGTCCAAGGGATACAGTAAACTTGAAGTGAAGCATCGGAATCTATAACTAGTGTCACAGGAATGGTTCAAAATATAGACAGTAAGAAGAGACAGTCTTCTTGTACTTAAGTCGGCATTGTGCCTTTCGTATTTAATCCCGATGCAATTTCTGTGTTTCGTCGCAATACGAAGGTCCAAGGGATACAGTAAACCTGAAGTGATGCATCGGAACCTATAACTAGTGTCACAGGAATAGTTCAAAACATAGACAGTAAGAAGAGCCAGTCGTCTTGTACTTAAGTCGGCATTGTGCCTTTAGTAGGTAATTCCGATGCAATTTCTGTGTTTCGTCGTCAATAACAAGGTCCAAGGGATACAGTAAACCTGACGTAAAGCATCGGAATCAATAACTAGTGTCACAGGAATGGTTCAAAATATAGACAGTATGAAGAGTCAGTCTTCTTGTACTTAAGTCGGCATGGTGCCTTTCGTATTCAATTCCGATGCAATTTCTGTGTTTCGTCGTCAATAACAAGGTCCAAGGGATACAGAAACCCTGACGTGAAGCATTTGAATCTATAACTAGTGTCACAGGAATGGTTCAAATCATAGACAGTAAGAAGAGCCAGTCTTCTTGTACTTAAGTCGGCATTGTGTCTTTTGGATTTAATTCCAATGCAATTTCGGTGTTTCGTCGTCAATAAGAAGATCCAAGGGATACAGTAAACCTGAAGTGAAGCTTCGGAATCTATAACTAGTGTCACAGGAAAGGTTCATAACATAGACAGTAAGAAGAGCCAGTTCTCTTGTACTTAAGTCGGCATTGTGCCTTTGGTATTTAATTCCGATGCTATTTCTGTGTATCGTCGTCAATAAGAAGGTCCAAGGGATACAGTAAAGCTGAAGTAAAGCATCGGAATCTATAACCAGTGACACAGGAATGGTTCAAATCATAGGCAGTAAGAAGAGTTAGTCTTCTTGTACTTAATTCGGCATTGTACATTTTGTATTTAATTCCGATGCAATTTCTGTGTTTCGTCGTCAATAAGAAGGTTCAAGGGATACAGTAATCCTGAAGTTAAGCTACGGAATCTATAACTAGTGTCTCAGGAATGGTTCAAATCATAGACAGCAAGAAGAGCCAGTTCTCTTGTACTTAAGTCGGCATTGTGCCTTTTGTATTTAATTCCGATGAAATTTCTGTGTTTCGTCGTCAATAAGAAGGTCCAAGGGTTACAGTAAACCAGAAGTGAAGCATCGGAATCTGTAACTAGTGTCACAGGAATGGTTCAAAACATAGACCGTAAGAAGGAATAGTCTTCTTATACTTAAGTTGGTATTGTGCCTTTTGTATTAAATTCCGATGCAATTTCTCTGTTTCATCGTCAGTAAGAAGGTCAGAGGGATACAGTAAACCTGACGTGAAGCATCGGAATCTATAACTAGTGTCACAGGAATGGTTCAAATCATAGGCAGTAAGAAGAGCCAGTCTTCTTGTACTAAAGTCGGCATTGTGACTTTTGTGATTAATTCCGTTGCAATTTCTGTGTTTCGTCGTCAATAAGAAGGTCCAAGGGATACAGTAAACCTGAAGTGAAGCATCGTAATCTATAACTAGTGTGACAGGAATGGTTCAAAACACTGAGGGTAAGTAGAGTTAGTCTACTTGTACTTCAGTCGGCATTGTACCTTTCGTATTTAATTCCGATGCAATTTCTTTGTTTCGTTGTCAATACGAATGTCCAAGGGATACAGTAAACCTGAAGTGAAGCATCGGAATCTATAACTAGTGTCACAGGAATGGTTCAAAACATTGACAGTAAGAAGAGCCAGTCTTCTTGTACTTAGGTCGGCATTGTGGCATTTGCATTTAATCCCGATGCAATTTCTGTATTTCATCGTCAATAAGAAGGTCCACGGGATACAGTAAACCTGAAGTGAAGCATCGTAATCTATAACTAGTGTGACAGGAATGGTTCAAATCATAGACAGTAAGAAGAGCAAGTCTTCTTGTACGTAAGTCGGCATTGTGCCTTTAGTATTTAATTCCGATGCAATTTCTGTGTTTCGTCGTCAATAAGAAGGTCCAAGAGATACAGTAAACCTGACGTGACGCATCGGAATCTATAACTAGTGTCACAGGAATGGTTCAAATCACATACAGTAAGAAGAGCCAGTCTTCTTGTACTTAAGTCGGCATTGTGACTTTTGTATTTAATTCCGATGCATTTTCTGTGTTTCATCGTCAATAAGAAGGTCCAATGGATACGGTAAACTTGAAGTGAAGCATCGGAATCTATAACTATGGTCACAGGAATGGTTCAAATCATAGACAGTAAGAAGAGCCAGTCTTCCGGTACTTAAGTCGGCATTGTGCCTTTTGTATTTAATTCCGACGCAAATTCTGTGTTTCGTCGTCAATAAGAAGGTCCAAGGGACACAGTAAACCTGGAGTGAAGCATCGGAATCTATAACTAGTGTCACAGAAATGGTTCAAAACATAGACAGTAAGAAGAGTCAGTCTTCTTGTACTTAAGTCTGCATTGTGCCTTTTGTATTTAATTCCGATGCAATTTCTCTGTTTCATCGTCAGTAAGAAGGTCAGAGGTATACAGTAAACCTAAAGTGGTCCATCGGAATCTATAACTAGTGTCACAGGAATGGTTCAAGAGATAGACAGTAAGAAGAGCCAGTCCTCTTGTTCTTAAGTCGGCATTGTACCTTTTGTATCTAATTCCGATGCACTTTCTGTGTTTCGTCGTCAATAAGAAGGTCCAAGGTATCCAGTAAACCTGACGTGAAGCATCGGAATCTATAACTAGTGTCACAGGAATGGTTCAAATTATAGACAGTAAGAAGAGTCAGTCTTCTTGTACTAAAGTCGGCATTGTGCCTTTTGTAATTAATTCTGATGCAATTTCTGTGTTTCGTCGTCAATAAGAAGGTCCAAGGGATACAGTAAACCTGAAGTGAAGTATCGGAATCTATAACTAGTGTGACCGGAATGGTTCAAAACACTGAGAGTAAGTAGAGTTAGTCTTCTTGTACTCAAGTCTGCATTGTACCTTTCGTATTTAATTCCGATGCAATTTCTTTGTTTCGTCTTCAATACGAAGGTCCAAGGGATACAGTAAACCTGAAGTGAAGCATCGGAATCTATAACTAGTGTGACAGGAATGGATCAAAACACTGAGAGTAAGTAGAGTTAGTCTTCTTGTACTTAGGTCGGCATTGTACCTTTCGTATTTAATTCCGATGCAATTTCTTTGTTTAGTTGTCAATATGAAGGTCCAAGGGATACAGTAAACCAGAAGTGAAGCATCGGAATCTATAACTAGCGTCTCAGGAATGGTTTAAAACATAGACTGGAAGAAGAGTCAGTCTTCTTGTACTTAAGTCTTCATTGTGATTTTGTATTTAATTCCGATGCAATTTCTTTGTTTCGTCGTCAATAAGAAGGTCCAAGGGATACAGTAAACCTGAAGTGAAGCATCGGAATCTATAACTAGTGTCACAGGAATGGATCAAAACATAGGCAGTAAGAAGAGTTAATCTTCTAGTACTTAATTCGGCGTTGTATCTTTTGTATTTAATTCCGTTGCAATTTCTGTGTTTCGTCGTCAATAAGAAGGTCCAAGGGATACAGTAAATCTGAAGTGAAGCTTCGGAATCTATAACTACTGTCTCAGGAATGGTTCAAATCTTAGACAGTAAGAAGAGCCAGTCTTCTTGTACTTAAATCAGCTTTGTGGCTTTTCTATTTAATTCCGTTGAAATTTCTGTGTTTCGTTGTGAATAAGAAGGTCCAAGGGATACAGTAAACCTGATGTGAAGCATCGGAATCTATAACTAGTGTCACAGGAATGGTTCAAAACATAGACAGTAAGAAGAGCCAATCTTCTTGTACTTAAGTCGGCATTGTGGCATTTGCATTTAATCCCGATGCAATTTCTGTGTTTCATCGTCAATAAGAAGGTCCAAGGGATGCAGTAAACCTGAAGTGTAGCATCGGACATGTGACAGGAATTGTTCAAATCATAGACAGTAAGAAGAGCAAGTCTTCTTGTACTTAAGTCGGCATTGCGCCTTTAGTATTTAATTCCGATGCAATTTCTATGTGTCGTCGTCAATAAGAAGGTCCAAGGGATACAGTAAACCTGACGTGACGCATCGGAATCTATAACTAGTGTCACAGGAATGGTTCAATTCATAGACAGTAAGAAGGGCCAGTCTTCATGTACTTAAGTCGGCATTGTGCCTTTTGCATTTAATTCCGATGCAATTTCTGTGTTTCATCGTCAATAAGAAGGTCAGAGGGATACAGTAAACCTGAAGTGAAGCATCGGAATCCATAACTGGTGTCACAGGAATGGTTCAAATCATAGACAGTAAGAAGAGTCAGTCTTCTTGTACTTAAGTCTGCATTGTGCCTTTTGTATTTAATTCCGATGCAATTTCTCTGTTTCATCGTCGGTAAGAAAGTCAGAGGTATACAGTAAACCTAAAGTGGACCATCGGAATCTATAACTAGTGTCACAGGAATGGTTTAAAATATAGACAGTAAGAAGAGCCAGTCCTCTTGTACTTAAGTCGGCATTGTACATTTTGTATCTAATTTCGATGCACATTCTGTGTTTCGTCGTCAATAAGAAGGTCCAAGGTATACAGTAAACCTGACGTGAAGCATCGGAATCTATAACTAGTGTCACAGGAATGGTTCAAATCATAGACAGTAAGAAGGGCCAGTCCTCATGTACTAAAGTCGGCATTGTGCCTTTTGTAAATAATTTCGATGCAATTTCTGTGTTTCGTCGTCAATAAGAAGGATGAAGGGATACAGTAAACCTGAAGTGAAGCATCGGAATCTGTAACTAGTGTGACAGGAATGGTTCAAAACACTGAGAGTAAGTAGAGTTAGTCTTCTTATACTTAAGTCGGCATTGTACCTTTCGTAATTAATTCCGATGCAATTTCTTTGTTTCGTCGTCAATAAGAAGGTCCAAGGGATACAGTAAACCAGAAGTGAAGCATCGGAATCTATAACTGGCGTCTCAGGAATGGTTTAAAACATAGACTGGAAGAAGAGCCAGTCTTCTTATACTTAAGTCCTCATTGTACTTTTGAATTTAATTCCGATGCAATTTCTGTGTTTCGTCGTCAATAAGAAGGTCCAAGGGATACAGTAAACCCGAAGTGAAGCATCGGAATCTATAACTAGTGTCACAGGAATGGATCATACATAGGCAGTAAGAAGAGTTAGTCTTCTTGTACTTAATTCGGCGTTGTATCTTTTGTATTTAATTCCGTTGTAATTTC
Source organism: Schistocerca piceifrons (assembly GCF_021461385.2). Classification (NCBI taxonomy): domain Eukaryota; kingdom Metazoa; phylum Arthropoda; class Insecta; order Orthoptera; family Acrididae; genus Schistocerca; species Schistocerca piceifrons. The sequence continues at coordinate 125,293 of NW_025728399.1, forward strand.
TGTGTTTCGTCGTCAATAAGAAGGTCCAAGGGATACAGTAAACCTGACGTGACGCATCGGAATCTATAGGTAGTGTCACAGGAATGGTTCAATTCATAGACTGTAAGAAGAGCCAGTCTTCATCTACTTAAGTCGGCATTGTGTCTTTTGGATTTAATTCCGATGCAATTTCTATGTTTCGTCGTCAATAAGTAGGTCCAAGGGATACAGTACACCTGACGTGAAGCATCGGAATCTATAACTAGTGTCACAGGAATGGTTCAAATCATTGACAGTAAGAAGAGCCAGTCTTCTTGTACTTAAGTCGGCATTGTGACTTTTGTATTTAATTCCGATGCATTTTCTGTGTTTCATCGTCAATAAGAAGGTCCAAGGGATACGGTAAACTTGAAGTGAAGCATCGGAATCTATAACTATGATCACAGGAATGGTTCAAAACATAGACAGTAAGAAGAGCCAGTCTTCCGGTACTTAAGTCGGCATTGTGCCTTTTGTATTTAATTCCGACGCAAATTCTGTGTTTCGTCGTCAATAAGAAGGTCCCAGGGATTCAGTAAACCTCAAGTGAAGCATCGGAATCTATTACTAGTGTCTCAGGAATGGTTCAAAACATAGACTGTAAGAAGAGCCGGTCTTCTTGAACTTAAGTCGGCATTGTCCTTTTCTATTTAATTCCGATGCAATTTCTGTGTTTCGTCGTCAATAAGAAGGTCCAAGGGATACAGTAAACCTGAAGTGAAGCATCGGAATCTATAACTAGTGTCACAGGAATGGTTCAAAACATAGACAGTAAGAAGAGTCAGTCTTCTTGTACTTAAGTCTGCATTGTGCCTTTTGTATTTAATTCCGATGCAATTTCTCTGTTTCATCGTCAGTAAGAATGTCAGAGCTATACAGTAAACCTAAAGTGGACCATCGGAATCTATAACTAGTGTCACAGGAATGGTTCAAAACATAGACAGTAAGAAGAGCCAGTCCTCTTGTACTTAAGTCGCCATTGTACCTTTTGTATCTAATTCCGATGCACTTCCTGTATTTCGTCGTCAATAAGAAGGTCCAAGGTATACAGTAAACCTGACGTGAAGCTTCGGAATCTATAACTAGTGTCACAGGAATGGTTCAAATTATAGACAGTAAGAAGAGCCAGTCTTCTTGTACTAAAGTCGGCATTTTGCCTTTTGTAATTAATTCCGATACAATTTCTGTGTTTCGTCGTCAATAAGAAGGTCCAAGGGATACAGTAAACCTGAAGTGAAGCATCGGAATCTATAACTAGTGTAACAGGAATGGTTCAAAGCACTGAGAGTAAGTAGAGTTAGTCTTCTTGTACTTATGTCGACATTGTACCTTTCGTATTTAATTCCGATGCAATTTCTTTGTTTCGTCGTCAATACGAAGGTCCAAGGGATACAGTAAACCTGAAGTGAAGCATCGGAATCTATAACTAGTGTCTCAGGAATGGGTCAAAACATAGACAGTAAGAAGAGCAAGTCTTCTTGTACTTAAGTCAGCATTGTCCTTTTGTATTTAATTCAGATGCAATTTCTGTGTTTCGTCGTCAATAAGAATGATGAAGGGATACAGTAAACCTGAAGTGAAGCATCGGAATCTATAACTAGTGTGACAGGAATGGTTCAAAACACTGAGAGTAAGTAGAGTTAGTCTTCTTGTACTTAAGTCGGCATTGTACCTTTCGTATTTAATTCCGATGCAATTTCTTTGTTTCGTCGTCAATATGAAGGTCCAAGGGATACAGTAAACCAGAAGTGAAGCATCGGAATCTATAACTACTGTCTCAGGAATGGTTTAAAACATAGACTGGAAGAAGAGCCAGTCTTCTTGTACTTAAATCAGCTTTGTGGCTTTTCTATTTAATACCGTTGAAATTTCTGTGTTTCGTTGTGAATAAGAAGGTCCAAGGGATTCAGTAAACCTGATGTGAAGCATCGGAATCTATAACTAGTGTCACAGGAATGGTTCAAAACATAGACAGTAAGAAGAGCCAGTCTTCTTGTACTTAAGTCGGCATTGTGCCATTTGCATTTAATCCCGATGCAATTTCTGTATTTCATCGTCAATAAGAAGGTCCAGGGGATACAGTAAACCTGAAGTGAAGCATCGGAATCAATAACTAGTGTGACAGGAATGGTTCAAATCATAGACAGTAAGAAGAGCAAGTCTTCTTGTACTTAAGTCGGCATTGTGCCTTTTGGATTTAATTCGGATGCAATTTCTATGTTTCGTCGTCAATAAGTAGGTCCAAGGGACACAGTACACTTGACGTGAAGAATCGGAATCTATAACTAGTGTCACAGGAATGGTTCAAATCATAGACAGTAAGAAGAGCCAGTCTTCTTGTACTTATGTCGGCAATGTGACTTTTGTATTTAATTCCGATGCATTTTCTGTGTTTCATCGTCAATAAGAAGATCCAAGGGATACGGTAAACTTGAAGTGAAGCATCGGAATCTATAACTATGGTCACAGGAATGGTTCAAAACATAGACAGTAAGAAGAGCCAGTCTTCCGGTACTTAAGTCGGCATTGTGCCTTTTGTATTTATTTCCGACGCAAATTCTGTGTTTCGTCGTCAATAAGAAGGTCCAAGGGATACAGTAAACCTGAAGTGAAGCATCGGAATCTATTACTAGTGTCTCAGGAATGGTTCAAAACATAGACTGTAAGAAGAGCCGGTCTTCTTGTACTTAAGTCGGCATTGTCCTTTTGTATTTAATTCCGATGCAATTTCTGTGTTTCGTCATCAATAAAAAGGTCCAAGGGATACAGTAAACCTGAAGTGAAGCATCGGAATCTATAACTAGTGTCACAGGAATGGTTCAAAACATTGGCAATAAGGAGAATCGGTCTTCTTGTACTTAATTCGGCGTTGTACCTTTTGTGTTTAATTCCGATGCAATTTCTGTGTTTCATCGTCAATAAGAAGGTCCAAGCGATACAGTAAATCTGTACTGAAGCTTCGGAATCTATAACTAGTGTCTCAGGATGGTTCAAATTTTAGACAGTAAGAAGAGCCAGTCTTCTTATACTTAAGTCGGCATTGTGCCTTTTCTATTTAATACCGATGAAATTTCTGTGTTTCTTCGCCAATAAGAAGGTCCAAGGGCTACAGTTAACCTGATGCGAAGCACCGGAATCTATAACTAGTGTCACAGGAATGGTTCAAAACATAGTCAGTTAGAAGAGCCACTCTTCTTGTACGTCAGTCGGCATTGTGCCTTTTGTATTTAAATCCGATGCAATTTCTGTGTTTCATCGTCAATAACAAGGTCAGAGGGATACAATAAACCTGTAGTGATGCATCGGAACCTATAACTAGTGTCACAGGAATAGCTCAAAGCATAGACAGTAAGAAAAGGCAGTCGTCTTGTACTTAAGTCGGCACTGTGCCTTTTGAATTTAATTTTGATGCAATTTCTGAGTTTCGTCGTCAATATGAAGGTACAAGAGATACAGTAAACCTGAAGTGAAGCATCGGAATCTATAACAAGTGTAACAGGAATGGCTCAAAACATAGACAGTAAGAAGAGCCAGTCTTCCGGTACTTAAGTCGGCATTGTGCCTTTTGTATTTATTTCCGACGCAAATTCTGTGTTTCGTCGTCAATAAGAAGGTCCAAGGGATACAGTAAACCTGAAGTGAAGCATCGGAATCTATTACTAGTGTCTCAGGAATGGTTCAAAACATAGACTGTAAGAAGAGCCGGTCTTCTTGTACTTAAGTCGGCATTGTCCTTTTGTATTTAATTCCGATGCAATTTCTGTGTTTCGTCATCAATAAAAAGGTCCAAGGGATACAGTAAACCTGAAGTGAAACTTCGGAATCCATAACTAGTGTCACACAAATGGTTCAAACATACACAGTAAGATGAGCCAGTCTTCATGTACTTATGTCGGCATTGTGCCTTGTGTATTTATTTCCGATGCAAGTCCTGTGATTCGTCGTCTATAAGAAGGTCAAAGGGATACAGTGAACCTGAAGTGAAGCATCGGAATCTATAACTAGTGTCACAGGAATGGTTCAAAACATAGACAGTAAGAAGAGCCAGTATTTATGTACTTAATTCGGCATTGTGCCTTTGGTATTTAATTCCGATGCAATTTCTGTGTTTCGTCGTCATTAAGAAGGTCCAAGGGATGCAGTAAACCTGAAGTGAAGCATCGGAATCTATAACCAGTGTCAGAGGAATGGTTCAAAACATATACAGTAAGAAGAGTCAGTCTTCTTGTACTTAAGTCGGCATTGTGCCTTTTGTATTTAATTCCGATGCAATTTCTGTGTTTCGTCGTCAATAAGAAGGTCCAAGGGATACAGTAAACCTGAAGTGAAGCATCGGAATTTATAACCAGTGCCACAGGAATGGTACAAAGCATAGACAGTAAGAAGAGGCAGCCTTCTTGTACTTAAGTCGGCATTGTGCCTTTTGTATTTAATTCCGATGCAATATCTGTGTTTTGTCGTCAATAAGAAGGTCCAAGGGCAACAGTAAACCTGAAGTGAAGCATCGGAATCTATAACTAGTGTCACAGGAATGGTTCAAAACATAGACAGTAAGAGGAACCAGTCTTCTTGTACTTAAGTCGGCATTGTGCCTTTTGTATTTAATTCCGAAGCAATTTCTGTGTTTCGTCGTCAACAGGAAGGTACAAGGGATACAGTAAACCTGAAGTGAAGCACCGGAAACTATAACTAGTGTCAGAGGAATGGTTCTAAACGTGGACAGCAAGAAGAGCCATTCTTCTTGTACTTAAGTCGGCATTGTGCCTTTTGTATTTAATTCCGATGCAATTTCTGTGTTTTATCGTCAATAAGAAGGTCAAAGGGATACAGTAAACATATAGTGAGGCATCGGAATTTAATACTGGTCTCACAGGAGATGTTCAAAACATAGTCAGTAAGAAGAGTCAGTCTTCTTGTACTTAAGTCGGCTTTTGGATTTAATTCCAATGCAATTTCGGTGTTTCGTCGTCATTAAGAAGGTCCAAGGGATACAGTAAACCTGAAGTGAAGCTTCGGAATCCATAACTAGTGTCACAGGAATGGTTCAAACATACACAGTAAAAAGAGCCAGTCCTCATGTACTTATGTCGGCATTGTGCCTTTTGTATTTATTTCCGATGCAAGTTCTGTGATTCGTCGTCAATAAGAAGGTCAAAGGGATACAGTGATCCTGAAGTGAAGCATCGGAATCTATAACTAGTGTCATAGGAATGGTTCAAAACATAGACAGTAAGAAGAGCCAGTCTTCATGTACAAAATGCTTCATTGTGCCTTTTGTATTTAATTCCGATGCAATTTCTGTGTTTCATCGTCAGTAAGAAGCTCCAAGGGATACAGTAAACCTGAAGTGAAGCATCGGAATCCATAACTAGTGTCACAGGAATGGTTGGAAACATAGACCGTAAGAAGAGCCACTCTTCTTGTACTTAAGTCGGCATTGTGCCTTTTGTATTTAATTCCAATGCAATTTCTGTGTTTCATCGTCAATAAGAAGGTCCAAGCGATACAGTAAATCTGAAGTGAAGCATCGGAATCTATAACTAGTGTGACCGGAATGGTTCAAAACACTGAGAGTAAGTAGAGTTAGTCTTCTTGTACTTAGGTCGGCATTGTACCTTTCGTATTTAATTCCGATGCAATTTCTTTGTTTAGTTGTCAATATGAAGGTCCAAGGGATACAGTAAACCAGAAGTGAAGCATCGGAATCTATAACTAGCGTCTCAGGAATGGTTTAAAACATAGACTGGAAGAAGAGTCAGTCTTCTTGTACTTAAGTCTTCATTGTGATTTTGTATTTAATTCCGATGCAATTTCTTTGTTTCGTCGTCAATAAGAAGGTCCAAGGGATACAGTAAACCTGAAGTGAAGCATCGGAATCTATAACTAGTGTCACAGGAATGGATCAAAACATAGGCAGTAAGAAGAGTTAATCTTCTTGTACTTAATTCGGCGTTGTATCTTTTGTATTTAATTCCGTTGCAATTTCTGTGTTTCGTCGTCAATAAGAAGGTCCAAGGGATACAGTAAATCTGAAGTGAAGCTTCGGAATCTATAACTACTGTCTCAGGAATGGTTCAAATCTTAGACAGTAAGAAGAGCCAGTCTTCTTGTACTTAAATCAGCTTTGTGGCTTTTCTATTTAATTCCGTTGAAATTTCTGTGTTTCGTTGTGAATAAGAAGGTCCAAGGGATTCGGTAAACCTGATGTGAAGCATCGGAATCTATAACTAGTGTCACAGGAATGGTTCAAAACATAGACAGTGAGAAGAGCCAATCTTCTTGTACTTAAGTCGGCATTGTGGCATTTGCATTTAATCCCGATGCAATTTCTGTGTTTCATCGTCAATAAGAAGGTCCAAGGGATGCAGTAAACCTGAAGTGTAGCATCGGACATGTGACAGGAATTGTTCAAATCATAGACAGTAAGAAGAGCAAGTCTTCTTGTACTTAAGTCGGCATTGCGCCTTTAGTATTTAATTCCGATGCAATTTCTATGTTTCGTCGTCAATAAGAAGGTCCAAGGGATACAGTAAACCTGACGTGACGCATCGGAATCTATAACTAGTGTCACAGGAATGGTTCAATTCATAGACAGTAAGAAGGGCCAGTCTTCATGTACTTAAGTCGGCATTGTGCCTTTTGCATTTAATTCCGATGCAATTTCTGTGTTTCATCGTCAATAAGACGGTCAGAGGGATACAGTAAACCTGAAGTGAAGCATCGGAATCCATAACTAGTGTCACAGGAATGGTTCAAATCATAGACAGTAAGAAGAGTCAGTCTTCTTGTACTTAAGTCTGCATTGTGCCTTTTGTATTTAATTCCGATGCAATTTCTCTGTTTCATCGTCGGTAAGAAAGTCAGAGGTATACAGTAAACCTAAAGTGGACCATCGGAATCTATAACTAGTGTCACAGGAATGGTTTAAAATATAGACAGTAAGAAGAGCCAGTCCTCTTGTACTTAAGTCGGCATTGTACATTTTGTATCTAATTTCGATGCACATTCTGTGTTTCGTCGTCAATAAGAAGGTCCAAGGTATACAGTAAACCTGACGTGAAGCATCGGAATCTATAACTAGTGTCACAGGAATGGTTCAAATCATAGACAGTAAGAAGGGCCAGTCCTCATGTACTAAAGTCGGCATTGTGCCTTTTGTAATTAATTCCGATGCAATTTCTGTGTTTCGTCGTCAATAAGAAGGATGAAGGGATACAGTAAACCTGAAGTGAAGCATCGGAATCTGTAACTAGTGTGACAGGAATGGTTCAAAACACTGAGAGTAAGTAGAGTTAGTCTTCTTATACTTAAGTCGGCATTGTACCTTTCGTAATTAATTCCGATGCAATTTCTTTGTTTCGTCGTCAATAAGAAGGTCCAAGGGATACAGTAAACCAGAAGTGAAGCATCGGAATCTATAACTAGCGTCTCAGGAATGGTTTAAAACATAGACTGGAAGAAGAGCCAGTCTTCTTATACTTAAGTCTTCATTATCCTTTTGAATTTAATTCCGATGCAATTTCTGTGTTTCGTCGTCAATAAGAAGGTCCAAGGGATACAGTAAACCCGAAGTGAAGCATCGGAATCTATAACTAGTGTCACAGGAATGGATCATACATAGGCAGTAAGAAGAGTTAGTCTTCTTGTACTTAATTCGGCGTTGTATCTTTTGTATTTAATTCCGTTGTAATTTCTGTGTTTCGTCGTCAATAAGAAGGTCCAAGGGATACAGTAAACCTGACGTGACGCATCGGAATCTATAGGTAGTGTCACAGGAATGGTTCAATTCATAGACTGTAAGAAGAGCCAGTCTTCTTGTACTTAAGTCGGCATTGTGTCTTTTGGATTTAATTCCGATGCAATTTCTATGTTTCGTCGTCAATAAGTAGGTCCAAGGGATACAGTACACCTGACGTGAAGCATCGGAATCTATAACTAGTGTCACAGGAATGGTTCAAATCATTGACAGTAAGAAGAGCCAGTCTTCTTGTACTTAAGTCGGCATTGTGACTTTTGTATTTAATTCCGATGCATTTTCTGTGTTTCATCGTCAATAAGAAGGTCCAAGGGATACGGTAAACTTGAAGTGAAGCATCGGAATCTATAACTATGATCACAGGAATGGTTCAAAACATAGACAGTAAGAAGAGCCAGTCTTCCGGTACTTAAGTCGGCATTGTGCCTTTTGTATTTAATTCCGACGCAAATTCTGTGTTTCGTCGTCAATAAGAAGGTCCCAGGGATTCAGTAAACCTCAAGTGAAGCATCGGAATCTATTACTAATGTCTCAGGAATGGTTCAAAACATAGACTGTAAGAGGAGCCGGTCTTCTTGAACTTAAGTCGGCATTGTCCTTTTCTATTTAATTCCGATGCAATTTCTGTGTTTCGTCGTCAATAAGAAGGTCCAAGGTATACAGTAAACCTGACGTGAAGCTTCGGAATCTATAACTAGTGTCACAGGAATGGTTCAAATTATAGACAGTAAGAAGAGCCAGTCTTCTTGTACTAAAGTCGGCATTGTGCCTTTTGTAATTAATTCCGATACAATTTCTGTGTTTCGTCGTCAATAAGAAGGTCCAAGGGATACAGTAAACCTGAAGTGAAGCATCGGAATCTATAACTAGTGTAACAGGAATGGTTCAAAGCACTGAGAGTAAGTAGAGTTAGTCTTCTTGTACTTATGACGACATTGTACCTTTCGTATTTAATTCCGATGCAATTTCTTTGTTTCGTCGTCAATACGAAGGTCCAAGGGATACAGTAAACCTGACGTGAAGCATCGGAATCTATAACTAGTGTCTCAGGAATGGGTCAAAACATAGACAGTAAGAAGAGCAAGTCTTCTTGTACTTAAGTCAGCATTGTCCTTTTGTATTTAATTCAGATGCAATTTCTGTGTTTCGTCGTAAATAAGAATGATGAAGGGATACAGTAAACCTGAAGTGAAGCATCGGAATCTATAACTAGTGTGACAGGAATGGTTCAAAACACTGAGAGTAAGTAGAGTTAGTCTTCTTGTACTTAAGTCGGCATTGTACCTTTCGTATTTAATTCCGATGCAATTTCTTTGTTTCGTCGTCAATATGAAGGTCCAAGGGATACAGTAAACCAGAAGTGAAGCATCGGAATCTATAACTAGCGTCTCAGGAATGGTTTAAAACATAGACTGGAAGAAGAGCCAGTCTTCTTGTACTTAAGTCTTCATTGTCCTTTTGTATTTAATTCCGATGCAATTTCAGTGTTTCGTCGTCAATAAGAAGGTCCAAGGGATACAGTAAACCTGAAGTGAAGCATCGGAATCTATAACTAGTGTCACAGGAATGGATCAAAACATAGGCAGTAAGAAAAGTTATTCTTCTTGTACTTAATTCGGCGTTGATTCTTTTGTATTTAATTCCGTTGCAATTTCTGTGTTTCGTCGTCAATAAGAAGGTCCAAGGGATACAGTAAATCTGAAGTGAAGCTTCGGAATCTATAACTACTGTCTCAGGAATGGTTAAAATCTTAGACAGTAAGAAGAGCCAGTCTTCTTGTACTTAAATCAGCTTTGTGGCTTTTCTATTTAATACCGTTGAAATTTCTGTGTTTCGTTGTGAATAAGAAGGTCCAAGGGATTCAGTAAACCTGATGTGAAGCATCGGAATCTATAACTAGTGTCACAGGAATGGTTCAAAGCATAGACAGTAAGAAGAGCCAGTCTTCTTGTACTTAAGTCGGCATTGTGCCATTTGCATTTAATCCCGATGCAATTTCTGTATTTCATCGTCAATAAGAAGGTCCAGGGGATACAGTAAACCTGAAGTGAAGCATCGGAATCAATAACTAGTGTGACAGGAATGGTTCAAATCATAGACAGTAAGAAGAGCAAGTCTTCTTGTACTTAAGTCGGCATTGTGCCTTTTGGATTTAATTCGGATGCAATTTCTATGTTTCGTCGTCAATAAGTAGGTCCAAGGGACACAGTACACTTGACGTGAAGCATCGGAATCTATAACTAGTGTCACAGGAATGGTTCAAATCATAGACAGTAAGAAGGGCCAGTCTTCTTGTACTTATGTCGGCAATGTGACTTTTGTATTTAATTCCGATGCATTTTCTGTGTTTCATCGTCAATAAGAAGATCCAAGGGATACGGTAAACTTGAAGTGAAGCATCGGAAACTATAACAATGGTCACAGGAATGGTTCAAAACATAGACGGTAAGAAGAGCCAGTCTTCCGTTACTTAAGTCGGCATTGTGCCTTTTGTATTTATTTCCGACACAAATTCTGTGTTTCGTCGTCAATAAGAAGGTCCAAGGGATACAGTAAACCTGAAGTGAAGCATCGGAATCTATTACTAGTGTCTCAGGAATGGTTCAAAACATAGACTGTAAGAAGAGCCGGTCTTCTTGTACTTAAGTCGGCATTGTCCTTTTGTATTTAATTCCGATGCAATTTCTGTGTTTCGTCATCAATAAGAAGGTCCAAGGGATACAGTAAACCTGAAGTGAAGCATCGGAATCTATAACTAGTGTCACAGGGATGGTTCAAAACATTGGCAATAAGGAGAATCAGTCTTCTTGTACTTAATTCGGCGTTGTACCTTTTGTGTTTAATTCCGATGCAATTTCTGTGTTTCATCGTCAATAAGAAGGTCCAAGCGATACAGTAAATCTGTACTGAAGCTTCGGAATCTATAACTAGTGTCTCAGGATGGTTCTAATTTTAGACAGTAAGAAGAGCCAGTCTTCTTGTACTTAAGTCGGCATTGTGCCTTTTCTATTTAATACCGATGAAATTTCTGTGTTTCTTCGCCAATAAGAAGGTCCAAGGGCTACAGTTAACCTGATGCGAAGCACCGGAATCTATAACTAGTGTCACAGGAATGGTTCAAAACATAGTCAGTAAGAAGAGCCACTCTTCTTGTACGTCAGTCGGCATTGTGCCTTTTGTATTTAAATCCGATGCAATTTCTGTGTTTCATCGTCAATAACAAGGTCAGAGGGATACAATAAACCTGTAGTGATGCATCGGAACCTATAACTAGTGTCACAGGAATAGCTCAAAGCATAGACAGTAAGAAAAGGCAGTCGTCTTGTACTTAAGTCGGCACTATGCCTTTTGAATTTAATTTTGATGCAATTTCTGGGTTTCGTCGTCAATATGAAGGTACAAGAGATACAGTAAACCTGAAGTAAAGCATCGGAATCTATAACAAGTGTAACAGGAATGGCTCAAAACATAGACAGTAAGAAGAGTTAGTCCTCTTGTACTTTAGTCAGCATTGTTCCTTTTGTATTTAATTCCGATGCAATTTCTGTGTTTCGTCGTCAATAAGAAGGTCCAAGGGATACAGTAAACCTGAAGTGAAACTTCGGAATCCATAACTAGTGTCACACAAATGGTTCAAACATACACAGTAAGATGAGCCAGTCTTCATGTACTTATGTCGGCATTGTGCCTTGTGTATTTATTTCCGATGCAAGTCCTGTGATTCGTCGTCAATAAGAAGGTCAAAGGGATACAGTGAACCTGAAGTGAAGCATCGGAATCTATAACTAGTGTCACAGGAATGGTTCAAAACATAGACAGTAAGAAGAGCCAGTATTCATGTACTTAATTCGGCATTGTGCCTTTGGTATTTAATTCCGATGCAATTTCTGTGTTTCGTCGTCATTAAGAAGGTCCAAGGGATGCAGTAAACCTGAAGTGAAGCATCGGAATCTATAACCAGTGTCAGAGGAATGGTTCAAAACATATACAGTAAGAAGAGTCAGTCTTCTTGTACTTAAGTCGGCATTGTGCCTTTTGTATTTAATTCCGATGCAATTTCTGTGTTTCGTCGTCAATAAGAAGGTCCAAGGGATACAGTAAACCTGAAGTGAAGCATCGGAATTTATAACCAGTGCCACAGGAATGGTACAAAGCATAGACAGTAAGAAGAGGCAGTCTTCTTGTACTTAAGTCGGCATTGTGCCTTTTGTATTTAATTCCGATGCAATATCTGTGTTTTGTCGTCAATAAGAAGGTCCAAGGGCAACAGTAAACCTGAAGTGAAGCATCGGAATCTATAACTAGTGTCACAGGAATGGTTCAAAACATAGACAGTAAGAGGAACCAGTCTTCTTGTACTTAAGTCGGCATTGTGCCTTTTATATTTAATTCCGAAGCAATTTCTGTGTTTCGTCGTCAACAGGAAGGTACAAGGCATACAGTAAACCTGAAGTGAAGCACCGGAAACTATAACTAGTGTCAGAGGAATGGTTCTAAACGTGGACAGCAAGAAGAGCCATTCTTCTTGTACTTAAGTCGGCATTGTGCCTTTTGTATTTAATTCCGATGCAATTTCTGTGTTTTATCGTCAATAAGAAGGTCAAAGGGATACAGTAAACATATAGTGAGGCATCGGAATTTAATACTGGTCTCACAGGAGATGTTCAAAACATAGTCAGTAAGAAGAGTCAGTCTTCTTGTACTTAAGTCGGCTTTTGGATTAAATTCCAATGCAATTTCGGTGTTTCGTCGTCAATAAGAAGGTCCAAGGGATACAGTAAACCTGAAGTGAAGCTTCGGAATCCATAACTAGTGTCACAGGAATGGTTCAAACATACACAGTAAGAAGAGCCAGTCCTCATGTACTTATGTCGGCATTGTGCCTTTTGTATTTATTTCCGATGCAAGTTCTGTGATTCGTCGTCAATAAGAAGGTCAAAGGGATACAGTGATCCTGAAGTGAAGCATCGGAATCTATAACTAGTGTCATAGGAATGGTTCAAAACATAGACAGTAAGAAGAGCCAGTCTTCATGTACAAAATGCTTCATTGTGCCTTTTGTATTTAATTCCGATGCAATTTCTGTGTTTCATCGTCAGTAAGAAGCTCCAAGGGATAAAGTAAACCTGAAGTGAAGCATCGGAATCCATAACTAGTGTCACAGGAATGGTTGGAAACATAGACCGTAAGAAGAGCCACTCTTCTTGTACTTAAGTCGGCATTGTGCCTTTTGTATTTAATTCCAATGCAATTTCTGTGTTTCATCGTCAATAAGAAGGTCCAAGCGATACAGTAAATCTGAAGTGAAGCATCGGAATCTATAACTAGTGCCACAGGAATGGTACAAAACATAGACAGTAAGAAGAGGCAGTCTTCTTGTACTTAAGTCAGCATTGTGCCTTTTGTATTTAATTCCGATGCAATATCTGTGTTTTGTCGTCAATAAGAAGGTCCAAGGGAAACAGTAAACCTGAAGTGATGCATCGGAATCTATAACTAGTGTCACAGGAATGGTTCAAAGCATAGACAGTAAGAGGAAGCAGTCTTCTTGTACTTAAGTCGGCATTGTGCCTTTTGTATTTAATTCCGAAGCAATTACTGTGTTTCGTCGTCAATTGGAAGGTACAAGGGATACAGTAAACCTGAAGTGAAGCACCGGAATCTATAACTATTGTCAGAGGAATGGTTCTAAACGTGGACAGTAAGAAGAGCCATTCTTCTTGTACTTAAGTCGGCATTGTGAATTTTGTATTTAATTCCGATGCAATTTCTGTGTTTCATCGTCAATAAGAAGGTCAAAGGGATACAGTAAACATATAGTCAGGCATCGGAATTTAATACTGGTCTCACAGGAGATGTTCAAAACATAGTCAGTAAGAAGAGTCAGTCTTCTTGTCCTTAAGTCGACATTGTGCCTTTTGAATTTAATTCCAATGCAATTTCGGTGTTTGGTCGTCAATAAGAAGGTCCAAGGGATACAGTAAACCTGAAGTGAAGCTTCGGAATCCATAACTAGTGTCACAGGAATGGTTCAAAAATACACAGTAAGAAGAACCAGTCTTCATGTACTTATGTCGGCATTGTGCCTTTTGTATTTAATTCCGATGCAATATCTGTGTTTTGTCGTCAATAAGAAGGTCCAAGGGAAACAGTTAACCTGAAGTGATGCATCGGAATCTATAACTAGTGTCACAGGAATGGTTCAAAACATAGATAGTAAGAGGAACCAGTCTTCTTGTACTTAAGTCGGCATTGTGCCTTTTGTGTTTAATTCCGAAGCAATTTCTGTGTTTCGTCGTCAATAGGAAGGTACAAGGGATACAGTAATCCTGAAGTGAATCACCGGAATCTATATCTAGTGTCAGAGGAATGGTTCTAAACGTGGACAGTAAGAAGAGCCATTCTTCTTGTACTTAAGTCGCCATTGTGCCTTTTGTATTTACTTCCGATGCAATTTCTGTGTTTCATCGTCAATAAGAAGGTCAAAGGGATACAGTAAACATATAGTGAGGCATCGGAATTTAATACCGGTCTCACAGGAAAGGTTCAAACATAGTCAGTAAGAAGAGTCAGTATTCTTGTACTTAAGTCGGCATTGTGCCTTTTGTATTTAATTCCGATGCAATGTCTCTGTTTCATCGTCGGTAAGAAGGTCAGAGGTATACAGTAAACCTAAAGTGGACCATCGGAATCTATAACTAGTGTCACAGGAATTTTTCAAACATAGACAGTAAGAAGAGCCAGTCCTCTTGTACTTAAGTCGGCATTGTACCTTTTGTATCTAATTCTGATGCACTTTCTGTGTTTCGTCGTCAATAAGAAGGTCCAAAGTATACAGTAAACCTGACGTGAAGCATCGGAATCTATAACTAGTGTCACAGGAATGGTTCAAATCATAGACAGTAAGAAGAGCCAGTCTTCTTGTACTAAAGTCGGCATTGTGCCTTTTGTAATTAATTCCGATGCAATTTCTGTGTTTTGTCGTCAATAAGAAGGTCCAAGGGAATCTGTAAACCTGAAGTGAAGCATCGGAATCTATAACTAGTGTGACAGGAATGGTTCAAAACACTGTGAGTAAGTAGAGTTAGTCTTCTTGTACTTAAGTCGGCATTGCACCTTTCGTATTTAATTCCGATGCAATTTCTTTGTTTCGTAGTCAATACGAAGGTCCAAGGGATACAGTAAACCTGAAGTGAAGCATCGCAATCTATGACTAGTGTCTCAGGAATGGGTCAAAACATAGACAGTAAGAAGGGCAAGTCTTCTTGTACTTAAGTCAGCATTGTCCTTTTGTATTTAATTCCGATGCAATTTCTGTGTTTCGTCGTCAATAAGAAGGATGAAGGGATACAGTAAACCTGAAGTGAAGCATCGGAATCTATAACTAGTGTGACAGGATTGGTTCAAAACACTGAGAGTAAGTAGAGTTAGTCTTCTTGTACTTAAGTCGGCATTGTACCTTTCGTATTTAATTCCGATGCAATTTCTTTGTTTCGTCGTCAATAAGAAGGTCCAACGGATACAGTAAACCTGAAGTGAAGCATCGGAATCTATAACTAGTGTCACAGGAATGGATCAAAACATAGGCAGTAAGAAGAGTTAGTCTTCTTGTACTTAATTCGGCGTTGTATCTTTTGTATTTAATTCCGTTGCAATTTCTGTGTTTCGTCGTTAATAAGAAGGTCCAAAGGATACAGTAAATCTGAAGTGAAGCTTCGGAATCCATAACTACTGTCTCAGGAATAGTTCAAATCTTAGACAGTAAGAAGAGCCAGTCTTCTTGTACTTAAATCAGCTTTGTGGCTTTTCTATTTAATTCCGTTGAAATTTCTGTGTTTCGTTGTGAATAAGAAGGTCCAAGGGATTCAGTAAACCTGATGTGAATCATCGGTATCTGTAACTAGTGTCACAGGAATGGTACAAATCATAGACAGTAAGAAGAGCAAGTCTTCTTGTACTTAAGTCGGCATTGTGCCTTTAGTATTTAATTCCGATTCAATTTCTGTGTTTCGTCGTCAATAAGAAGGTCCAAGGGATACAGTAAACCTGACGTTACGCATCGGAATCTATAACTAGTGTCACAGGAATGGTTCAATTCATAGACAGTAAGAAGAGCCAGTCTTCATGTACTTAAGTCGGCATTGTCCTTTTGTATTTAATTCCGATGCAATTTCTGTGTTCCGTCGTCAATAAGAAGGTCCAAGGGATACAGTAAACCAGAAGTGAAGCATCGGAATCTATAACTAGTATCACAGGAATGGTTCAAAACATAGGCAATAAGGAGAGTCAGTCTTCTTGTACTTAGTTCGGCGTTGTACCTTTTGTGTTTAATTCCGATGCAATTTCTGTGTTTCGTCGTCAGTAAGAAGGTCCAAGGGATACAGTAAATCTGTAGTGAAGCTTCGGAATCTATAACTAGTGTCTCAGGAATGGTTCATTTTTTAGACAGTAAGAAGAGCCACTCCTCTTGTACTTAAGTCGATATTGTGACTTTTCTATTTAATACCGATGAAATTTCTGTGTTTCTTCGGCAATAACAAGGTCCAAGGGCTACAGTTAACCCGATGCGAAGCATCGGAATCTATAACTAGTGTCACAGGAATGGTTCAAAACATAGTCAGTAAGAAGAGCCAGTCTTCTTGTACTTAAGTCGGCATTGTGCCTTTTGTATTTAAATCTGATGCAATTTCTGTGTTTCATCGTCAATATGAAGGTCAGAGGGATACAGTAAACCTGTAGTGATGCATCGGAACCTATAACTAGTGTCACAGGAATAGCTCAAAACATAGACAGTAAGAAGAGGCAGTCGTCTTGTACTTAAGTCGGCATTGTGCCTTTTGTATTTAATTTTGATGCAATTTCTGTGTTTCGTCGTCAATATGAAGGTACAAGAGATACAGTAAACCTGAAGTGAAGCATCGGAATCTATAACTAGTGTAACAGGAATGGTTCAAAACATAGGCAGTAAGAAGAGTTAGTCCTCTTGTACTTTAGTCAGCATTGTTCCTTTTGTATTTAATTCCGATGCAATTTCTGTGTTTCGTCGTCAATAAGAAGGTCCAAGGGATACAGTAAACCTGAAGTGAAGCTTCGGAATCCATAACTAGTGTCACAGCAATGGTTCAAACATACACAGTAAGAAGAGCCAGTCTTCATGTATTTATGTCGGCATTGTGCCCTTTGTATTTATTTCCGATGCAAGTCCTGTGATTCGTCGTCAATAAGAAGGTCAAAGGGATACAGTGAACCTGAAGTGAAGCATCGGAATCTATAACTAGTGTCACAGGAATGGTTCAAAACATAGACAGTAAGAAGAGCCAGTATTCATGTACTTAAGTCGGCATTGTGCCTTTGGTATTTAATTCCGATGCAATTTCTGTGTTTCGTCGTCATTAAGAAGGTCCAAGGGATGCAGTAAACCTGATGTGAAGCATCGGAATCTATAACCAGTGTCACAGGAATGGTTCAAAACATAGACAGTGAGAAGAGTCAGTCTTCTTGTACTTAATTCGGCATTGTACATTTTGTATTTAATTCCGATGCAATTTCTGTGTGACGTCGTCAACAAAAAGTCCAAGGTATACAGTAAACCTGATGTGAAGCTTCGGAATCAATCACTAGTGTCTCAGGAATGGTTCAAATCATAGACAGTAAGAAGAGCCAGTCGTCTTGTACATAAGTCGGCATTGTGCCTTCTGTATTTAATTCCGATGAAATTTCTGTGTTTTGTCGTCAATAAGAAGGTCCAAGGGATACAGTAAACCAGAAGTGAAGCATTGGAATCTACAACTAGTGTCACAGGAATGGTTCAAAACGTAGACAGTAAGAAGAGGCAGCCTTCTTGTACTTAAGTCGGCATTGTACCTTTTGTATTTAATTGCGATACAATCTCTGTGCATCGTCGTCAATAACAAGGTCCAAGGCATACAGTAAACCTGAAGTGAAGCATCGGAATCTATAACTAGTGGCACAGGAATGGTTCAAAATATAGACAGTAAGAAGAGCCAGTCTTCATGTACATAAGGCGGATTTGTGCCTTTTGTATTTAATTCCAATGCAATTTCTGTGTTTCATCGTCAATAAGAAGCTCCAAGGGATACAGTAAACCTGAAGTGATGCATCGGAATCTATAACTAGTGTCACAGGAATGGTTCAAAACATAGACAGTAAGAGGAAGCAGTCTTCTTGTACTTAAGTCAGCATTGTGCCTTTTGTATTTAATTCCGAAGCAATTACTGTGTTTCGTCGTCAATTGGAGGGTACAAGGGATACAGTAAACCTGAAGTGAAGCACCGGAATCTATAACTAGTGTCAGAGGAATGGTTCTAAACGTGGACAGTAAGAAGAGCCATTCTTCTTGTACTTAAGTCGGCATTGTGCCTTTTGTATTTAATTCCGATGCAATTTCTGTGTTTCATCGTCAATAAGAATGTCAAAGGGATACAGTAAACATATAGTGTGGCATCGGAATTTAATACTGGCCTCACAGGAGATGTTCAAAACATAGTCAGTAAGAAGAGTCAGTCTTCTTGTACTTAAGTCGGCATTGTGGCTTTTGAATTTAATTCCAATGCAATTTCTTTGTTTCGTCGTCAATAAGAAGGTCCAAGGGATACAGTAAACCTGAAGTGAAGCTTCGGAATCCATAACTAGTGTCAAAGGAGTGGTTCAAACATACACAGTAAGAAGAGCCAGTCTTCATGTACTTATGTCGGCATTGTGCCTTTTGTATTTAATTCCGATGCAATATCTGTGTTTTGTCGTCAATAAGAAGGTCCAAGGGAAACAGTTAACCTGAAGTGATGCATCGGAATCTATAACTAGTGTCACAGGAATGGTTCAAAATATAGATAGTAAGAGGAACCAGTCTTCTTGTACTTAAGTCGGCATTGTGCCTTTTGTGTTTAATTCCGAAGCAATTTCTGTGTTTCGTCGTCAATAGGAAGGTACAAGGGATACAGTAATCCTGAAGTGAAGCACCGGAATCTATATCTAGTGTCAGAGGAATGGTTCTAAACGTGGACAGTAAGAAGAGCCATTCTTCTTGTACTTAAGTCGGCATTGTGCCTTTTGTATTTACTTCCGATGCAATTTCTGTGTTTCGTCGTCAATAAGAAGGTCCAAGGTATACAGTAAACCTGACGTGAAGCATCGGAATCTATAACTAGTGTCACAGGAATGGTTCAAATCATAGACAGTAAGAAGAGCCAGTCTTCTTGTACTAAAGTCGGCATTGTGCCTTTTGTAATTAATTCCGATGCAATTTCTGTGTTTCGTCGTCAATAAGAAGGTCCAAGGGATACTGTAAACCTGAAGTGAAGCATCGGAATCTATAACTAGTGTGACAGGAATGGTTCAAAACACTGAGAGTAAGTAGAGTTAGTCTTCTTGTACTTAAGTCGGCATTGTACCTTTCGTATTTAATTCCGATGCAACTTCTTTGTTTCGTAGTCAATACGAAGGTCCAAGGGATACAGTAAACCTGAAGTGAAGCATCGGAATCTATAACTAGTGTCTCAGGAATGGGTCAAAACATAGACAGTAAGAAGAGCAAGTCTTCTTGTACTTAAGTCAGCATTGTCCTTTTGTATTTAATTCCGATGCAATTTCTGTGTTTCGTCGTCAATAAGAAGGATGAAGGGATACAGTAAACCTGAAGTGAAGCATCGGAATCTATAACTAGTGTGACAGGAATGGTTCAAAACACTGAGAGTAAGTAGAGTTAGTCTTCTTGTACTTAAGTCGGCATTGTACCTTTCGTATTTAATTCCGATGCAATTTCTTTGTTACGTCGTCAATAAGAAGGTCCAACGGATACAGTAAACCTGAAGTGAAGCATCGGAATCTATAACTAGTGTCACAGGAATGGATCAAAACATAGGCAGTAAGAAGAGTTAGTCTTCTTGTACTTAATTCGGCGTTGTATCTTTTGTATTTAATTCCGTTGCAATTTCTGTGTTTCGTCGTCAATAAGAAGGTCCCAGAGATACAGTAAATCTGAAGTGAAGCTTCGGAATCCATAACTACTGTCTCAGGAATAGTTCAAATCATAGACAGTAAGAAGAGCCAGTCTTCTTGTACTTAAATCAGCTTTGTGGCTTTTCTATTTAATTCCGTTGAAATTTCTATGTTTCGTTGTGAATAAGAAGGTCCAAGGGATTCAGTAAACCTGATGTGAATCATCGGTATCTATAACTAGTGTCACAGGAATGGTTCAAAACATAGACAGTAAGAAGAGCCAGTCTTCTTGTACTTAAGTCGGCATTGTCTTTTGTATTTAATTCCGATGCAATTTCTGTGTTCCGTCGTCAATAAGAAGGTCCAAGGGATACAGTAAACCAGAAGTGAAGCATCGGAATCTATAACTAGTGTCACAGGAATGGTTCAAAACATAGGCAATAAGGAGAGTCAGTCTTCTTGTACTTAGTTCGGCGTTGTACCTTTTGTGTTTAATTCCGATGCAATTTCTGTGTTTCGTCGTCAATAAGAAGGTCCAAGGGGTACAGTAAATCTGTAGTGAAGCTTCGGAATCTATAACTAGTGTCTCAGGAATGGTTCATTTTTTAGACAGTAAGAAGAGCCAGGCCTCTTGTACTTAAGTCGACATTGTGACTTTTCTATTTAATACCGATGAAATTTCTGTGTTTCTTCGGCAATAAGAAGGTCCAAGGGCTACAGATAACCTGATGCGAAGCATCGGAATCTATAACTAGTGTCACAGGAATGGTTCAAAACATAGTCAGTAAGAAGAGCCAGTCTTCTTGTACTTAAGTCGGCATTGTGCCTTTTGTATTTAAATCTGATGCAATTTCTGTGTTTCATCGTCAATATGAAGGTCAGAGGGATACAGTGAACCTGTAGTGATGCATCGGAACCTATAACTAGTGTCACAGGAATAGCTCAAAGGATAGGCAGTAAGAAGAGGCAGTCGTCTTGTACTTAAGTCGGCATTGTGCCTTTTGTATTTAAGTTTGATGCAATCTCTGTGTTTCGTCGTCAATATGAAGGTACAAGAGATACAGTAAACCTGAAGTGAAGCATCGGAATCTATAACTAGTGTAACAGGAATGGTTCAAAACATAGGCAGTAAGAAGAGTTAGTCCTCGTGTACTTTAGTCAGCATTGTTCCTTTTGTATTTAATTCCGATGCAATTTCTGTGTTTCGTCGTCAATAAGAAGGTCCAAGGGATACAGTAAACCTGAAGTGAAGCTTCGGAATCCATAACTAGTGTCACAGGAATGGTTCAAACATACACAGTAAGAAGAGCCAGTCTTCATGTATTTATGTCGGCATTGTGCCCTTTGTATTTATTTCCGATGCAAGTCCTGTGATTCGTCGTCAATAAGAAGGTCAAAGGGATACAGTGAACCTGAAGTGAAGCATCGGAATCTATAACTAGTGTCACAGGAATGGTTCAAAACATAGACAGTAAGAAGAGCCAGTATTCATGTACTTAAGTCGGCATTGTGCCTTTGGTATTTAATTCCGATGCAATTTCTGTGTTTCGTCGTCATTAAGAAGGTCCAAGGGATGCAGTAAACCTGAAGTGAAGCATCGGAATCTATAACCAGTGTCACAGGAAAGGTTCAAAACATAGACAGTAAGAAGAGTCAGTCTTCTTGTACTTAATTCGGCATTGTACATTTTGTATTTAATTCCGATGCAATTTCTGTGTGACGTCGTCAACAAAAAGTCCAAGGTATACAGTAAACCTGATGTGAAGCTTCGGAATCTATCACTAGTGTCTCAGGAATGGTTCAAATCATAGACAGTAAGAAGAGCCAGTCGTCTTGTACATAAGTCGGCATTGTGCCTTTTGTATTTAATTCCGATGAAATTTCTGTGTTTTGTCGTCAATAAGAAGGTCCAAGGGATATAGTAAACCAGAAGTGAAGCATTGGAATCTACAACTAGTGTCACAGGAATGGTTCAAAACGTAGACAGTAAGAAGAGGCAGTCTTCTTGTACTTAAGTCGGCATTGTGCCTTTTGTATTTAATTCCGATGCAATTTCTGTGTTTCATCGTCAATAAGAAGGTCAGAGGGATACAGTAAACCTCAAGTGAAGCATCGGAATCTATAACTAGTGTCACAGGAATGGTTCAAACATAGACAGTAAGAAGAGTCAGTCTTCTTGTACTTAAGTCGGCATTGTGCCTTTTGTATTTAATTGCGATACAATCTCTGTGCTTCGTCGTCAATAACAAGGTCCAAGGGATACAGTAAACCTGAAGTGAAGCATCGGAATCTATAACTAGTGGCACAGGAATGGTTCAAAATATAGACAGTAAGAAGAGCCAGTCTTCATGTACATAAGGCGGCATTGTGCCTTTTGTATTTAATTCCGATGTAATTTTTGTGTTTCATCGTCAATAAGAAGCTCCAAGGGATACAGTAAACATATAGTGAGGCATCGGAATTTAATACTGGTCTCACAGGCGATCTTCAAACATAGTCAGTAAGAAGAGTCAGTCTTCTTGTACTTAAGTCGGCATTGTGCCTTTTGTATTTAATTCCGAAGCGATTTCTGTGTTTCGTCGTCAATAGGAAGGTACAAGGGATACAGTAAACCTGAAGTGAAGCACCGGAATCTGTAACTAGTGTCACATGAATGGTTCTCAACGTGGACAGTAAGAAGAGCCATTCTTCTTGTACTTCAGTCGGCATTGTGCCTTTTGTATTTAATTCCGATGCATTTTTTGAGTTTCATCGTCAATAAGAAGGTCAAAGGGATACAGTAAACATATAGTGAGGCATCGGAATTTATTACTGGTCTCACAGGAGATGTTGAAAACATAGTCAGTAAGAAGAGTCAGTCTTCTTGTACTTAAATCGGCATTGTGCCTTTTGTATTTAATTCCGAAGAAATTTCTGTGTTTCGTCGTCAATACGAAGGTCCAAGGGATACAGTAAACCTGAAGTGAAGCATCGTAACCCATGACTAGTGTCACAGGAGTGGTTGAAAACATAGACCGTAAGAAGAACCACTCATCTTGTACTTAAGTCAGCATTGTACCTTTTGTATTTAATTCAGATGCAATTTCGGTGTCTCATCGTCAATAAGAAGGTCCAAGGGATAATGTAAACATATAGTAAAGCATCGGAATTTAATACTGGTCTCACAGGAAATGTTCAAAACATAGTCATTAAGAAGAGTCAGTATTCTTGTACTTAAGTCGGCATTGCGCCTTTTGTATTTAATTCCGATGCAATTTCTGTGTTTCGTCGTCAATAAGAAGGTCCAAGGGATACAGTAAACCTGAAGTGAAGCATCGGAATCTATAACTAGTGTCACAGGAATTGTTCAAAACATAGACAGTAAGAAGAGCAAGTCTTCTTGTACTTAAGTCGGCATTGTGCCTTTAGTATTTAATTCCGATGCAATTTCTGTGTTTCGTCGTCAATAAGAAGGTTCAAGGGAGTCAGTAACCCTGACGTGACGCATAGGAATCTGTAACTAGTGTCACAGGAATGGTTCAATTCATAGACAGTAAGAAGAGAGATTCTTCATGTACTTAAGTCGACATTGTGCCTTTTGGATTTAATTCCGATGCAATTTCTATGTTTCGTCGTCAATAAGTAGGTCCAAGGGATACAGTACACTTGACGTGAAGCATCGGAATCTATAACTAGTGTCACAGGAATGGTTCAAATCATCGGCAGTAAGGAGAGTCAGTTTTCTTAAACTTAATTTGGCGTTGTACCTTTTGTGTTTTATTCCGATGCAATTTCTGTGTTTCGTCGTCAATAAGAAGGTCCAAGGGATACAGTAAATCTGTAGTGAAGCTTCGGAATCTATAACTAGTGTCTCAGGAACGGTTCAAATTTTGGACAGTAAGAAGAGCCAGTCTTTTTGTACTTAAGTCGGCATTGTGCCTTTTCTATTTAATTCCGATGAAATATCTGTGTTTCGTCGCCAATAAGAAGGTCCAAGGGATACAGTAAACCTGATGCGATTCATCGGAATCTATAACTAGTGTAACAGGAATGGTTCAAAACATAGACAGTAAGAAGAGTTAGTCCTCTTGTACTTAAGTCAGCATTGTACCTTTTGTATTTAATTCCGATGCAATTTCTGTAATACGTCGTCAATAAGAAGGTCCAAGGGATACAGTAAACCTGATGTGAAGCTTCGGAATCCATAACTAGTGTCACAGGAATGGTTCAAACATACACAGTAAGAAGAGCCAGTCTTTATGTACTTAAGTCGGCATTGTGCTTTTGTATTTATTTCCGATGCAATTCCTGTGATTCGTCGTCAATAAGAGGGTCAAAGGGATACAGTAAACCTGAAGTGAAGCATCGGAATCTATAATTAGTGTCACAGGAATGGTTCAAAACATAGACAGTAAGAAGAGCCAGTCTTCATGTACTTAAGTCGGCATTGTGCCTTTGGTATTTAATTCCGATGCAATTTCTGTGTTTCGTCGTCATTAAGAAGGACCAAGGGATGCAGTAAACCTGAAGTGAAACATCGGAATCTATAACCAGTGTCACAGGAATGGTTCAAAATATAGACAGTAAGAAGAGCCAGTCGTCTTGTACTTAAGTCAGCATTGTGCCCTGTGTATTTAATTCCGATGCAATTTCTGTGTTTCATCGTCAGTAAGAAGGTCAGAGGGATACAGTAATCCTGAACTGAAGCATCGGAATCTATAACTAGTGTCACAGGAATGGTTCAAAACATAGACAGTAAGAAGTGTCAGTCTTCTTGTACTTAAGTCGGCATTGTGCCTTTTGTATTTAATTCCGATACAATTTCTGTGTTTCGTCGTCAATGACAAGGTCCAAGGGATACAGTAATCCTGAAGTGAAGCATCGAAATCTATAACTAGTGGCACAGGAATGGTTCAAAATATAGACAGTAAGAAGAGCCAGTCTTCATGTACATAAGGCGGCATTGTGCCTTTTGTATTTAATTCTGATGCAATTTCTGTGTCATCGTCAATAAGAAGCTCCAAGGGATACAGTAAACATATAGTGAGGCATCGGAATTTAATACCGGTCTCACAGGAGATGTTCAAAACATAGTCAGTAAGAAGAGTCAGTCTTCTTGTACTTAAGTCGGCATTGTGCCTTTTTTATTTAATTACGATACAATTTCTGTGTTTCGACGTCAATAAGGAGGTCCAAGAGATACAGTAAACCTGAATTGAAGCATCGGAATCCATAACTAGTGTCACAGGAATGGTTGAAAACAAAGACCGTAAGAAGAGCCACTCTTCTTGTACTTAAGTCGGCATTGTGCCTTTTGTATTTAATTCTGATGCAATTTCTGTGTTTCATCGTCAATAAGAAGGTCCAAGCGATACAGTAAACATATAGTGAAAAATCGGAATTTAATACTGGTCTCACAGGAAATGTTCAAATCATAGTCAGTAAGAAGAGTCAGTATTCTTGTACTTAAGTCGGCATTGTGCCTTTTGTATTTAATTCCGATGCAATTTCTGTGTTTCGTCGTCAATAAGAAGGTCCAAGGGATACAGTAAACCTGAAGTGAAGCATCGGAATCAATAACTAGTGTCACAGGAATTGTTAAAAACATATACAGTAAGAAGAGTCAGTCTTCTTGTACTTAAGTTGGCATTGAGCCTTTTGTATTTAATTCCGATGCAATTTCTGTGTTTCGTCGTCAATAAGAAGGTCCAAGGGATACAGTAAACCTGAAGTGAAGCATCGGAATCTATAACTAGTGCCACAGGAATGGTTCAAAACATAGACAGTAAGAAGAGCCAGTCTTCTTGTACTTAAGTCGGCATTGTGCCTTTTGGATTTAATTCCAATGCAATTTCTGTGTTTCGTCGTCAATAAGAAGATCCAAGGGATACAGTAAACCTGAAGGGAAGCTTCGGAATCTATAACTAGTGTTACATGGAAAGGTTCAAAACATAGACAGTAAGAAGAGCCAGTCTTCTTGTACTTATGTCGGCATTGTGCCTTTGGTATTTAATTCCGATGCAATTTCTGTGTTTCGTCGTCAATAAGAAGGTCCAAAGGGTACAGTAAACCAGAAGTGAAGCATCGGAATCTGTAACTAGTGTCACAGGAATGGTTCAAAACATAGACCTTAAGAAGAGCCAGTCTTCTTATTCTTAAGTCGGCATTGTGCATTTTGTATTTAATTCCGATGCAATTTCTCTGTTTCATCGTCAGTAAGAATGTCAGAGGGATACAGTTAACCTGAAGTGAGCATCGGAATCTATAACTAGTGTCACAGGAATGGTTCAAAACATAGACTGTAAGAAGAGACAGTCTTCTTGTACTTAAGTCGGCATTGTGCCTTTTGTATTTAATTCCGATCCAATTTCTGTATTTCGTACTCAATAAAAGGGACCAAGGATACAGTAAACCTGAAGTGAAGCTTCGGAATCTATAACTAGTGTCAAAAGAATGGTTCAAAATATAAACAGTGAGAAGAGCCAGTCTTTATGTACTTAAGTCGGCATTGTGCTTTTGTATTTATTTCCGATGCAATTCCTGTGATTCGTCGTCAATAAGAGGGTCAAAGGGATACAGTAAACCTGAAGTGAAGCATCGGAATCTATAATTAGTGTCACAGGAATGGTTCAAAACATAGACAGTAAGAAGAGCCAGTCTTCATGTACTTAAGTCGGCATTGTGCCTTTGGTATTTAATTCCGATGCAATTTCTGTGTTTCGTCGTCATTAAGAAGGTCCAAGGGATGCAGTAAACCTGAAGTGAAACATCGGAATCTATAACCAGTGTCACAGGAATGGTTCAAAATATAGACAGTAAGAAGAGCCAGTCGTCTTGTACTTAAGTCAGCATTGTGCCCTGTGTATTTAATTCCGATGCAATTTCTGTGTTTCATCGTCAGTAAGAAGGTCAGAGGGATACAGTAATCCAGAACTGAAACATCGGAATCTATAACTAGTGTCACAGGAATGGTTCAAAACATAGACAGTAAGAAGTGTCAGTCTTCTTGTACTTAAGTCGGCATTGTGCCTTTTGTATTTAATTCCGATACAATTTCTGTGTTTCGTCGTCAATGACAAGGTCCAAGGGATACAGTAAACCTGAAGTGAAGCATCGGAATCTATAACTAGTGGCACAGGAATGGTTCAAAATATAGACAGTAAGAAGAGCCAGTCTTCATGTACATAAGGCGGCATTGTGCCTTTTGTATTTAATTCCGATGCAATTTCTGTGTCATCGTCAATAAGAAGCTCCAAGGGATACAGTAAACATATAGTGAGGCATCGGAATTTAATACCGGTCTCACAGGAGATGTTCAAAACATAGTCAGTAAGAAGAGTCAGTCTTCTTGTACTTAAGTCGGCATTGTGCCTTTTTTATTTAATTACGATACAATTTCTGTGTTTCGACGTCAATAAGAAGGTCCAAGAGATACAGTAAACCTGAAGTGAAGCATCGGAATCCATAACTAGTGTCACAGGAATGGTTGAAAACAAAGACCGTAAGAAGAGCCACTCTTCTTGTACTTAAGTCGGCATTGTGCCTTTTGTATTTAATTCCGATGCAATTTCTGTGTTTCATCGTCAATAAGAAGGTCCAAGCGATACAGTAAACATATAGTGAAAAATCGGAATTTAATACTGGTCTCACAGGAAATGTTCAAATCATAGTCAGTAAGAAGAGTCAGTATTCTTGTACTTAAGTCGGCATTGTGCCTTTTGTATTTAATTCCGATGCAATTTCTGTGTTTCGTCGTCAATAAGAAGGTCCAAGGGATACAGTAATCCTGAAGTGAAGCATCGGAATCTATAACTAGTGTCACAGGAATTGTTAAAAACATATACAGTAAGAAGAGTCAGTCTTCTTGTACTTAAGTTGGCATTGAGCCTTTTGTATTTAATTCCGATGCAATTTCTGTGTTTCGTCGTCAATAAGAAGGTCCAAGGGATACAGTAAACCTGAAGTGAAGCATCGGAATCTATAACAAGTGCCACAGGAATGGTTCAAAACATAGACAGTAAGAAGAGCCAGTCTTCTTGTACTTAAGTCGGCATTGTGCCTTTTGGATTTAATTCCAATGCAATTTCTGTGTTTCGTCGTCAATAAGAAGATCCAAGGGATACAGTAAACCTGAAGGGAAGCTTCGGAATCTATAACTAGTGTTACATGGAAAGGTTCAAAACATAGACAGTAAGAAGAGCCAGTCTTCTTGTACTTATGTCGGCATTGTGCCTTTGGTATTTAATTCCGATGCAATTTCTGTGTTTCGTCGTCAATAAGAAGGTCCAAAGGGTACAGTAAACCAGAAGTGAAGCATCGGAATCTGTAACTAGTGTCACAGGAATGGTTCAAAACATAGACCTTAAGAAGAGCCAGTCTTCTTATACTTAAGTCGGCATTGTGCCTTTTGTATTTAATTCCGATGCAATTTCTCTGTTTCATCGTCAGTAAGAATGTCAGAGGGATAGAGTTAACCTGAAGTGAGCATCGGAATCTATAACTAGTGTCACAGGAATGGTTCAAAACATAGACTGTAAGAGGAGACAGTCTTCTTGTACTTAAGTCGGCATTGTGCCTTTTGTATTTAATTCCGATCCAATTTCTGTATTTCGTACTCAATAAAACGGACCAAGGATACAGTAAACCTGAAGTGAAGCTTCGGAATCTATAACTAGTGTCAAAAGAATGGTTCAAAATATAAACAGTGAGAAGAGCCAGTCTTTATGTACTTTAGGCGGCATTGTGCCTCTTGTATTTAATTCCGATGCAATTTCTGTGTTTCGTCGTCAATAAGAAGGATGAAGGGATACAGTAAAGCTGATGTGAAGCATCGGAATCTATAACTAGTGTGACAGGAATGGTTCAAAACACAGACAGTAAGAAGACTTAGTCTTCTTGCACCTAAATCGGCATTGTACCTTTTGTATTTAATTCCGATGCAATTTCTTTGTTTCGTCGTCAATAAGAAGGTCAGAGGAATACAGTAAACCTGAAGTGCAGCATCGGAATCTATAATTAGTGTCACAGGAATGGTCCAAAACATAGAGAGTATGAAGGGTCAGTCATCTTGTACTTAATTCGTCATTGTACCTTTTCTATTTAATTCCGATGCAATTTCTGTGTTTCGCCGTCAATAGGAAGGTCCAAGGGATACAGTAAAACCTGAAGTGAAGCTTCGGAATCTATAACTAGTGTCTGAGTAATGGTTC
Source organism: Schistocerca piceifrons (assembly GCF_021461385.2). Taxonomy (NCBI): domain Eukaryota; kingdom Metazoa; phylum Arthropoda; class Insecta; order Orthoptera; family Acrididae; genus Schistocerca; species Schistocerca piceifrons. The sequence continues at coordinate 154,213 of NW_025728399.1, forward strand.
AAATCATAGACCGTAAGAAGAGCCAGTCTTCTTCTACTTAAGTCGGCATTGTGCCTTTTTTATTTAATTACGACACATTTTCTGTGTTTCGTCGTCAATAAGAAGGTCCAAGGGATACAGTAAACCTGAAGTGAAGCATCGGAATCCATAATTAGTGTCACAGGAATGGTTGAAAGCACAGACCGTAAGAAGAGCCACTCTTCTTGTACTTAAGTCGGCATTGTACCTTTTGTATTCAATTCCGATGCAATTTCTGTGTTTCATCGTCAATAAGAAGGTCCAAGGGGTACAGTGAAGCTGAAGTGAAGCATCGGAATCTATGACTAGTGTCACAGGAATTGTTAAAAACATATACAGTAAGAAGAGTCAGTCTTCTTGTACTTAAGTCGGCATTGAGCCTTTTGTATTTAATTCCGATGCAGTTTCTGTGTTTCGTCGTCAATAAGAAGGTATAAGGGATACAGTAAACCTGAAGTGAAGCATCGGAATCTATAATTAGTGCCACAGGAATGGTTCAAAACATAGACAGTAAGAAGAGCCAGTCTTCTTGTACTTAAGTCGGCATTGTGCCTTTTGGATTTAATTCCAATGTAATTTCAGTGTTTCGTCGTCAATAAGAAGATCCAAGGGATACAGTAAACCTGAAGTGAAGCTTCGGAATCTATAACTAGTGTCACAGGAAAGGTTCGAAACATAGACAGTAAGAAGAGCCAGTCTTCTTGTACTTAAGTCGGCATTGTGCCTTTGGTAGTTAATTCCGATGCAATTTCTGTGTTTCGTCGTCAATAAGAAGGTCCAAGGGGTACAGTGAAGCTGAAGTGAAGCATCGGAATCTATAACCAGTGACACAGGAATGGTTCAAATAATAGGCAGTAAGAAGAGTTAGTCTTCTTGTACTTAATTCGGCATTGTACCTTTTGTATTTAATTCCGATGCAATTTCTGTGTTTCGTCGTCAGTAAGAAGGTTCAAGGGATACAGATAACCTGAAGTGAAGCTTCGGAATCTATAACTAGTGCCTCAGGAATGGTTAAAATCATAGACAGCAAGGAGAGCCAGTTTTCTTGTACTTCAGTCGGCATTGTGCCTTTTGTATTTAATTCCGATGAAATTTCTGTGTTTCGTCGTCAATAAGAAGGTCCAAGGGATACAGTAAACCAGAAGTGAAGCATCGGAATCTGTAACTAGTGTCACAGGAATGGTTCAAAACATAGACAGTAAGAAGAGACAGTCTTCTTGTACTTAAGTCGGCATTGTGCCTTTTGTATTTAATTCCGATCCAATTTCTGCATTTCGTACTCAATAAAAAGGACCAAGGGATACAGTAAACCTGAAGTGAAGCTTCGGAAACTATAACTAGTGTCAAAAGAACGGTTCAAAATATAGACAGTGAGAAGAGCCAGTCTTCATGTACTTATGGCGGCATTGTGCTTTTTGTATTTAATTCCGATGCAATTTCTGTGTTTCGTCGTCAATAACAAGGATGAAGGGATACAGTAAACCTGAAGTGAAGCATCGGAATCTATAACTAGTGTGACAGGAATGGTTCAAAACACAGACAGTAAGAAGACTTAGTCTTCTTGCACTTAAATCCGCATTGTACTTTTGTATTTAATTCCGATGCAATTTCTTTGTTTCGCCGTCAATAAGAAGGTCCAAGGGATACAGTAAACCTGAAGTGAAGCATCGGAATCTATAACTAGTGTCTTAGGAATGGTTCAAAACATAGACTGTAAGAAGAGCCAGTCTTCTTGTACTTAAGTCTTCATTGTCCTTTTTTATTTAATTCCGATGCAATTTCTGTGTTTCGTCGTCAATAAGAAGGTCCAAGGGATACAGTAAACCTGAAGTGAAGCATCGGAAGCTATAACTAGTGTCACAGGAATAGTTCAAACATAGGCAGTAAGAAGAGTCAGCCTTCTTGTACTTAATTCGGCGTTGTACATTTTGTATTTAATTTCGATGCAATTTCTGTGTTTCGTCGTCAATAAGAAGGTCCAAGGGATACAGTAAATCTGAAGTGAAGCTTCGGAATCTATAACTAGTGTCTCAGGAATGGTTCAAATCTTAGACAGTAAGAAGAGCCAGTCTTCCTGTACTTAAGTCGGCATTGTGCCTTTTGCATTGCTATTCCGATGCAATTTCTGTGTTTCATCGTCAATAAGAAGGTCCGAGGAATACAGTAAACCTGAAGTGAAGCATCGGAATCTATAATTAGTGTCACAGGAATGGTCCAAAACATAGATAGTAAGAGGGTCAGTATCTTGTACTTAATTTGTCATTGTACCTCTTCTATTTAATTCCGATGCAATTTCTGTGTTTCGCCGTCAATAAGAAGGTCCGAGGAATACCGTAAACCTGAAGTGAAGCATCGGAATCTATAATTAGTGTCACAGGAATGGTCCAAAACATAGAGAGTAAGAGGGTCAGTCATCTTGTACTTAATTTGTCATTGTACCTCTTCTATTTAATTCCGATGCAATTTCTGTGTTTCGCCGTCAATAAGAAGGTCAGAGGTATACAGTAAACCTAAAGTGAACCATCGGAATCTATAACTAGTGTCACAGGAATGGTTCAAAACATAGACAGTAAGAAGAGCCAGTCTTCTTGTACTTAAGTCGGCATTGTACCTTTTGTATCTAATTTCGATGCGCTTTCTGTGTTTCGTCGTCAATAAGAAGGTCCAAGGTATACAGTAAACCTGACGTGAAGCATGGGAATCTATAACTAGTGTCACAGGAATGGTTCAAATCATAGACAGTTAGAAGGGCCAGTCTTCTTGTACTTAAAACGGCATTGTGCCTTTTGTATTTAATTCCGATGCAATTTCTGTGTTTCGTCGTCAATAAGAAGGTCCAAGGGATACAGTAAACCTGAAGTGAAGCATCGGAATCTATAACTAGTGTCACAGGAACGGTTCAAAACATAGACAGTAAAAAGAGCCAGTCTTCTTGTACTTAAGTCGGCATTGTGCCTTTTGTATTTAATTCCGATGCAGTTTCTGTGTTTCATCGTCAATAAGAAGGTCAGAGAGAAACAGTAAACGTGAAGTGAAGCATTGGAATCTATAACTAGTGTCACAGGATTGGTTCAAAATTAGACAGTAAGAAGAGTCAGTCTTTTTGTACTTAAGTCGGCATTGTGCCTTTTGTATTTAATTCCGATGCAATTTCTGTGTTTCGTCGTCAATAAGAACGTCCAAGGGATACAGTAAACCTGAAGTGAAGCATCGGAATCTATAACTAGTGTCACAGGAATGGTTCAAAATATAGACAGTAAGAAGAGCCACTCTTCTTGTTCTTAAGTCGGCATTGTTGTTTTGGTATATAATTCCGATGCAATTTCTGTGTTTCATCGTCAATAAGAAGGTCAGAGGGATACAGTAAACTTGAAGTGAGCATCGGACTCTATAACGAGTGTCACTGGAATGGTTCAAAACATAGACAGTAAGAAGAGTCAGTCTTCTTGTACTTAAGTCGGCATTGTGCCTTTTGTTTTCAATTCCGATGCAATTACTGTTTTTCGTCGTCCATAAAAAGGTCCAAGGGATACAGTAAAACTGAAGTGAAGCATCGGAATCTATAACTAGTGTCACAGGAATGGTTCAAAAAATAGACAGTGAGAAGAGCCAGTCTTCATGTACTTAAGGCGGCATTGGGCCTTTTCTATTTAATTCCGATGCAATTTCAGTGTTTCGTCGTTAATAAGACGGATGAAGGGACACAATAATCCTGAAGTGAAGCATCGGAATCTATAACTAGTGTGAGAGGAATGGTTATAAACACAGACAGGAAGAAGAGTTAGTTTTCTTTCACTTATGTCGGCATTGTACCTTTGTATTTAATACCGATGCAATTTCTTTGTTTCGTCGTCAATAAGAAGGTCCAAGGGATACAGTAAATCAGGAGTGAAGCATCGGATTCTATAACTAGCGTCTCAGGAATGGTTTAAAACATAGACTGGAAGAAAAGCCAGTCTTCTTGTACTTAAGTCTTCATTGTCCTTTTGTATTTAATTCCGATGCAATTTCTGTGTTTCGTCGTCAATAAGAAGGTCCAAGGGATACAGTAAACCTGAAGTGAAGCATCGGAATCTAAAACTAGTGTCACAGGAATGGATCAAAACATAGGCAGTAAGAAGAGTTAGTCTTCCTGTACTTAATTCGGCGTTGTATCTTTTGTATTTAATTCCGATGCAATTTCTGTGTTTCGTCGTCAATAAGAAGGTCCAAGGGATACAGTAAATCTGAAGTGAAGCTTCGGAATCTATAACTAGTGTCTCAGGAATAGTTCAAATCTTAGAACAGTAGGAAGAGCCAGTCATCTTGTACTTATGTCAGCTTTGTGGCTTTCCTATTTAATTCCGTTGAAATTTCTGTCTTTCGTCGTGAATAAGAAGGTCCAAGGGATTCAGTAAACCTGATGTGAAGCATCGGAATCTGTAACTAGTGTCACAGGAATGGTTCAAAACATAGACAGTAAGAAGAGCCAGTCTTCATGTACATAAGTCGGCATTGTGCCTTTTGGATTTAATTCCGATGCAATTACTATGTTTCGTCGTCAATAAGTAGGTCCAAGGGATACAGTACACCTGACGTGAAGCATCGGAATCTATAACTAGTGTCACAGGAATGGATCAAATCATAGACAGAAAGAAGAGCCCGTATTCTAGTACTTAAGTCGGATTTGTGACGTTTGTATTTAATTCCATGCATTTTCTGTGTTTCATCGTCAATAAGAAGGTCCATGGGATACGGTAAACTTGAAGTGAAGCATCGGAATCTATAACTATGGTCACTGGAATGGTGCAAAACATAGACAGTAGAAGAGCCCAGTCTTCCGGTACTTAAGTCGGCATTGTGCCTTTTGTATTTAATTCCAATGCAAATTCTTTGTTTCGTCGTCAATAAGATGGTCCAAGGGATACAGTAAACCTGAAGTGATGCATCGGAATCTATAACTAGTGTCATAGGAATGGTTCAAAATATAGACAGTAAGAAGAGCCTCTCTTCTTGTACTTAAGTCGGCATTGTGCCTTTTGTATTAATTCCGATGCAATTTCTGTGTTTCTTTGTCAATAAGAAGGATGAAGGGACACAGTAAACTGAAGTGAAGCATGGGAATCTATAACTAGTGTGACAGGAATGGTTCAAAACACAGACAGTAAGAAGAGTTAGTCTTGTTGCACTTAAGTCGGCATTGTACCTTTGTATTTAATTCCGATGCAATTTCTTTGTTTCGTCGTCAATAAGAAGGTCCAAGGATACAGTAAACCTAATGGAGCATCGGAATCTATAACTAGTGTGACAGGAATGGTTCAACTCATAGACAGTAAGAAGCAAGTCTTCTTGTACTTATGTCGGCATTGTGCCATTAGTATTTAATTCCGATGCAACTTCTGTGTTTCGTCATCAATAAGAAGGTCCAATGAATACAGAAAACCTGACGTGACGCGTCGGAATCTATAACTAGTGTCACAGGAATGGTTCAATTCATAGACAGTAAGAAGAGCCAGTCTTCATGTACATAAGTCGGCATTGTGCCTTTTTGGATTTAATTCCGATGCAATTACTATGTTTCGTCGTCAATAAGTAGGTCCAAGGGATACAGTACACCTGACGTGAAGCATCGGAATCTATAACTAGTGTCACAGGAATGGATCAAATCATAGACTGTAAGAAGAGCGCGTATTCTTGTACTTAAGTCGGATTTGTGACGTTTGTATTTAATTCCGATGCATTTTCTGTGTTTCATCGTCAATAAGAAGGTCCATGGATACGGTAAACTTGAAGTGAAGCATCGGAATCTATAACTATGGTCACTGGAATGGTGCAAAACATAGACAGTAAGAAGAGCCAGTCTTCCGGTGCTTAAGTCGGCATTGTGCCTTTTGTATTTAATTCCGATGCAAATTCTGTGTTTCGTCGTCAATAAGATGGTCCAAGGGATACAGTAAACCTGAAGTGATGCATCGGAATCTATAACTAGTGTCATAGGAATGGTTCAAAATATAGACAGTAAGAAGAGCCTCTCTTCTTGTACTTAAGTCGGCATTGCGCCTTTTGTATTAATTCCGATGCAATTTCTGTGTTTCTTTGCCACTAAGAAGGATGAAGGGACACAGTAAACCTGAGTGAAGCATGGGAATCTATAACTAGTGTGACAGGAATGGTTCAAAACACAGACAGTAAGAAGAGTTAGTCTTGTTGCACTTAAGTCCGGCATTGTACCTTTGTATTTAATTCCGATGCAATTTCTTTGTTCGTCGTCAATAAGAAGGTCCAAGGGATACAGTAAACCTAATGTGAAGCATCGGAATCTATAACTAGTGTGACAGGAATGGTTCAACTCATAGACAGTAAGAAGAGCAAGTCTTCTTGTACTTATGTCGGCATTGTGCCATTAGTATTTAATTCCGATGCAACTTCTGTGTTTCGTCATCAATAAGAGGTCCAATGAATACAGAAAACCTGACGTGACGCGTCGGAATCTATAACTAGTGTCACAGGAATGGTTCAATTCATAGACAGTAAGAAGAGCCAGTCTTCATGTACATAAGTCGGCATTGTGCCTTTTGGATTTAATTCCGATGCAATTACTATGTTTCGTCGTCAATAAGTAGGTCCAAGGATACAGTAAACCTGACGTGAAGCATCGGAATCTATAACTAGTGTCACAGGAATGGACTCAAATCATAGACTGTAAGAAGAGCGCGTATTCATGTACTTAAGTCGGATTTGTGACGTTTGTATTTAATTCCGATGCATTTTCTGTGTTTCATCGTCAATAAGAAGGTCCATGGGATACGGTAAACTTGAAGTGAAGCATCGGAATCTATAACTATGGTCACTGGAATGGTGCAAAACATAGACAGTAAGAAGAGCCAGTCTTCCGGTGCTTAAGTCGGCATTGTGCCTATTGTATTTAATTCCGATGCAAATTCTGTGTTTCGTCGTCAATAAGATGGTCCAAGGGATACAGTTAAACCTGAAGTGATGCATCGGAATCTATAACTAGTGTCATAGGAATGGTTCAAAATATAGACAGTAAGAAGAGCCTCTCTTCTTGTACTTAAGTCGGCATTGCGCCTTTTGTATTTATTCCGATGCAATTTCTGTGTTTCTTTGCCAATAAGAAGGATGAAGGGACACAGTAAACCTGAAGTGAAGCATGGAATCTAAGACTAGTGTGACAGGAATGGTTCAAAACACAGACAGTAAGAGAGTTAGTCTTGTTGCACTTAAGTCTGGCATTGTACCTTTGTATTTAATTCCGATGCAATTTCTGTGTTTCGTCGTCAATAGAAGGTCCAAGGGTACAGTAAACCTAGAAGTGAAGCATCGGAAGCTATAACTAGTGTCACAGGAATTGATCAAAACATAGGCAGTAAGAAGAGTTAGTCTTCTTGTACTTAATTCGGAGTTGTATCTTTTGTATTTAATTCCGATGCAATTTATGTGTTTCGTCCGTCAATAAGAAGGTCCAAGGGATACAGTAATCTGAAGTGAAGCTTCGGAATCTATAACTAGTCTCTCAGGAATGGTTCAAATCTTAGACAGTAAGAAGAGCCAGTCTTCTTGTACTTAAGTCAGCTTTGTGGCTTTTCTATTAAATTCCGTTGAAATTTCTGTGTTTCGTCGTGAATAAGAAGGTCCAAGGGATTCAGTAAACCTGATGTGAAGCATCGGAATCTATAACTAGTGTCACAGGAATGGTTCAAAACATGGACAGTAAGAAGAGCCAGTCTTCTTGGTACTTATGTCGGCATTGTGCCATTTGCATTTAATCCCGATGCAATTTCTGTATTTCATCGTCAATAAGAAGCTCCAGGAATACAGTAAACCTGAAGTGAAGCTTCGGAATCTATAACTAGTGTTACATGAAAGGTTCAAAACATAGACAGTAAGAAGAGCCAGTCTTCTTGTACTTATGTCGGCATTGTGCCTTTTGGTATTTAATTCCGATGCAATTTCTGTGTTTCGTCGTCAATAAGAAGGTCCAAAGGGTACAGTAAAGCTGAAGTGAAGCATCGGAATCTATAACCAGTGACACAGGAATGGTTCAAATAATAGGCAGTAAGAAGGGTTAGTCTTCTTGTACTTAATTCGGCAATTGTACCTTTTGTATTTAATTCCGATGCAATTTCTGTGTTTCGTCGTCAATAAGAAGGTTCAAGGGATACAGTAAACCTGAAAGTGAAGCTTCGGAATCTATAACTAGTGCCTCAGGAATGGTTCAAATCATAGACAGCAAGGAGAGTTAGTTTTCTTGTACTTAAGTCGGCATTGTGCCTTTTGTATTTAATTCCGAAGAAATTTCTGTGTTTCGTCGTCAATAAGATGGTCCAAGGGATACAGTAAACCAGAAGTGAAGCATCGGAATCTGTAATTAGTGTCACAGGAATGGTTCAAAACATAGACCTTAAGAAGAGCCAGTCTTATTAAACTTAAGTCGGCATTGTGCCTTTTGTATTTAATTCCGATGCTATTTCTCTGTTTCATCGTCAGTAAGAATGTCAGAGGATACAGGTTAACTGAAGTGAGCATCGGAATCTATAACTCAGTGTCACAGAATGGTTCAAAACATAGACTGTAAGAAGAGACAGTCTTCTTGTACTTAAGTCGGCATTGTGCCTTTTTTTTTTAATTCCGATCCAATTTCTGTATTTCGAACTCAATAAAAGGGACCAAGGATACAGTAAACCTGAAGTGAAGCTTCGGAATCTATAACTAGTGTCAAAAGAATGGTTCAAATATAAACAGTGAGAAGAGCCAGTCTTTATGTACTTTAGGCGGCATTGTGCCTCTTGTATTTAATTCCGATGCAATTTCTGTGTTTCGTCGTCAATAAGAAGGATGAAGGGATACAGTAAAGCTGATTGTGAAGCATCGGAATCTATAACTAGTGTGACAGGAATGGTTCAAAACACAGACAGTAAGAGACTTAGTCCTCTTGCACCTAAATCGGCATTGTACCTTTTGTATTTAATTCCGATGCAATTTCTTTGTTTCGTCTTCAATAAGAAGGTCAGAGGAATACAGTAAACTGAAGTGCAGCATCGGAATCTATAATTAGTGTCACAGGAATGGTCCAAAACATAGAGAGTATGAAGGGTCAGTCATCTTGTACTTAATTCGTCATTGTACCTTTTCTATTTAATTCCGATGCAATTTCTGTGTTTCGCCGTCAATAAGAAGGTCCAAGAGATACAGTAAAACCTGAAGTGAAGCTTCGGAATCTATAACTAGTGTCTGAGGAATGGTTCAAATCATAGACCGTAAGAAGAGCCAGTCTTCTTCTACTTAAGTCGGCATTGTGCCTTTTTTATTTAATTACGACACAATTTCTGTGTTTCGTGTCAATAAGAAGGTCCAAGGGATACAGTAACCTGAAGTGAAGCATCGGAATCTATAACTAGTGTCACAGGATTTGTTAAAAACATATACAGTAAGAAGAGTCAGTCCTTCTTGTACTTAAGTCGGCATTGAGCCTTTTGTATTTAATTCCGATGCAGTTTCTGTGTTTCGTCGTCAATAAGAAGATCCAAGGGATACAGTAAACCTGAAGTGAAGCTTCGGAATCTATAACTAGTGTCACAGGAAAGGTTCAAAACATAGACAGTAAGAAGAGCCAGTCTTCTTGTACTTAAGTCGGCATTGTGCCTTTGGTAGTTAATTCCGATGCAATTTCTGTGTTTCGTCGTCAATAAGAAGGTCCAAGGGGTACAGTGAAGCTGAAGTGAAGCATCGGAATCTATAACCAGTGACACAGGAATGGTTCAAATAATAGGCAGTAAGAAGAGTTAGTCTTCTTGTACTTAATTCGGCATTGTACCTTTTGTATTTAATTCCGATGCAATTTCTGTGTTTCGTCGTCAGTAAGAAGGATCAAGGGATACAGATAACCTGAAGTGAAGCTTCGGAATCTATAACTAGTGCCTCAGGAATGGTTAAAATCATAGACAGCAAGGAGAGCCAGTTTTCTTGTTCTTAAGTCGGCATTGTGCCTTTTGTATTTAATTCCGATGAAATTTCTGTGTTTCGTCGTCAATAAGAAGGTCCAAGGGATACAGTAAACCAGAAGTGAAGCATCGGAATCTGTAACTAGTGTCACAGGAATGGTTCAAAACATAGACAGTAAGAAGAGACAGTCTTCTTGTACTTAAGTCGGCATTGTGCCTTCTGTATTTAATTCCGATCCAATTTCTGTATTTCGTACTCAATAAAAAGGACCAAGGGGTACAGTAAACCTGAAGTGAAGCTTCGGAAACTATAACTAGTGTCAAAAGAATGGTTCAAAATATAGACAGTGAGAAGAGCCAGTCTTCAGTACTTAAGGCGGCATTGTGCCTTTTGTATTTAATTCCGATGCAATTTCTGTGTTTCGTCGTCAATAAGAAGGATGAAGGGATACAGTAAACCTGATGTGAAGCATCGGAATCTATAACTAGTGTGACAGGAATGGTTCAAAACACAGACAGTAAGAAGACTTAGTCTTCTTGCACTTAAATCCGCATTGTACTTTTGTATTTAATTCCGATGCAATTTCTTTGTTTCGCCGTCAATAAGAAGGTCCAAGGGATACAGTAAACCTGAAGTGAATCATCGGAATCTATAACTAGTGTCTTAGGAATGGTTCAAAACATAGACTGTAAGAAGAGCCAGTCTTCTTGTACTTAAGTCTTCATTGTCCTTTTTTATTTAATTCCGATGCAATTTCTGTGTTTCGTCGTCAATAAGAAGGACCAAGGGATACAGTAAACCTGAAGTGAAGCATCGGAACCTATAACTAGTGTCACAGGAATAGTTCAAACATAGGCAGTAAGAAAAGTCAGCCTTCTTGTACTTAATTCGGCGTTGTACCTTTTGTATTTAATTTCGATGCAATTTCTGTGTTTCGTCGTCAATAAGAAGGTCCAAGGGATACAGTAAATCTGAAGTGAAGCTTCGGAATCTATAACTAGTGTCTCAGGAATGGTTCAAATCTTAGACAGTAAGAAGAGCCAGTCTTCCTGTACTAATGTCGGCATTGTGCCTTTTGCATTGCTATTCCGATGCAATTTCTGTGTTTCATCGTCAATACGAAGGTCCGAGGAATACAGTAAACCTGAAGTGAAGCATCGGAATCTATAATTAGTGTCACAGGAATGGTCCAAAACATAGACAGTAAGAGGGTCAGTCATCTTGTACTTAATTTGTCATTGTACCTCTTCTATTTAATTCCGATGCAATTTCTGTGTTTCGCCGTCAATAAGAAGGTCCAAGGGATACAGTAAAGCAGAAGTGAAGCATCGGAATCTATAACTAGTGTCACAGGAATGGTTCAAATCATAGACAGTTAGAAGAGCCAGTCTTCTTGTACTTAAGTCGGCATTGTGCCTTTTGTATTTAATTCCGATGCAATTTCAGTGTTTCGTCGTCAATAAGAAGGTCCAAGGGATACGGTAAACTTGATGTGAAGCATCGGAATCTATAACTAGTGTCACAGGAACGGTTCAAAACATAGACAGTAAAAAGAGCCAGTCTTCTTGTACTTAAGTCGGCATTGTGCCTTTTGTATTTAATTCCGATGCAGTTTCTGTGTTTCATCGTCAATAAGAAGGTCAGAGGGATACAGTAAACTTGAAGTGATCATTGGACTCTATAACGAGTGTCACAGGAATGGTTCAAAACATAGACAGTAAGAAGAGTCAGTCTTCATGTACTTAAGTCGGCATTGTGCCTTTTGTTATCAATTCCGATGCAATTACTGTTTTTCGTCGTCCATAAAAAGGTCCAAGGGATACAGTAAAACTGAAGTGAAGCATCGGAATCTATAACTAGTGTGACAGGAATGGTTCAACTCATAGACAGTAAGAAGAGCAAGTCTTCTTGTACTTATGTCGGCATTGTGCCATTAGTATTTAATTCCGATGCAATTTCTGTGTTTCGTCATCAATAAGAAGGTCCAATGAATACAGAAAACCTGACGTGACGCGTCGGAATCTATAACTAGTGTCACAGGAATGGTTCAATTCATAGACAGTAAGAAGAGCCAGTCTTCATGTACATAAGTCGGCATTGTGCCTTTTGGATTTAATTCCGATGCAATTACTATGTTTCGTCGTCAATAAGTAGGTCCAAGGGATACAGTACACCTGACGTGAAGCATCGGAATCTATAACTAGTGTCACAGGAATGGATCAAATCATAGACAGTAAGAAGAGCCCGTATTCTTGTACTTAAGTCGGATTTGTGACGTTTGTATTTAATTCCGATGCATTTTCTGTGTTTCATCGTCAATAAGAAGGTCCATGGGATACGGTAAACTTGAAGTGAAGCATCGGAATCTATAACTATGGTCACTGGAATGGTGCAAAACATAGACAGTAAGAAGAGCCAGTCTTCCGGTACTTATGTCGGCATTGTGCCTTTTGTATTTAATTCCGATGCAAATTCTGTGTTTCGTCGTCAATAAGATGGTCCAAGGGATACAGTAAACCTGAAGTGACGCATCGGAATCTATAACTAGTGTCATAGGAATGGTTCAAAATATAGACAGTAAGAAGAGCCTCTCTTCTTGTACTTAAGTCGGCATTGTGCCTTTTGTATTTAATTCCGATGCAATTTCTGTGTTTCTTTGTCAATAAGAAGGATGAAGGGACACAGTAAACATGAAGTGAAGCATGGGAATCTATAACTAGTGTGACAGGAATGGTTCAAAACAAAGACAGTAAGAAGAGTTAGTCTTGTTGCACTTAAGTCGGCATTGTACCTTTGTATTTAATTCCGATGCAATTTCTTTGTTTCGTCGTCAGTAAGAAGGTCCAACGGATACAGTAAATCGGAAGTGAAGCATCGGAATCAATAACTAGCGTCTCCGGAATGGTTGAAAACATAGAATGGAAGAAGAGCCAGTCTTCTTGTACTTAAGTCTTCATTGTCCTTTTGCATTTAATTCCGATGCAATTTCTGTGTTTCGTCGTCAATAAGAAGGTCCAAGGGATACAGTAAACCTGAAGTGAAGCATCGGAATCTATAACTAGTGTCACAGGAATTGATCAAAACATAGGCAGTAAGAAGAGTTAGTCTTCTTGTACTTAATTCGGCGTTGTATCTTTTGTATTTAATTCCGATGCAATTTATGTGTTTCGTCGTCAATAAGAAGGTCCAAGGGATACAGTAAATCTGAAGTGAAGCTTCGGAATCTATAACTAGTCTCTCAGGAATGGTTCTAATCTTAGACAGTAAGAAGAGCCAGTCTTCTTGTACTTAAGTCAGCTTTGAGGCTTTTCTATTTAATTCCGTTGAAATTTCTGTGTTTCGTCGTGAATAAGAAGGTCCAAGGGATTCAGTAAACCTGATGTGAAGCATCGGAATCTATAACTAGTGTCACAGGAATGGTTCAAAACATGGACAGTAAGAAGAGCCAGTCTTCTTGTACTTAAGTCGGCACTGTGCCATTTGCATTTAATCCCGATGCAATTTCTGTATTTCATCGTCAATAAGAAGGTCCAAGGAATACAGTAAACCTGATGTGAAGCATCGGAATCTAGAACTAGTGTGACAGGAATGGTTCAACTCATAGACAGTAAGAAGAGCAAGTCTTCTTGTACTTATGTCGGCATTGTGCCATTAGTATTTAATTCCGATGCAATTTCTGTGTTTCGTCATCAATAAGAAGGTCCAATGAATACAGAAAACCTGACGTGACGCGTCGGAATCTATAACTAGTGTCACAGGAATGGTTCAATTCATAGACAGTAAGAAGAGCCAGTCTTCATGTACATAAGTCGGCATTGTGCCTTTTGGATTTAATTCCGATGCAATTACTATGTTTCGTCGTCAATAAGTAGGTCCAAGGGATACAGTACACCTGACGTGAAGCATCGGAATCTATAACTAGTGTCACAGGAATGGATCAAATCATAGACAGTAAGAAGAGCCCGTATTCTTGTACTTAAGTCGGATTTGTGACGTTTGTATTTAATTCCGATGCATTTTCTGTGTTTCATCGTCAATAAGAAGGTCCATGGGATACGGTAAACTTGAAGTGAAGCATCGGAATCTATAACTATGGTCACTGGAATGGTGCAAAACATAGACAGTAAGAAGAGCCAGTCTTCCGGTACTTAAGTTGGCATTGTGCCTTTTGTTATCAATTCCGATGCAATTACTGTTTTTCGTCGTCCATAAAAAGGTCCAAGGGATACAGTAAAACTGAAGTGAAGCATCGGAATCTATAACTAGTGTGACAGGAATGGTTCAACTCATAGACAGTAAGAAGAGCAAGTCTTCTTGTACTTATGTCGGCATTGTGCCATTAGTATTTAATTCCGATGCAATTTCTGTGTTTCGTCATCAATAAGAAGGTCCAATGAATACAGAAAACCTGACGTGACGCGTCGGAATCTATAACTAGTGTCACAGGAATGGTTCAATTCATAGACAGTAAGAAGAGCCAGTCTTCATGTACATAAGTCGGCATTGTGCCTTTTGGATTTAATTCCGATGCAATTACTATGTTTCGTCGTCAATAAGTAGGTCCAAGGGATACAGTACACCTGACGTGAAGCATCGGAATCTATAACTAGTGTCACAGGAATGGATCAAATCATAGACAGTAAGAAGAGCCCGTATTCTTGTACTTAAGTCGGATTTGTGACGTTTGTATTTAATTCCGATGCATTTTCTGTGTTTCATCGTCAATAAGAAGGTCCATGGGATACGGTAAACTTGAAGTGAAGCATCGGAATCTATAACTATGGTCACTGGAATGGTGCAAAACATAGACAGTAAGAAGAGCCAGTCTTCCGGTACTTATGTCGGCATTGTGCCTTTTGTATTTAATTCCGATGCAAATTCTGTGTTTCGTCGTCAATAAGATGGTCCAAGGGATACAGTAAACCTGAAGTGACGCATCGGAATCTATAACTAGTGTCATAGGAATGGTTCAAAATATAGACAGTAAGAAGAGCCTCTCTTCTTGTACTTAAGTCGGCATTGTGCCTTTTGTATTTAATTCCGATGCAATTTCTGTGTTTCTTTGTCAATAAGAAGGATGAAGGGACACAGTAAACATGAAGTGAAGCATGGGAATCTATAACTAGTGTGACAGGAATGGTTCAAAACAAAGACAGTAAGAAGAGTTAGTCTTGTTGCACTTAAGTCGGCATTGTACCTTTGTATTTAATTCCGATGCAATTTCTTTGTTTCGTCGTCAGTAAGAAGGTCCAACGGATACAGTAAATCGGAAGTGAAGCATCGGAATCAATAACTAGCGTCTCCGGAATGGTTGAAAACATAGAATGGAAGAAGAGCCAGTCTTCTTGTACTTAAGTCTTCATTGTCCTTTTGCATTTAATTCCGATGCAATTTCTGTGTTTCGTCGTCAATAAGAAGGTCCAAGGGATACAGTAAACCTGAAGTGAAGCATCGGAATCTATAACTAGTGTCACAGGAATTGATCAAAACATAGGCAGTAAGAAGAGTTAGTCTTCTTGTACTTAATTCGGCGTTGTATCTTTTGTATTTAATTCCGATGCAATTTATGTGTTTCGTCGTCAATAAGAAGGTCCAAGGGATACAGTAAATCTGAAGTGAAGCTTCGGAATCTATAACTAGTCTCTCAGGAATGGTTCTAATCTTAGACAGTAAGAAGAGCCAGTCTTCTTGTACTTAAGTCAGCTTTGAGGCTTTTCTATTTAATTCCGTTGAAATTTCTGTGTTTCGTCGTGAATAAGAAGGTCCAAGGGATTCAGTAAACCTGATGTGAAGCATCGGAATCTATAACTAGTGTCACAGGAATGGTTCAAAACATGGACAGTAAGAAGAGCCAGTCTTCTTGTACTTAAGTCGGCATTGTGCCATTTGCATTTAATCCCGATGCAATTTCTGTATTTCATCGTCAATAAGAAGGTCCAAGGAATACAGTAAACCTGATGTGAAGCATCGGAATCTAGAACTAGTGTGACAGGAATGGTTCAACTCATAGACAGTAAGAAGAGCAAGTCTTCTTGTACTTATGTCGGCATTGTGCCATTAGTATTTAATTCCGATGCAATTTCTGTGTTTCGTCATCAATAAGAAGGTCCAATGAATACAGAAAACCTGACGTGACGCGTCGGAATCTATAACTAGTGTCACAGGAATGGTTCAATTCATAGACAGTAAGAAGAGCCAGTCTTCATGTACATAAGTCGGCATTGTGCCTTTTGGATTTAATTCCGATGCAATTACTATGTTTCGTCGTCAATAAGTAGGTCCAAGGGATACAGTACACCTGACGTGAAGCATCGGAATCTATAACTAGTGTCACAGGAATGGATCAAATCATAGACAGTAAGAAGAGCCCGTATTCTTGTACTTAAGTCGGATTTGTGACGTTTGTATTTAATTCCTATGCATTTTCTGTGTTTCTTCGTCAATAAGAAGGTCCATGGGATACGGTAAACTTGAAGTGAAGCATCGGAATCTATAACTATGGTCACTGGAATGGTGCAAAACATAGACAGTAAGAAGAGCCAGTCTTCCGGTACTTAAGTCGGCATTGTGCTTTTTATATTTAATTCCGATGCAATTTCTGGGTTTCATCGTCAATAAGAAGCTCCAAGGGAAACAGTAAACATATAGTGACGCATCGGAATTTAATACTGGTCTCACAGGAGATCTTCAAATCATAGTCAGTAAGAAGAGTCAGTCTTCTTGTACTTAAGTCGGCATTGTGCTTTTGGATTTAATTCCGATGCAATTTCTGTGTTTCGTTGTCAATAAGAAGGTCCAAGGGAGACAGTAAACCTGAAGTGAAGCATCAGAATCCATAACTAGTGTCACAGGAATGGTTGAAAACATAGACCGTAAGAAGAGCCACTCTTCCTGTACTTAAGTCGGCATTGTGCCTTTTGTATTTAATTCCGATGCAATTTCTGTGTTTCATCGTCAATAAGAAGGGCCAAGCGATACAGTAAACATATAGTGAAGCATCGGAATTTAATACTTGTCTCACACGAAATGTTCAAAACATAGTCAGTAAGAAGAGTCAGTATTCTTGTACTTAAGTCGGCATTGTGCCTTTTGTATTTAATTCCGATGCAATTTCTGTGTTTCGTCGTCAATAAGAAGGTCCAAGGGATACAGTAAACCTGAAGTGAAGCATCGGAATCTATAACTAGCGTCACAGGAATTGTTAAAAACATAAACAGTAAGAAGAGTCAGTCTTCTTGTACTTAAGTCGGCATTGAGCCTTTTGTATTTAATTCCGATGCAATTTCTGTGTTTCGTCGTCAATAAGAAGGTCCAAGGGATACAGTAAACCTGAAGTGAAGCATCGGAATCTATAACTAGTGCCACAGGAATGGTACAAAACATAGACAGTAAGAAGAGGCAGTCTTCTTGTACTTAAGTCGGCATTGTGCCTTTTGTATTTAATTCCGACGCAATATCTGTGTTTTGTCGTCAACAAGAAGGTCCAAGGGAAAGAGTAAACCTGAAGTGATGCATCGGAATCTATAACTAGTGTCACAGGAATGGTTCAAAACATAGACAGTAAGAGGAACCAGTCTTCTTGTACTTAAGTCGGCACTGTGCCTTTTGTATTTAATTCCGAAGCAATTTCTGTGTTTCGTCGTTAATAGGAAGGTACAAGGGATACAGTAAACCTGGAGTGAGGCACCGGCATCTATAACTAGTGTCAAAGGAATGGTTCTAAACGTGGACAGTAAGAAGAGCCATTCTTCTTGTACTTAAGTCGGCATTGTGCCTTTTGTATTTAATTCCGATGCAATTTCTGTGTTTCGTCGTCAATAAGAAGGTCCATGGGATACAGTAAACCTGAAGTGAAGCATCGGAATCCATAACTGGTGTCACAGGAATGGTTCAAAATATAGACAGTAAGAAGAGCCACTCTTCTTGTACTTAAGTCGGCATTTTGGTTTTGGTATTTAACTCCGATGCAATTTCTGGGTTTCAACGTCAATAAGAAGGTAGTGGGATACAGTAAACCTGAAGTGAGCATCGGAATCTATAACGAGTGTCACAGGAATGGTTCAAAATATAGACAGTAAGAAGAGTCATCCTTCTTGTACTTAAGTCGGCATTGTGCCTTTTGTTTTTAATTCCGATGCAATTTCTGTGTTTCGTAGTCCATAAAAATGTCCAAAGGATACAGTAAACCTGAAGTTAAGCATCGGAATCTATAACTAGTGTCACAGGAATGGTTCAATCCATAGACAGTAAGAAGAGCCAGTCTTCTTGTACTTAAGTCGGCATTGTGACTTTTGTATTTAATTCCGATGCTTTTTCTGTGTTTCATCGTCAATAAGAAGGTCCAAGGGAAACAGTAAACCTGAAGTGAAGCATCGGAATCTATAACTAGTGACACAGGAATGGATCAAAACATAGGCAGTAAGAAGAGTTAGTCTTCTTGTACTTATTTCGGTGTTGTATCTTTTGTATTTAATTCCGATGCAATTTCTGTGTTTCGTCGTCAATAAGAAGGTCCAAGCGATACAGTAAATCTGAAGTGAAGCTTCGGAATCTATAACTAGTGTCTCAGGTATGGTTCAAATCTTAGACAGTAAGAAGAGCCAGTCTTCTTGTACTTAAGTCAGCTTTGTGGCTTTTCTATTTAATTCCTTTGAAATTTCTGTGTTTCGTAGTGAATAAGAAGGTCCAAGGGATACAGTACACCTTACGTGAAGCATCGGAATCTATAACTAGTGTCACAGGAATAGTTCAAATCGTAGACAGTAAGAAGAGCCAGTCTTCTTGTACTTAAGTCGGCATAGTGCCTTTAGTTTTTAATTCCGATGCAATTTCTGGGTTTCGTCGTCCATAAAAAGGTCCAAGGGATACAGTAAACCTGAAGTGAAGCATCGGAATCTATAACTAGTGTCTCAGGAATGGTTCAAATCTTAGACAGTAAGAAGAGCCAGTCTTCTTGTACTTAAGTCGGCATTGTGCCATTTGCATTTAATCCCGATGCAATTTCTGTATTTCATCGTCAATAAGAAGGTCCAAGGGATACAGTAAACCTGAAGTGAAGCATCGGAATCTATAACTAGTGTCACAGGAATTGTTAAAAACATATAGAGTAAGAAGAGTCAGTCTTCTTGTACTTAAGTCGGCATTGAGCCTTTTGTATTTAATTCCGATGCAGTTTCTGTGTTTCGTCGTCAATAAGAAGGTATAAGGGATACAGTAAACCTGAAGTGAAGCATCGGAATCTATAACTAGTGCCACAGGAATGGTTCAAAACATAGACAGTAAGAAGAGCCAGTCTTCTTGTACTTAAGTCGGCATTGTGCATTTTGGATTTAATTCCAATGTAATTTCTGTGTTTCGTCGTCAATAAGAAGATCCAAGGGATACAGTAAACCTGAAGTGAAGCTTCGGAATCTATAACTAGTGTCACAGGAAAGGTTCAAAACATAGACAGTAAGAAGAGCCAGTCTTCTTGTACTTAAGTCGGCATTGAGCCTTTGGTAGTTAATTCCGATGCAATTTCTGTGTTTCGTCGTCAATAAGAAGGTCCAAGGGGTACAGTGAAGCTGAAGTGAAGCATCGGAATCTATAACCAGTGACACAGGAATGGTTCAAATAATAGGCAGTAAGAAGAGTTAGTCTTCTTGTACTTAATTCGGCATTGTACCTTTTGTATTTAATTCCGATGCAATTTCTGTGTTTCATCGTCAGTAAGAAGGTTCAAGGGATACAGATAACCTGAAGTGAAGCTTCGGAATCTATAACTAGTGCCTCAGGAGTGGTTAAAATAATAGACAGCAAGGAGAGCCAGTTTTCTTGTACTTAAGTCGGCATTGTGCCTTTTGTATTTAATTCCGATGAAATTTCTGTGTTTCGTCGTCAATAAGAAGGTCCAAGGGATACAGTAAACCAGAAGTGAAGCATCAGAATCTGTAACTAGTGTCACAGGAATGGTTCAAAACATAGACAGTAAGAAGAGACAGTCTTCTTGTACTTAAGTCGGCATTGTGCCTTCTGTATTTAATTCCGATCCAATTTCTGTATTTCGTACTCAATAAAAAGGACCAAGGGATACAGTAAACCTGAAGTGAAGCTTCGGAAACTATAACTAGTGTCAAAAGAATGGTTCAAAATATAGACAGTGAGAAGAGCCAGTCTTCATGTACTTAAGGCGGCATTGTGCCTTTTGTATTTAATTCCGATGCAATTTCTGTGTTTCGTCGTCAATAAGAAGGATGAAGGGATACAGTAAACCTGATGTGAAGCATCGGAATCTATAACTAGTGTGACAGGAATGGTTCAAAACACAGACAGTAAGAAGACTTAGTCTTCTTGCACTTAAATCCGCATTGTACTTTTGTATTTAATTCCGATGCAAATTCTTTGTTTCGCCGTCAATAAGAAGGTCCAAGGTATACAGTAAACCAGAAGTGAAGCATCGGAATCTATAACTAGTGTCACGGGAATGGTTCAAAACATAGACAGTAAGAAGAGCCAGTTTTCTTGTACTTAAGTCTGCATTGTGCATTTTGTATTTAATTCCGATGCAATTTCTCTGTTTCATCGTCGGTAAGAAGGTCAGAGGTACACACTAAACCTAAAGTGAACCATCGGAATCTATAACTAGTGTCACAGGAATGGTTCAAAACATAGACAGTAAGAAGAGCCAGTCTTCTTGTACTTAAGTCGGCATTGTACCTTTTGTATCTAATTTCGATGCACTTTCTGTGTTTCGTCGTCAATAAGAAGGTCCAAGGTATACAGTAAACCTGACGTGAAGCATCGGAATCTATAACTAGTGTCACAGGAATGGTTCAAATCATAGACAGTTAGAAGAGCCAGTCTTCTTGTACTTAAGTCGGCATTGTGCCTTTTGTATTTAATTCCGATGCAATTTCTGTGTTTCGTCGTCAATAAAAAGGTCCAAGGGATACAGTAAACCTGATGTGAAGCATCGGAATCTATAACTAGTGTCACAGGAACGGTTCAAAACATAGACAGTAAAAAGAGCCAGTCTTCTTGTACTTAAGTCGGCATTGTGCCTTTTGTATGTAATTCCGATGCAGTTTCTGTGTTTCATCGTCAATAAGACGGTCAGAGAGAAACAGTAAACGTGAAGTGAAGCATTGGAATCTATTACTAGTGTCACAGGATTGGTTCAAAATTAGACAGTAAGAAGAGTCAGTCTTTTTGTACTTAAGTCGGCATTGTGCCTTTTGTATTTAATTCCGATGCAATTTCTGTGTTTCGTCGTCAATAAGAAGGTCCAAGGGATACAGTAAACCTGAAGTGAAGCATCGGAATCTATAACTAGTGTCACAGGAATGGTTCAAAATATAGACAGTAAGAAGAGCCACTCTTCTTGTACTTAAGTCGGCATTGTTGTTTTGGTATATAATTCCGATGCAATTTCTGTGTTTCATCGTCAATAAGAGGGTCAGAGGGATACAGTAAACTTGAAGTGAGCATTGGACTCTATAACGAGTGTCACAGGAATGGTTCAAAACATAGACAGTAAGAAGAGTCAGTCTTCTTGTACTTAAGTCGGCATTGTGCCTGTTGTTTTCAATTCCGATGCAATTACTGTTTTTCGTCGTCCATAAAAAGGTCCAAGGGATACAGTAAAACTGAAGTGAAGCATCGGAATCTATAACTAGTGTCACAGGAATGGTTCAAAAAATAGACAGTGAGAAGAGCCAGTCTTCATGTACTTAAGGCGGCATTGGGCCTTTTCTATTTAATTCCAATGCAATTTCAGTGTTTCGTCGTTAATAAGACGGATGAAGGGACACAATAATCCAGAAGTGAAGCATCGGAATCTATAACTAGTGTGAGAGGAATGGTTATAAACACAGACAGTAAGAAGAGTTAGTCTTGTTGCACTTAAGTCGGCATTGTACCTTTGTATTTAATTCCGATGCAATTTCTGTGTTTCGTCGTCAATAAGAATGTCCAAGGGATACAGTAAACCTGAAGTGAAGCATCGGAATCTAAAACTAGTGTCACAGGAATGGATCAAAACATAGGCAGTAAGAACAGTTAGTCTTCCTGTACTTAATTCGGCGTTGTATCTTTTGTATTTAATTCCGATGCAATTTCTGTGTTTCGTCGTCAATAAGATGGTCCAAGGGATACAGTAAACCTGAAGTGACGCATCGGAATCTATAACTAGTGTCATAGGAATGGTTCAAAATATAGACAGTAAGAAGAGCCTCTCTTCTTGTACTTAAGTCGGCATTGTGCCTTTTGTATTTCATTCCGATGCAATTTCTGTGTTTCTTTGTCAATAAGAAGGATGAAGGGACACAGTAAACCTGAAGTGAAGCATGGGAATCTATAACTAGTGTGACAGGAATGGTTCAAAACACAGACAGTAAGAAGAGTTAGTCTTGTTGCACTTAAGTCGGCATTGTACCTTTGTATTTAATTCCGATGCAATTTCTTTGTTTCGTCGTCAATAAGAAGGTCCAAGGGATACAGTAAATCGGAAGTGAAGCATCGGAATCAATAACTAGCGTCTCCGGAATGGTTGAAAACATAGAATGGAAGAAGAGCCAGTCTTCTTGTACTTAAGTCTTCATTGTCCTTTTGCATTTAATTCCGATGCAATTTCTGTGTTTCGTCGTCAATAAGAAGGTCCAAGGGATACAGTAAACCTGAAGTGAAGCATCGGAATCTGTAACTAGTGTCACAGGAATTGATCAAAACATAGGCAGTAAGAAGAGTTAGTCTTCTTGTACTTAATTCGGCGTTGTATCTTTTGTATTTAATTCCGATGCAATTTATGTGTTTCGTCGTCAATAAGAAGGTCCAAGGGATACAGTAAATCTGAAGTGAAACTTCGGAATCTATAACTAGTCTCTCAGGAATGGTTCAAATCTTAGACAGTAAGAAGAGCCAGTCTTCTTGTACTTAAGTCAGCTTTGTGGCTTTTCTATTTAATTCCGTTGAAATTTCTGTGTTTCGTCGTGAATAAGAAGGTCCAAGGGATTCAGTAAACCTGATGTGAAGCATCGGAATCTATAACTAGTGTCACAGGAATGGTTCAAAACATGGACAGTAAGAAGAGCCAGTCTTCTTGTACTTAAGTCGGCATTGTGCCATTTGCATTTAATCCCGATGCAATTTCTGTATTTCATCGTCAATAAGAAGGTCCAAGGAATACAGGAAACCTGATGTGAAACATCGGAATCTAGAACTAGTGTGACAGGAATGGTTCAAATCATTGACAGTAAGAAGAGCAAGTCTTCTTGTACTTATGTCGGCATTGTGCCTTTAGTATGTAATTCCGATGCAATTTCTGTGTTTCGTCGTCAATACGAAGGTCCAAGGGATACAGTAAACCTGACGTGACGCATCGGAATATATAACTTGTGTCACAGGAATGGTTCAATTCATAGACAGTAAGAAGTGCCTGTCTTCATGTACTTAAGTCGGCATTGTGCCTTTTGGATTTGATTCCGATGCAATTTCGATGTTTCGTCGTCAATAAGTAGGTCCAACGGATACATTACACCTGACGTGAAGCATCGGAATCTATAACTAGTGTCACAGGAATGGTTCAAATCATAGACAGTAAGAAGAGCCAGTCTTCTTGTCCTTTAGTCGGCATTGTGACTTTTGTATTTAATTCCGATGCATTTTCTGTGTTTCATCGTCAATAAGAAGGTCCATGGGATACGGTAAACCTGAAGTGAAGCATCGGAATCTATAACTAGTGTCACAGGAATGGTTCAAAACATAGGCAGTAAGAAGAGTCAGTCTTCTTGTACTTAATTCGGCGTTGTACCTTTTTAGTTTAATTCCGATGCAATTTCTGTGTTTCGTCGTGAATAAGAAGGTCCAAGGGATACAGTAAACCTGAAGTGAAGCTTCGGAATCCATAACTAGTGTCGCAGGAATGGTTCAAACATACACAGTAAGAAGAGCCAGTCTTCTTGTACTTATGTCGGCATTGTGCCTTTTGTATTTATTTCCGATGCAATTCCTGTGATTCGTCGTCATTAAGAAGGTCATAGGGATGCAGTGAACCTGAAGTGAAGCATCGGAATCTAGAACTAGTGTGACAGGAATGATTCAAATCATTGACAGTAAGAAGAGCAAGTCTTCTTGTACTTATGTCGGCATTGTGCCTTTAGTATTTAATTCCGATGCAATTTCTGTGTTTCGTCGTCAATACGAAGGTCCAAGGGATTCAGTAAACCTGACGTGACGCATCGGAATACTTAACTTGTGTCACAGGAATGGTTCAATTCATAGACAGTAAGAAGAGCCAGTCTTCATGTACTTAAGTCGGCATTGTGCCTTTTGGATTTAATTCCGATGCAATTTCAATGTTTCGTCGTCAATAAGTAGGTCCAACGGATACAGTACACCTGACGTGAAGCATCGGAATCTATAACTAGTGTCACAGGAATGGTTCAAAACATAGACAGTAAGAAGAGTCAGTCTTCTTGTACTTAATACGGCGTTGTACATTTTGTATTTAATTCCGATGCAATTTCTGTGTGACGTCGTCAATAAAAAGTCCAAGGTATACAGTAAACCTGATGTGAAGCTTCGGAATCTATAACTAGTGTCTCAGGAATGGTTCAAATCATAGATATTAAGAAGAGCCAGTCGTCTTGTACTTAAGTCGGCATTGTGCCTTTTGTATTTAATTCCGATGAGATTTCTGTGTTTTGTCGTCAATAAGAAGGTCAAGGGATACAGTAAACCAGAAGTGAAGCATCGGAATCTACAACTAGTGTCACAGGAATGGTTCAAAGCGTAGACAGTAAGACGAGGCAGTCTTCTTGTACTTAAGTCGGCATTGTGCCTTTTGTATTTAATTCCGATGCAATATCTGTGTTTCATCGTCAGTAAGAAGGTCAGAGGGATACAGTAAACCTGAAGGGATGCATCGGAATCTATAACTAGTGTCACAGGAATGTTTCAAAACATAGACAGTAAGAAGAGTCAGTCTTCTTGTACTTAAGTCGGCATTGTGCCTTTTGTATTTAATTCCGATACAATTTCTGTGTTTCGTCGTCAATAACAAGGTCCAAGGGATACAGTAAACCTGAAGTGAAGCATCGGAATCTATAACTAGTGGCACAGGAATGGTTCAAAATATAGACAGTAAGAGGAGCCAGTCTTCATGTACATAAGGCGGCATTGTGCTTTTTATATTTAATTCCGATGCAATTTCTGGGTTTCATCGTCAATAAGAAGCTCCAAGGGAAACAGTAAACATATAGTGACGCATCGGAATTTAATACTGGTCTCACAGGAGATCTTCAAATCATAGTCAGTAAGAAGAGTCAGTCTTCTTGTACTTAAGTCGGCATTGTGCCTTTGGATTTAATTCCGATGCAATTTCTGTGTTTCGTTGTCAATAAGAAGGTCCAAGGGAGACAGTAAACCTGAAGTGAAGCATCAGAATCCATAACTAGTGTCACAGGAATGGTTGAAAACATAGACCGTAAGAAGAGCCACTCTTCCTGTACTTAAGTCGGCATTGTGCCTTTTGTATTTAATTCCGATGCAATTTCTGTGTTTCATCGTCAATAAGAAGGTCCAAGCGATACAGTAAACATATAGTGAAGCATCGGAATTTAATACTGGTCTCACACGAAATGTTCAAAACATAGTCAGTAAGAAGAGTCAGTATTCTTGTACTTAAGTCGGCATTGTGCCTTTTGTATTTAATTCCGATGCAATTTCTGTGTTTCGTCGTCAATAAGAAGGTCCAAGGGATACAGTAAACCTGAAGTGAAGCATCGGAATCTATAACTAGCGTCACAGGAATTGTTAAAAACATAAACAGTAAGAAGAGTCAGTCTTCTTGTACTTAAGTCGGCATTGTGCCTTTTGTATTTAATTCCGATGCAATTCCTGTGTTTCGTCGTCAATAAGAAGGTCCAAGGGATACAGTAAACCTGAAGTGAAGCATCGGAATCTATAACTAGTGCCACAGGAATGGTACAAAACATAGACAGTAAGAAGAGGCAGTCTTCTTGTACTTAAGTCGGCATTGTGCCTTTTGTATTTAATTCCGACGCAATATCTGTGTTTTGTCGTCAACAAGAAGGTCCAAGGGAAAGAGTAAACCTGAAGTGATGCATCGGAATCTATAATTAGAGTCACAGGAATGGTTCAAAACATAGACAGTAAGAGGAACCAGTCTTCTTGTACTTAAGTCGGCACTGTGCCTTTTGTATTTAATTCCGAAGCAATTTCTGTGTTTCGTCGTTAATAGGAAGGTACAAGGGATACAGTAAACCTGGAGTGAAGCACCGGCATCTATAACTAGTGTCAAAGGAATGGTTCTAAACGTGGACAGTAAGAAGAGCTATTCTTCTTGTACTTAAGTCGGCATTGTGCCTTTTGTATTTAATTCCGATGCAATTTCTGTGTTTCGTCGTCAATAAGAAGGTCCATGGGATACAGTAAACCTGAAGTGAAGCATCGGAATCCATAACTGGTGTCACAGGAATGGTTCAAAATATAGACAGTAAGAAGAGCCACTCTTCTTGTACTTAAGTCGGCATTTTGGTTTTGGTATTTAACTCCGATGCAATTTCTGGGTTTGAACGTCAATAAGAAGGTAGTGGGATACAGTAAACCTGAAGTGGGCATCGGAATCTATAACGAGTGTCACAGGAATGGTTCAAAATATAGACAGTAAGAAGAGTCAGTCTTCTTGTACTTAAGTCGGCATTGTGCCTTTTGTTTTTAATTCCGATGCAATTTCTGTGTTTCGTCGTCCATAAAAATGTCCAAAGGATACAGTAAACCTGAAGTCAAGCATCGGAATCTATAACTAGTGTCACAGGAATGGTTCAATCCATAGACAGTAGGAAGAGCCAGTCTTCTTGTACTTAAGTCGGCATTGTGACTTTTGTATTTAATTCCGACGCTTTTTCTGTGTTTCATCGTCAATAAGAAGGTCCAAGGGAAACAGTAAACCTGAAGTGAAGCATCGGAATCTATAACTAGTGACACAGGAATGGATCAAAACATAGGCAGTAAGAAGAGTTAGTCTTCTTGTACTTATTTCGGTGTTGTATCTTTTGTATTTAATTCCGATGCAATTTCTGTGTTTCGTCGTCAATAAGAAGGTCCAAGGGATACAGTAAATCTGAAGTGAAGCTTCGGAATCTATAACTAGTGTCTCAGGAATGGTTCAAATCTTAGACAGTAAGAAGAGCCAGTCTTCTTGTACTTAAGTCAGCTTTGTGGCTTTTCTATTTAATTCCTTTGAAATTTCTGTGTTTCGTCGTGAATAAGAAGGTCCAAGGGATACAGTACACCTTACGTGAAGCATCGGAATCTATAACTAGTGTCACAGGAATGGTTCAAATCGTAGACAGTAAGAAGAGCCAGTCTTCTTGTACTTAAGTCGGCATTGTGCCTTTAGTTTTTAATTCCGATGCAATTTCTGTGTTTCGTCGTCCATAAAAAGGTCCAAGGGATACAGTAAACCTGAAGTGAAGCATCGGAATCTATAAGTAGTGTCTCAGGAATGGTTCAAATCTTAGACAGTAAGAAGAGCCAGTCTTCTTGTACTTAAGTCGGCATTGTGCCATTTGCATTTAATCCCGATGCAATTTCTGTATTTCATCGTCAATAAGAAGGTCCAAGGGATACAGTAAACCTGATGTGAAGCATCGGAATCTATAACTAGTGTGACAGGAATGGTTCAAATCATAGACAGTAAGAAGAGCAAGTCTTCTTGTACTTATGTCGGCATTGTGCCTTTAGTATTTAATTCCGATGCAATTTCTGTGTTTCGTCGTCAATAAGAAGGTCCAAGGGATACAGTACACCTGACGTGAAGCATCGGAATCTATAACTAGTGTCACAGGAATGGTTCAAATCATAGACAGTAAGAAGAGCCAGTCTTCTTGTACTTAAGTCGGCATTGTGACTTTTGTATTTAATTCCGATGCATTTTCTGTGTTTCATCGTCAATAAGAAGGTCCATGGGATACGGTAAACTTGAAGTGAAGCATCGGAATCTATAACTATGGTCACAGGAATGGTTCAAACCATAGACAGTAAGAAGAGCCAGTCTTCCGGTACTTAAGTCGGCATTGTGCCTTTTGTATTTAATTCCGATGCAAATTCTGTGTTTCGTCGTCAATAAGAAGGTCCAAGGGATACAGTAAACCTGAAGTGAAGCATCGGAATCTATTACTAGTGTCTCAGGAATGGTTCAAAACATAGACTGTAAGAAGAGCCAGTCTTCTTGTACTTAAGTCGGCATTGTCCTTTTGTATTTAATTCCGATGCAATTTCTGTGTTTCGTCGTCAATAAGAAGGTCCAAGGGATACAGTAAACCTGAAGTGAAGCATCGGAATCTATAACTAGTGTCACAGGAATGGTTCAAAGCATAGGCAGTAAGAAGAGTCAGCCTTCTTGTACTTAATTCGGCGTTGTACCTTTTGTGTTTAATTCCGATGCAATT
This sequence comes from Schistocerca piceifrons, assembly GCF_021461385.2. Lineage (NCBI taxonomy): Eukaryota > Metazoa > Arthropoda > Insecta > Orthoptera > Acrididae > Schistocerca > Schistocerca piceifrons. The sequence continues at coordinate 182,622 of NW_025728399.1, forward strand.
TCTATGTTTCGTCGTCAATAAGAAGGTCCAAGGGATACAGTAAATCTGTAGTGAAGCTTCGGAATCTATAACTAGTGTCTCAGAAATGGTTCAAATTTTAGACAGTAAGAAGAGCCAGTCTTCTTGTACTTAAGCCGGCATTGTGCATTTTCTATTTAATTCCGATGAAATTTCTGTGTTTCGTCGCCAATAAGAAGGTCCATAGGATACAGTTAACCTGATGCGAAGCATCGGAATCTATAACTAGTGTCACAGGAATGGTTCAAAAACATAGACAGTAAGAAGAGCCAGTCTTCTTGTACTTAAGTCCGCATGGTGCCTTTTGTATTTAAATTCGATGCAATTTCTGTGTTTCATCGTCAATAAGAAGGTCAGAGGGATACAGTAAACCAGTAGTGATGCATCGGAACCTATAACTAGTGTCACAGGAATAGTTCAAAGCATAGACAGTAAGAAGAGGCAGTCGTCTTGTACTTAAGTCGGCATTGTGCCTTTTGTATTTAATTTTGTTGCAATTTCTGTGTTTCGTCGTCAATATGAAGGTACAAGAGATACATTAAACCTGAAGTGAGGCATCGGAATCAATAACTAGTGTAACAGGAATGTTTCAAATCATAGACAGTAAGAAGATTTAGTCCTCTTGTACTTTAGTCAGCATTGTACCTTTTGTATTTAATTCCGATTCAATTTCTGTGTTTCGTCGTCAATAAGAAGGTCCAAGGGATACAGTAAACCTGAAGTGAAGCTTCGGAATCCATAACTAGTGTCACAGGAATGGTTCCAACATACACAGTAAGACGAGCCAGTCTTCTTGTACTTATGTCGGCATTGTGCCTTTTGTATTTATTTCCAATGCAATTCCTGTGATTCGTCGTCAGTAAGAAGGTCAAAGGGATGTAGTGAACCTGAAGTGAAGCATCGGAATCTATACCTAGTGTCACAGGAATGGTTCAAAACATAGACAGTAAGAAGAGCCAGTCTTCATGTACTTAAGTCGGCATTGTGCCTTTGGTATTTAATTCCGATGCAATGTCTGTGTTTCGTCGTCATTAAGAAGGTCCAAGAGATGCAGTAAACCTGAAGTGAAGCATCGGAATCTATAACCAGTGTCACAGGAATGGTTCGAAACATAGACAGTAAGAAGAGTCAGTCTTCTTGAACTTAATTCGGCATTGTACATTTTGTATTTAATTCCGATGCAATTTCTGTGTGACGTCGTCAATAAAAAGTCCAAGGTATACAGTATACCTGATGTGAAGCATCGGAATCTATAACTAGTGTCTCAGGAATGGTTCAAATCATAGACAGTAAGAAGAGCCAGTCGTCTTGTACTTAAGTCGGCATTGTGCCTTTTGTATTTAATTCCGATGAGATTTCTGTGTTTTGTCGTCAATAAGAAGGTCAAGGGATACAGTAAACCAGAAGTGAAACATCGGAATCTATAACTAGTGTCACAGGAATGGTTCTAAACGTAGACAGAAAGACGAGGCTGTCTTCTTGTACTTAAGTCGGCATTGTGCCTTTTGTATTTAATTCCGATGCAATTTCTGTGTTTCATCGTCAGTAAGAAGGTCAGAGGGATACAGTAAACCTGAAGTGAAGCATCGGAATCTATAACTAGTGTCACAGGAATGGATCAAAACATAGGCAGTAAGAAGTTTTATTCTTCTTGTACTTAATTCGGCGTTGTATCTTTTGTATTTAAGGGGAGTTGGAATGCCCTATCTCGCCAATGTTAAATTTGCTAACTTTGTGTACCTTTTTCTTTGGAACTATTATCTTCAGAACTTTGAAATTCTGGCAGAGGTTTTCAGCATATATTGTGAGCCCACTGAACTAGAACCAATGTTTTCTTTTTGTTGGTATAGTATTTATGAATTTTTTACCATTAAGCCATTTTTTATTGGAAAAAGTATAACATAAACTTCCCTAGTTCAGAGAATAAGCCAGTTCTTGTCATGATTCTAGTTCAGTGGCCTCTTTGAACTGTTTTGCAGCATTTCTGAAAATTTGAATGTTGTTGGTTGAGTGGTTTATGAGATAAAGGTACATGTAACACTAAAAATGTCAAATGCCAGAAAATGCGATTAAAGTAATTTATTATGAAAATTCACAAATACCTTTTATTCTATTATCAAAAGTGTCCAGCAGAGTAATCAGGGTCATCTTCTAGTTCTTCTTCTTCACCTAGAAGCTTTCTTCTCCTTGCTGCCCTTGCTTTTTTTGTATTAAATTCAGCTGCATACTGAGCCTTCCTTACTCGCACGCTGTCCAGAAGCTGAAGACCTCTGATGGTGTTGATACCAGGAGCAATGCCGAGCCTTGCCATGACCTTTAGCCTACCCATATGACCATCATTGAATGAAATAACAGCATCACTGACTCCCCATTTCAATGTTTTTATCCCAACAAATACATTCTTAGGTACACGAGTCCAAATGAGGTTGTTGAACGACTCGTTTTGATTCTGGGTACAACCATGAAGACATTTTCGCAGAAGATCAGGATGCCCCAAGTCTCTATATATTGGTTTAATTACTTCCATAACAGCCAATGGAATATAATTTTTATGGTGATAAGGATCCCCAGTAGCTTGAGATTTTCTATAATTGCACCATGACTGAGGACCATCTGGACAAGCAAAATGTTGAGGATTATCATCAGTTGATGATCGATGTAAATATGTGGCCCATACAGCTTGTCTCATTTCCTGCAAATTATTTGCATTATTTCTTATTGCCATACCATAGTATTGTTGTAATTCATTTATAATTTTATCTGACAGGCGACCTCTAATGGTTTTACCATCTGACAAAATTTTGTCCTTCAGATTCTGTTTCAGTTTCCTTAGACGAGTGCCCATTCGTTTCTGAACATGACCGACACATTCTAGTTTAGTTATTGTCTTATTGACATATGGCATGGATTCTGTAACACTTTTGTATGCCTTGGAGTCCCCATCTCCAAGGAATTTTGTGTAAAATACTCCCCGTTCTTTTTCTGATCTGCTAAACATTTTCACAGCAGCGGCAGCCTCCATGCCTCCACTCGTACCTTCATAATTCTTGCTACATATGTGAGCTGCTTCTATCTTACCAGATGCACAATGGTAACAATGTTTAGTGAGCACTTCATAGTCCAAAACTTTACCGCTGTCCACACTAGTAACAGTAGCAACAGCATTTTTGGATGTGTGACCCCTTTTCTGCCAGGTTCCATCAAAAGCAACAGGGATATCTGGGTTTCCTTCATTTATATATTTTGCTTCACTGGCAGCAGCTTTCATTGATAAATCTGCTACAGACTGAACAGCATCTCCTATCACTTCAGTGTAATTGTCAATTTTAGCAGGTGGAGGTGGAAGATTCATTATGGCACAAAATGTTTGAGCAGCAGTATGTCCTTTACCAATTGCTCTCATTGCATACATTAGCCTGATATTACTCTCAAACAAATTGCTACTGCATGTTTTAGAGCTCCAAAAACAGGTCTCATTTTCACAACTGGCACAAACTATAGCAATTTTGCAGGAAAGTCCTATAGATTTTGTTATGTTCATATCAAAAGAACCTCCACAAAGATTACAACACAAACATTTCTTCATAAACTCAGTAAAAACAGGAAAGTCGACTAAAACATATTGTTCATTAGAAGCTTCATCTGTAATTTCACTTGCACAGTTTGATAACTTCTTTTTTGATGCACTGGTGGGCGTGTCTCCTTCACACATCTCAGCTGTACAAACGTCAGAACTTTCACCAGCATCAACAGGTGCTGAAGCAGAATCACTTGAACAAACGTTATTTGTAAATCTATTACCGCGAAACTTTCGCTTTTTAAATAATGATGCACTCCTAGGCATCGTAGAAACTACGCACTCACCACTGAAAGTCAAAACAAGACAGATAACAAACTCCAAATGAGCGACAAACTAAACTCGAGGCTCAAAACAAACACTCACAGATCAAAAACTGAACAATAAACACAGCTAGTCGTAAAAACAATGGTACCTATGGAAGGATCAAAGATTCTACAACTGAAGAGTGAAATCCACAGCCTTCTATATGTAATGTTTTCGGAAATGCGAAGATTTAAATGTGTACAAATCACAAGATGGGTAACTTTGCTGGGCGCACATGTAATTTTGAAAAATTAAATAAAAATACTTCCAATTGGAATTTCTTAACAAATTTTGCACCATTTTAAGCAGAAAATTTCAAATTAAGTTATAAGGTTAAAAACTGAAAATGTGAATTTTTTCCATTTTCCGGCATTCCAACTCCCCTTAATTCCGATGCAATTTCTGTGTTTCGTCGTCAATAAGAAGGTCCAAGGGATACAGTAAATCTGAAGTGAAGTTTCGGAATCTATAACTAGTGTCTCAGGAATGGTTCAAATCTTAGACAGTATAAAAAGCCAGTCCTCTTTTACTTAAGTCAGCTTTGTGGCTTTTCTATTTAATTCCGTTGAAATTTCTGTGTTTCGTTGTGAATAAGAAGGTCCAAGGGATTCAGTAAACCTGATGTGAAGCATCGGAATCTATAACTAGTGTCACAGGAATGGGTCAAAACATAGACAGTAAGAAGAGCCAGTCTTCTTGTACTTAAGTCGGCATTGTGCCATTTGCTTTTAATCCCGATGCAATTTCTGTATTTCATCGTCAATAAGAAGGTCCAAGGGATACAGTAAACCTGATGTGAAGCATCGGAATCTATAACTAGTGTGACAGGAATGGTTCAAATCATAGACAGTAAGAAGAGAAAGTCTTCTTGTACTTATGTCGGCATTGTGCCTTTAGTATTTAATTCCGATGCAATCTCTGTGTTTCGTCGTCAATAAGAAGGTCCAAGGGATACAGTACACCTGACGTGAAGCATCGGAATCTATAACTAGTGTCACAGGAATGGTTCAAATCATAGACAGTAAGAAGAGCCAGTGTTCTTGTACTTAAGTCGGCATTGTGACTTTGGTATTTAATTCCGATGCATTTTCTGTGATTCATCGTCAATAAGAAGGTCAATGGGATACGGTAAACTTGAAGTGAAGCATCGGAATCTATAACTGGTGTCACAGGGATGGTTCAAAACATAGACAGTAAGAAGAGCCAGTCTTCCGTTACTTAAGTCGGCATTGTGCCTTTTGTATTTAATTCCGATGCAAATTCTGTGTTTCGTCGTCAATAAGAAGGTCCAAGGGATACAGTAAACCTGAAGTGAAGCATCGGAATCAATTACTAGTGTCTCAGGAATGGTTCAAAACATAGACTGTAAGAAGAGCCAGTCTTCTTGTACTTAAGTCGGTATTGTCCTTTTGTATTTAATTCCGATGCAATTTCTGTGTTTCGTCGTCAATAAGTAGGTCCAAGGGATACAGTAAACCTGAAGTGAAGCATCGGAATCTATAACTAGTGTCACATGAATGGTTTATAACATAGGCAGTAAGAAGAGTCAGTCTTCTTGTACTTAATTCGGCGTTGTACCTTTTGTGTTTAATTCGGATGCAATTTCTGTGTTTCGTCGTCAATAAGAAGGTCCAAGGGATACAGTAAATCTGTAGTGAAGCTTCGGAATCTATAACTAGTGTCTCAGAAATGGTTCAAATTTTAGAGAGTAAGAAGAGCCAGTCTTCTTGTACTTAAGCCGGCATTGTGCATTTTCTATTTAATTCCGATGAAATTTCTGTGTTTCGTCGCCAATAAGAAGGTCCAAGGGATACAGTTATCCTGATGCGAAGCATCGGAATCTATAACTAGTGTCACAGGAATGGTTCAAAACATAGACAGTAAGAAGAGCCAGTCTTCTTGTACTTAAGTCGGCATGGTGCCTTTTGTATATAAATTCGATGCAATTTCTCTGTTTCATCGTCTATAAGAAGGTCAGAGGGATACAGTAAACCGTTAGTGATGCATCGGAACCTATAACTAGTGTCACAGGAATAGTTCAAAGCATAGACAGTAAGAAGAGGCAGCCGTCTTGTACTTAAGTCGGCATTGTGCCTTTTGTAATTAATTTTCATGCAATTTCTGTGTTTCGTCGTCAGTATGAAGGTATAAGAGATACAGTAAACCTGAAGTGAAGCATCGGAATCTATAACTAGTGTAACAGGAATGGTTCAAAACATAGACAGTAAGAAGAGTTAGTCCTCTTGTACTTTAGTCAGCATTGTTCCTTTTGTATTTAATTCCGATGCAATTTCTGTGTTTCGTCGTCAATAAGAAGGTCCAAGGGATACAGTAAACCTGAAGTGAAGCTTCGGAATCCATAACTAGTGTCACAGGAATGGTTCAAACATACACAGTAAGAAGAGCCAGTCTTCTTGTACTTATGTCGGCATTGTGCCTTTTGTATTTATTTCCGATGCAATTCCTGTGATTCGTCATCAGTAAGAAGGTCAAAGGGATGCAGTGAACCTGAAGTGAAGCATCGGAATCTATAACTAGTGTCACAGGAATGGTTCAAAACATAGACAGTAAGAAGAGCCAGTCTTCATGTACTTAAGTCGGCATTGTGCCTTTGGTATTTAATTCCGATGCAATTTCTGTGTTTCGTCGTCATTAAGAATGTCCAAGGGATGCAGTAAACCTGAAGTGAAGCATCGGAATCTATAACCAGTGTCACAGGAATGGTTCAAAACATAGACAGTAAGAAGAGTCAGTCTTCTTGAACTTAATTCGGCATTGTACATTTTGTATTTAATTCCGATGCAATTTCTGTGTGACGTCGTCAATAAAAAGTCCAAGGTATACAGTAAACCTGATGTGAAGCATCGGAATCTCTAACTAGTGTCTCAGGAATGGTTCAAATCATAGACAGTAAGAAGAGCCAGTCGTCTTGTACTTAAGTCGGCATTGTGCCTTTTGTATTTAATTCCGATGAGATTTCTGTGTTTTGTCGTCAATAAGAAGGTCAAGGGATACAGTAAACCAGAAGTGAAACTTTGGAATCTATAACTAGTGTCACAGGAATGGTTCAAAACGTAGACAGAAAGACGAGGCAGTCTTCTTGTACTTAAGTCGGCATTGTGCCTTTTGTATTTAATTCCGATGCAATTTCTGTGTTTCATCGTCAGTAAGAAGGTCAGAGGGATACAGTAAACCTGAAGTGAAGCATCGGAATCTATAACAAGTGTGACAGGAATGGTTCAAATCATAGACAGTAAGAAGAGCAAGTCTTCTTGTACTTATGTCGGCATTGTGCCTTTAGTATTTAATTCCGATGCAATTTCTGTGTTTCGTCATCAATAAGAAGGTCCAAGGGATACAGTACACCTGACGTGAAGCATCGGAATCTATAACTAGTGTCACAGGAATGGTTCAAATCATAGACAGTAAGAAGAGCCAGTCTTCTTGTACTTAAGTCGGCATTGTGACTTTTGTATTTAATTCCGATGCATTTTCTGTGTTTCCTCGTCAATAAGAAGGTCAATCGGATACGGTAAACTTGAAGTGAAGCATCGGAATCTATAACTATGGACACAGGGATGATTCAAAACATAGACAGTAAGAAGAGCCAGTCTTCCGTTACTTAAGTCGGCATTGTGCCTTTTGTATTTAATTCCGATGCAAATTCTGTGTTTCGTCGTCAATAAGAAGGTCCAAGGGATACAGTAAACCTGAAGTGAAGCATCGGAATCTATTACTAGTGTCTCAGGAATAGTTCAAAACATAGACTGTAAGAGGAGCCAGTCTTCTTGTACTTAAGTCGGCATTGTCCTTTTGTATTTAATTCCGATGCAATTTCTGTGTTTCGTCGTCAATAAGAAGGTCCAAGGGATACAGTAAACCTGAAGTGAAGCATCGGAATCTATAACTAGTGTCACAGGAATGGTTCAAAACATAGGCAGTAAGAAGAGTCAGTCTTCTTGTACTTAATTCGGCGTTGTACCTTTTGTGTTTAATTCCGATGCAATTTCTGTGTTTCGTCGTCAATAAGAAGGTCCAAGGGATACAGTAAATCTGTAGTGAAGCTTCGGAATCTATAACTAGTGTCTCAGAAATGGTTCAAATTTTAGACAGTAAGAAGAGCCAGTCTTCTTGTACTTAAGCCGGCATTGTGCATTTTCTATTTAATTCCGAAGAAATTTCTGTGTTTCGTCGCCAATAAGAAGGTCCAAGGGATACAGTTAACCTGATGCGAAGCATCGGAATCTATACCTAGTGTCACAGGAATGGTTCAAAACATAGACAGTAAGAAGAGCCAGTCTTCTTGTACTTAAGTCGGCATGGTGCCTTTTGTATTTAAATTCGATGCAATTTCTGTGTTTCATCGTCAATAAGAAGGTCAGAGGGATACAGTAAACCGTTAGTGACGCATCGGAACCTATAACTAGTGTCACAGAAATAGTTCAAAGCATAGAAAGTAAGAAGAGGCAGTCGTCTTGTACTTAAGTCGGCATTGTGCCTTTTGTATTTAATTTTGATGCAATTTCTGTGTTTCGTCGTCAATATGAAGGTACAAGAGATACAGTAAACCTGAAGTGAGACATCGGAATCAATAACTAGTGTAACAGGAATGGTTCAAAGCATAGACAGTAAGAAGAGTTAGTCCTCTTGTACTTTAGTCAGCATTGTACCTTTTGTATTTAATTCCGATGCAATTTCTGTGTTTCGTCGTCAATAAGAAGGTCCAAGGGATACAGTAAACCTGAAGTGAAGCTTCGGAATCCATAACTAGTGTCACAGGAATGGTTCAAACATACACAGTAAGAAGAGCCAGTCTTCTTGTACTTATTTCGGCATTGTGCCTTTTGTATTTATTTCCGATGCAATTCCTGTGATTCGTCGTCAGTAAGAAGGTCAAAGGGATGCAGTGAACCTGAAGTGAAGCATCGTAGTCTATAACTGGTGTCACAGGAATGGTTCAAAACATAGACAGTAAGAAGAGCAAGTCTTCATGTACTTAAGTCGGCATTGTGCCTTCGGTATTTAATTCCGATGCAATTTCTGTGTTTCGTCGTCATTAAGAAGGTCCAAGGGATGCAGTAAACCTGAAGTGAAGCATCGGAATCTATAACCAGTGTCACAGGAATGGTTCAAATCATAGACAGTAAGAAGAGTCAGTCTTCTTGTACTTAATTCGGCATTGTGCATTTTGTATTTAATTCCGATGCAATTTCTGTGTGACGTTGTCAATAAAAAGTCCAAGGTATACAGTAAACCTGATGTGAAGCTTCGGAATCTATAACTAGTGTCTCAGGAATGGTACAAATCACAGACAGTAAGAAGAGCCAGTCTTCTTGTACTTATGTCGGCATTGTGCCTTTTGTATTTATTTCCGATGCAATTCCTGTGATTCGTCGTCAGTAAGAAGGTCAAAGGGATGCAGTGAACCTGAAGTGAAGCATCGGAATCTATAACTAGTGTCACAGGAATGGTTCAAAACGAAGACAGTAAGACGAGGCAGTCTTCTTGTACTTAAGTCGGTATTGTGCCTTTTGTATTTAATTCCGATGCAATTTCTGTGCTTCATCGTCAGTAAGAAGGTCAGAGGGATACAGTAAACCCGAAGTGAAGCATCCGAATCTATAACTAGTGTCACAGGAATGGTTCAAAACATAGACAGTAAGAAGAGTCAGTCTTCTTGTACTTAAGTCGGCATTGTGCCTTTTGTATTTAATTCCGATGCAATTTCTGTGTTTCGTTGTCAATAAGAAGGTCCAAGGGATACAGTAAACCTGCAGTGAAGCATCGGAATCCATAACTAGTGTCACAGGAATGGTTGAAAACATAGACCGTAAGAAGAGCCACTCTTCTTGTACTTAAGTCGGCATTGTGCCTTTTGTATTTAATTCCGACGCAATTTCTGTGTTTCATCGTCAATAAGAAGGTCCAAGGGATACAGTAAACCTGATGTGAAGCATCGGAATCTATAACTAGTGTCACAGGAATTGTTGAAAACATATTCAGTAAGAAGAGTCAGTCTTCTTGTACTTAAGTCGGCATTGTGCCTTTTGTATTTAATTCGGATGCAATTTCTGTGTTTCGTCGTCAATAAGAAGGTCCAAGGGATACAGTAAACCTGATGTGAAGCATCGGAATCTATAACTAGTGTCACAGGAATTGTTGAAAACATATACAGTAAGAAGAGACAGTCTCCTTGTACTTAAGTCGGCATTGTGCCTTTTGTATTTAATTCGGATGCTATTTCTGTGTTTCGTAGTCAATATGAAGGTCCAAGGGATACAGTAAACCTGAAGTGAAGCATCGGAATCTATAACTAGTGCCACAGGAATGGTACAAAACATAGACAGTAAGAAGAGGCAGTCTTCTTGTACTTAAGTCGGCATTGTGCCTTTTGTATTTAATTCCGACGCAATATCTGTGTTTTGTCGTCAACAAGAAGGTCCAAGGGAAACAATAAACCTGAAGTGATGCTTCGGAATCTGTAACTAGTGTCACAGGAATGGTTCAAAATATAGACAGTAAGAGGAACCAGTCTTCTTGTACTTAAGTCGGCATTGTGCCTTTTGTATTTAATTCCTAAGCAATTTCTGTGTTTCGTCGTCAATAAGAAGGTCCAAGGGATACAGTAAATCTGTAGTGAAGCTTCGGAATCTATAACTAGTGTCTCAGAAATGGTTCAAATTTTAGACAGTAAGAAGAGCCAGTCTTCTTGTACTTAAGACGGAATTGTGCATTTTCTATTTAATTCCGAAGGAATTTCTGTGTTTCGTCGCCAATAAGAAGGTCCAAGGGATACAGTTAACCTGATGCGAAGCATCGGAATCTATAACTAGTGTCACAGGAATGGTTCAAAACATAGACAGTAAGAAGAGCCAGTCTTCTTGTACTTAAGTCGGCATGGTGCCTTTTGTATTTAAATTCGATGCAATTTCTGTGTTTCATCGTCAATAAGAAGGTCAGAGGGATACAGTAAACCTGTAGTGATGCATCGGAAACTATAACTAGTGTCACAGGATAAGTTCAAAGCATAGACAGTAAGAAGAGGCTGTCGTCTTGTACTTAAGTCGGCATTGTGCTTTTTGTATTTAATTTTGATGCAATTTCTGTGTTTCGTCGACAATATGAAGGTACAAGAGATACAGTAAACCTGAAGTGAAGCATCGGAATCTATAACTAGTGTAACAGGAATGGTTCAAAACATAGGCAGTAAGAAGAGTTAGTCCTCTTGTACTTTAGTCAGCATTGTACCTTTTGTATTTAATTCCGATGAAATTTCTGTGTTTCGTCGTCAATAAGAAGGTCCAAGGGATACAATAAACCTGAAGTGAAGCTTCGGAATCCATAACTAGTGTCACAGGAATGGTTCAAACATACACAGCAAGAAGAGCCAGTCTTCTTGTACTTATGTCGGCATTGTGCCTTTTGTATTTATTTCCGATGCAATTCCTGTGATTCGTCGTCAGTAAGAAGGTCCAAGGGATGCAGTAAACCTGAAGAGAAGCATCGGAATCTATAACCAGTGTCACAGGAATGGTTCAAAACATAGACAGTAAGAAGAGTCAGTCTTCTTGTACTTAATTCGGCATTGTGCATTTTGTATTTAATTCCGATGCAATTCCTGTATGACGTCGTCAATAAAAAGTCCAAGGTATACAGTAAAACTGATGTGAAGCTTCGGAATCTATAACTAGTGTCTCAGGAATCGTTCAAATCATAGACAGTAAGAAGAGCCAGTCGTCTTGTACTTAAGTCGGCATTGTGCCTTTTGTATTTAATTCCGATGAGAGTTCGGTGTTTTGTCGTCAATAAGAAGGTCAAGGGATACAGTAAACCAGAAGTGAAACATCGAAATCTATAACTAGTGTCACGGGAATGGTTCAAAACGTAGACAGTAAGACGAGGCAGTCTTCTTTTACTTAAGTCGGCATTGTGCCTTTGGTATTTAATTCCGATGCATTTTCTGTGTTTCATCGTCAGTAAGAAGGTCAGCGGGATACAGTAAACCTGCAGAGAAGCATCGGAATCTATAACTAGTGTCACACGAATGGTTCAAAACATAGACAGTAAGAAGAGTCAGTATTCTTGTACTTAAGTCGGCATTGTGCCTTTTGTATTTAATTCCGATACAATTTCTGTGTTTCGTCGTCAATAACAAGGGCCAAGGGATACAGTAAACCTGAAGTGAAGCATCGGAATCTACAACTAGTGGCACAGGAATGGTTCAAAATATAGACAGTAAGAAGAGCCAGTCTTCATGTACATAAGGCGGCATTGTGCCTTTTGTATTTAATTCCGATGGAATTTCTGTGTTTCATCGTCAATGAGAAGCTCCAAGGGATACAGTAAACATATAGTGAGGCATCGGAATTTAATACTGGTCTCACAGGAGATCTTCAAAGCATAGTCAGTAAGAAGAGTCAGTCTTCTTGTACTTAAGTCGGCATTGTGCCTTTTCTATTTAATTCCGATGCAATTTCTGGGTTTCGTTGTCAATAAGAAGGTCCAAGGGATACAGTAAACCTGAAGTGAAGCATCGGAATCCATAACTAGTGTCACAGGAATGGTTGAAAACATAGGCCGTAAGAAGAGCCACTCTTCTTGTACTTAGGTCGGCATTGTGCCTTTTGTATTTAATTCCGACGCAATTTCTGAGTTTCATCGTCAATAAGAAGGTCCAAGCGATACAGTAAACATATAGTGAAGCATCGGAATTTAATACTGATCTCACAGGAAATGTTCAAAACATAGTCAGTAAGAAGAGTCAGTATTCTTGTACTTAAGTCGGCATTGTGCCTTTTGTATTTAATTCCGATGCAATTTCTAAGTTTCGTCGTCAATAAGAATGTCCAAGGGATAAAGTAAACCTGAAGTGAAGCATCGGAATCTATAACTAGTGCCACAGGAATGGTACAAAACATAGACAGTAAGAAGAGTCAGTCTTCTTGTACTTAAGTCGGCATTGTGCCTTTTGTATTTAATTCCGAAGCAATTTCTGTGTTTCGCCGTCAATAAGAACGTCCAAGGGATACAGTAAACCTGAAGTGAAGCATCGGAATCAATGACTAGTGTCACAGGAATGGTTGAAAACATAGACCGTAAGAAGAACCACTCATCTTGTACTTAAGTCGGCATTGTGCATTTTGTATTTAATTCAGATGCAATTTCTGTGTCTCATCGTCAATAAGAAGGTCCAAGGGATACAGTAAACATATAGTGAAGCAAGGGAATTTAATACTGGTCTCACAGGAAATGTTCAAAACATAGTCAGTAAGAAGAGCCAGTCTTCTTGTACTTAAGTCGGCATTGTGCCTTTTCTATTTAATTCCGATGAAATTTCTGTGTTTCGTCGCCAATAAGAAGGTCCTAGGGATACAGTAAACCTAATGCGATGCATCGGAATCTATAACTAGTGACACAGGAATGATTCAAAGTATAGACAGTAAGAAGAGCCAGTCATCATGTACATAAGGCGGCATTGTGCCTTTTGTATTTAATTCCGATGCAATTTCTGTGTTTCATCGTCAATAAGAAGCTCCAAGGGATACAGTAGACATATAGTGAGGCATCGGAATTTAATACTGGTCTCACAGGAGATGTTCAGAACATAGACAGTAAGAGGAACCAGTCTTCTTGTACTTAAGTCGGCATTGTGCCTTTTGTATTTAATTCCGAAGCAATTTCTGTGTTTCGTCGTCAATAGGAAGGTACAAGGGATACAGTAAACCTGAAGTGAAGCACCGGAATCTATAACTAGTGTCACAGGAATGATTCTAAACGTGGACAGTAAGAAGAGCCAATCTTCTTGTACTTAAGTCGGCATTGTGCCTTTTTTATTTAATTCCGATGCAATTTCTGTGTTTCATCGTCAATAAGAAGGTCAAAGGGATACAGTAAACATATAGTGAGGCATCGGAATTTAATACTGGTCTCACAGGAGATGTTCAAAACAGAGTCAGTAAGAAGAGTCAGTCTTCCTGTACTTAAATCGGCATTGTGCTTTTGTATTTAATTCCGAAGCAATTTCTGTGTTTCGTCGTCAATAAGAAGGTCCAAGGGATACAGTAAACCTGAAGTGAAGCATCGGAATCCATGACTAGTGTCACAGGAATGGTTGAAAACATAGACCGTAAGAAGAACCACTCATCTTGTACTTAAGTCGGCATTGTGCATTTTGTATTTAATTCAGATGCAATTTCTGTGTCTCATCGTCAATAAGAAGGTCCAAGGGATACAGTAAACATATAGTGAAGCATCGGAATTTAATACTGGTCTCACAAGGAAATGTTCAAAACATAGTCAGTAAGAAGAGTCAGTATTCTTGTACTTAAGTCAGCATTGCGCCTTTTGTATTTAATTCCGATGCAATTTCTGTGTTTCGTCGTCAATAAGAAGGTCCAAGGGATACAGTAAACCTGAAGTGAAGCATCGGAATCTGTAACTAGTGTCACAGGAATTGTTCAAAACATAGACAGTAAGAAGAGCAAGTTTTCTTGTACTTAAGTCGGCATTGTGCCTTTAGTATTTAATTCCGATGCAATGTCTGTGTTTCGTCGTCAATAAGATGGTCCAAGGGATACAGTAAACCTGACGTCACGCATCGGAATCTGTAACTATTGTCACAGGATTGGTTCAATTCATAGACAGTAAGAAGAGCCATTCTTCTTGTACTTAATTCGGCGTTGTACCTTTTGTGTTTTATTCCGATGCAATTTCTGTGTTTCGTCGTCAATAAGAAGGTCCAAGGGATACAGTAAATCTGTAGTAAAGCTTCGGAATCTATAACTAGTGTCTGAGGAATGGTTCAAATTTTAGACAGTAAGAAGAGCCAGTCTTCTTGTACTTTAGTCGGCATTGTGCCTTTTGTATTTAATTCCGATGAAATTTCTGTGTTTCGTCGCCAATAAGAAGGTCCAAGGGATACAGTTAACCTGATGCGAAGCATCGGAATCTATAACTAGTGTCACAGGAATGGTTCAAAACATAGACAGTAAGAAGAGCCAGTCTTCTTGTACTTAAGTCGGCATGGTGCATTTTGTATTTAAATTCGATGCAATTTCTGTGTTTCATCGTCAATAAGAAGGTCAGAGGGATACAGTAAACCTGTAGTGATGCATCGGAACCTATAACTAGTGTCACAGGATAAGTTCAAAGCATAGACAGTAAGAAGAGGCTGTCGTCTTGTACTTAAGTCGGCATTGTGCTTTTTGTATTTAATTTTGATGCAATTTCTGTGTTTCGTCGTCAATATGAAGGTACAAGAGATACAGTAAACCTGAAGTGAAGCATCGGAATCTATAACCAGTGTCACAGGAATGGTTCAAAACATAGGCAGTAGGAAGAGTCAGTCTTCTTGTACTTAATTCGGCATTGTACATTTTGTATTTAATTCCGATGCAATTTCTGTGTGACGTCGTCAATAAGAAGTCCAAGGTATACAGTAAACCTGATGTGAAGCTTCGGAATCTATAACTAGTGTCTCAGGAATGGTTCAAATCATAGACAGTAAGAAGAGCCAGTCGTCTTGTACTTAAGTCGGCATTGTGCCCTTTGTATCCCATTCCGATGAAATTTCTGTGTTTTGTCGTCGATAAGAAGGTCCAAGGGATACAGTAAACCAGAAGTGAAGCATCGGAATCTATAACTAGTGTCACAGGAATCCTTCAAAACATAGACAGTAAGAAGAGTCAGTCTTTTTGTACTTAAGTCGGCATTGTGCCTTTTGTATTTAATTCCGATACAATTTCTGTGTTTCGTCGTCAATAACAAGGTCCAAGGGATGCTGTAAACCTGAAGGGAAGCATCGGAATCTATAACTAGTGGCACAGGAATGATTCAAAATATAGAGAGTAAGAAGAGCCAGTCATCATGTACATAAGGCGGCATTGTGCCTTTTGCATTTAATTCCGATGCAATTTCTGTGTTTCATCGTCAATAAGAAGGTCCAAGGGATACAGAAAACCTGAAATGAAGCATCGGAATCCATAACTAGTGTCACAGGAATGGTTGAAAACATAGACCGTAAGAAGAGCCAGTCTTCATGTACTTAAGTCGGCATTGAGCCTTTTGTATTCTATTCCGATGCAATTTCTGTGTTTCGTCGTCAATAAGAAGGTCCAAGGGATACAGTAAACCTGAAGTGAAGCATCGGAATCTATAACTAGTGCCACAGGAATGGTTCAAAACATTGACAGTAAGAAGAGCCAGTCTTCTTGTACTTAAGTCGGCATTGTGCCTTTTTTGTATTTAATTCCGATGCAATATCTGTGTTTTGTCGTCAATAAGAAGGTCCAAGGGAAACCGTAAACCTGAAGTGATGCATCGGAATCTATAACTAGTGTGACAGGAACGGTTCAAAACATAGACAGTAATAGGAACCAGTCTTCTTGTACTTAAGTTGGCATTGTGCCTTTTGTATTTAATTCCGATTCTATTTCTGTGTTTCATCGTCAATAAGAAGGTCAAGGGATACAGTAAACATATAGTGAGGCATCGGAATTTAATACGTCTCACAGGAGATGTTCAAAACATAGTCAGTAAGAAGAGTCAGTCTTCTCGTACTTAAATCGGCATTGTGCTTTTTGTATTTAATTCCGATGCACTTTCTGTGTTTCGTCGTCAATAAGAAGGTCCAAGGGATACAGTAAACCTGAAGTGAAGCATCGGAATCCATGACTAGTGTCACAGGAATGGTTGAAATCATAGACCGTAAGAAGAACCACTCTTCTTGTACTTAAGTCGGCATTGTGCCTCTTGTATTTAATTCCGATGCAATTTCTGTGTTTCGTCGTCAATAAGAAGGTCCAAGGGATACAGTAAACCTGAAGTGAAGCATCGGAATTTAAAACTGGTCTCACAGGAAATGTTAAAACATAGTCAGTAAGAAGAGTCAGTATTCTTGCACTTAAGTCGGCATTGTGCCTTTTGTATTTAATTCCGATGCAATTTCTGTGTTTCGTCGTCAATAAGAAGGTCCAAGGGATACAGTAAACCTGAAGTGAAGCATCGGAATCCTTGACTAGTGTCACAGGAAAGGTAGAAAACATAGACCGTAAGAAGAGCCACTCTTCTTATACTTGAGTCGGCATTATGCCTTTTGTATTTAATTCCGATGCAATTTCTGTGTTTCATCGTCAATAAGAAGGTCCAAGAGATACAGTAAACATATAGTGAAGCATCGGAATGTAATACTGGTCTCACAGGAAATGTTCAAAACATAGTCAGTAAGAAGAGTCAGTATTCATGTACTTAAGTCGGCATTGCGCCTTTTGTATTTAATTCCGATGCAATTTCTGTGTTTCGTCGTCAATAAGAAGTCCCAAGGGATACAGTAAACCTGAAGTGAAGCATCGGAATCTATAACTAGTGTCACAGGAATTGTTCAAAACATAGACAGTAAGAAGAGCCAGTCTTCTTGTACTTAAGTCGGCATTGTGCCTTTTGTATTTAATTTTGATGCAATTTCTGTGTTTCGTCGTCAATATGAAGGTACAAGAGATACAGTAAACCTGAAGTGAAGCATCGGAATCTATAACTAGTGTAACAGGAATGGTTCAAAACATAGACAGTAAGAAGAGCCAGTCGTCTTGTACTTAAGTCAGCATTGTACCTTTTGTATTTAATTCCGATGCAATTTCTGTGTTTCATCGTCAATAAGAAGGTCCAAGGGATACAGTAAACATATAGCGAGGCATCGGAATTTAATACTGGTCTCACAGGAGATGTTCAAAACATAGACAGTAAGAAGAGTTAGTCCTCTTGTACTTAAGTCAGCATTGTACCTTTTGTATTTAATTCCGATGCAATTTCTGTGTTTCGTCGTCCATACGAAGGTCCATGGGATACAGTAAACCTGAAGTGAAGCTTCGGAATCCATAACTAGTGTCACAGGAATGGTTCAAACATACACAGTAAGAAGAGCCAGTCTTTATGTACTTAAGTCGGCATTGTGTCTTTTGTATTTATTTCCGATGCAATTCCTGTGATTCGACGTCAATAAGAGGGTCAAAGGCATACAGTAAACCTGAAGTGAAGCTTCGGAATCTATAACTAGTGTCACAGGAATGGTTCAAAACATAGACAGTAAGAAGAGCCAGTCTTCATGTACTTAAGTCGGCATTGTGCCTTTGGTATTTAATTCCGATGCAATTTCTGTGTTTCGTCGTCATTAAGAAGGTCCAAGGGATGCAGTAAACATGAAGTGAAGCATCGGAATCTATAAGCAGTGTCACATGAATGGTTCAAAACATAGGCAGTAAGAAGAGTCAGTCTTCTTGTACTTAATTCGGCATTGTACATTTTGTTCTTAATTACGACGCAATTTCTGTGTGACGTCGTCAATAAGAAGTCCAAGGTATACAGTAAACCTGATGTGAGGCTTCAGAATCTATAACAAGTGTCACAGGAATGGTTCAAATCATAGACAGTAAGAAGAGCCAGTCGTCTTGTACTTAAGTTGGCATTGTGCCCTTTGTATTTAATTCCGATGAAATTTCTGTGTTTTGTCGTCAATAAGAAGGTCCAAGGGATACAGTAAACCAGAAGTGAAGCATCGGAATCTATAACTAGTGTCACAGGAATGGTTCAAAACGTAGACAGTAAGAAGAGGCAGTCTTCTTGTACTTAAGTCGGCATTGTGCCTTTTGTATTTAATTCCGATGCATTTTCTGTGTTTCATCGTCAGTAAGAAGGTGAGAGGGATACAGTAAACCTGAAGTGAAGCATCGGAATCTATAACTAGTGGCACAGGAATGGTTCAAATTATAGACGGTAAGTGGAGCCAGTCTTCATGTACATAAGGCGGCATTGTGCCTTTTGTATCTAATTCCGATGCAATTTCTGTGTTTCATCGTCAATAAGAAGCTCCAAGGGATACAGTAAACATATAGTGAGGCATCGGAATTTAATACTGGTCTCACAGGAGATGTTCAAAACATAGTCAGTAAGAAGAGTCAGTCTTCTTGTACTTAAGTCGGCATTGTGCCTTTTGTATTTAATTCCGATGCAATTTCTGTGTTTCGTCGTCAATAAGAAGGTCCAAGGGATACAGTAAACCTGAAGTGAAGCATCGGAATCCATAACTAGTGTCACAGGAATGGTTGAAAACATTGACCGTAAGAAGAGCCACTCTTCTTGTACTTAAGTCAGCATTGTGCCTTTTGTATTTAATTCCGATGCAATTTTTGTGTTTCATCGTCAATAAGAAGGTCCAAGCGATACAGTAAGCATATAGTGAAGCATCGGAATTTAATACTGGTCTCACAGGAAATGTTAAAACATAGTCAGTAAGAAGAGTCAGTATTCTTGTACTTAAGTCGGCATTGTGCCTTTTGTATTTAATTCCGATGCAATTTCTGTGTTTCGTCGTCAAAAAGAAGGTCCAAGGGATACAGTAAACCTGAAGTGAAGCATCGGAATCCATGACTAGTGTCACAGGAAAGGTAGGAAACATAGACCGTAAGAAGAGCCACTCTTCTTATACTTGAGTCGGCATTATGCCTTTTGTATTTAATTCCGATGCAATTTCTGTGTTTCATCGTCAATAAGAAGGTCCAAGAGATACAGTAAACATATAGTGAAGCATCGGAATGTAATACTGGTCTCACAGGAAATGTTCAAAACATAGTCAGTAAGAAGAGTCAGTATTCATGTACTTAAGTCGGCATTGCAGCTTTTGTATTTAATTCCGATGCAATTTCTGTGTTTCGTCGTCAATAAGAAGTTCCAAGGGATACAGTAAACCTGAAGTGAAGCATCGGAATCTATAAGCAGTGTCACAGGAATGGTTCAAAGCATAGGCAGTAAGAAGAGTCAGTCTTCTTGTACTTAATTAGGCATTGTACATTTTGTATTTAATTACGACGCAATTTCTGTGTGACGTCGTCAATAAGAAGTCCAAGGTATACAGTAAACCTGATGTGAGGCTTCAGAATCTATAACAAGTGTCTCAGGAATGGTTCAAATCATAGACAGTAAGAAGAGCCAGTCGTCTTGTACTTAAGTCGGCATTGTGCCCTTTGTATTTAATTCCGATGAAAATTCTGTGTTTTGTCGTCAATAAGAAGGTCCAAGGGATACAGTAAACCAGAAGTGAAGCATCGGAATCTATAACTAGTGTCACAGGAATGGTTCAAAACGTAGACAGTAAGAAGAGGCAGTCATCTTGTACTTAAGTCGGCATTGTGCCTTTTGTATTTAATTCCGATGCATTTTCTGTGTTTCATCGTCAGTAAGAAGGGGAGAGGGATACAGTAAACCTGAAGTGAAACATCGGAATCTATAACTAGTGTCACAGGAATGGTTCAAATCATAGACAGTAAGAAGAGTCAGTCTTCTTGTACTCGGCATTGTGCCTTTTGTATTTAATTCCGATACAATTTCTGTGTTTCGTCGTCAATAACAAGGCCCAAGGGATACAGTAAACCTGAAGTGAAGCATCGGAATCTATAACTAGTGGCACAGGAATGGTTCAAATTATAGACAGTAAGGGGAGCCAGTCTTCATGTACATAAGGCGGCATTGTGCCTTTTGTATTTAATTCCGATGCAATTTCTATGTTTCATCGTCAATAAGAAGCTCCAAGGGATACAGTAAACATATAGTGAGGCATCGGAATTTAATACTGGTCACACAGGAGATGTTCAAAACATAGTCAGTAAGAAGAGTCAGTCTTCTTGTACTTAAGTGGGCTTTGTGCCTTTTGTATTTAATTCCGATGCAATTTCTGTGTTTCGTCGTCAATAAGAAGGTCCAAGGGATACAGTAAACCTGAAGTGAAGCATCGTAAACCATAACTAGTGTCACAGGAATGGTTGAAAACATAGACCGTAAGAAGAGCCACTCGTCTTGTACTTAAGTCGGCATTGTGCCTTTTGTATTTAATTCCGATGCAATTTCTGTGTTTCATCGTCAATAAGAAGGTCCAAGCGATACAGTAAGCATATAGTGAAGCATCGGAATTTAATACTGGTCTCACAGGAAATGTTCAAAACATAGTCAGTAAGAAGAGTCAGTATTCTTGTACTTAAGTCGGCATTGTGCCTTTTGTATTTAATTCCGATGCAATTTCTGTGTTTCGTCGTTAATAAGAAGGTCCATGGGATACAGTAAACCGGAAGTGAAGCATCGGAATCCATGACTAGTATCACAGGAATGGTTGAAAACATAGACCGTAAGAAGAACCACTCTTCTTGTACTTAAGACGGCATTGTGCCTTTTGTATTTAATTCAGATGAAATTTTTGTGTCTTATCGTCAATAAGAAGGTCCAAGGGATACAGTAAACATATAGTGAAGCATCGGAATGTAATACTGGTCTCACAGGAAATGTTCAAACATAGTCAGTAAGAAGAGTCAGTATTCTTGTACTTAAGTCGGCATTGCGCCTTTTGTATTTAATTCCGATGCAATTTCTGTGTTTCGTCGTCAATAAGAAGGTCCAAGGGATACAGTAAACCTGAAGTGAAGCATCGGAATCCATAACTAGTGTCACAGGAATGGTTGAAAACATAGGCCGTAAGAAGAGCCACTCTTCTTGTACTTAAGTCGGCATTGTGCCTTTTGTATTTAATTCCAATCAATTTCTGTGTTTCATCGTCAATACGAAGGTCCAAGCGACACAGTAAACATATAGTGAAGCATCGGAATTTAATACTGGTCTCACAGGAAATGTTCAAAACATAGTCAGTAAGAAGAGTCAGTATTCTTGTACTTAAGTCGGCATTGCGCCTTTTGTATTTAATTCCGATGCAATTTCTATTTTTCGTCGTCAATAAGAAGGTCCAAGGGATACAGTAAACCTGAAGTGAAGCATCGGAATCCATAACTAGTGTCACAGGAATGGTTGAAAACATAGGCCGTAAGAAGAGCCACTCTTCTTGTACTTAAGTCGGCATTGTGCCTTTTGTATTTAATTCCGATGCAAATTCTGTGTTTCGTCGTCAATAAGAAGGTCCAAGGGATGTAGTAAACCTGAAGTGAAGCATCGGAATCTATAACTAGTGTCACAGGAATGGTTCAAAACGTAGACAGTAAGAAGAGGCAGTCATCTTGTACTTAAGTCGGCATTGTGCTTTTGTATTTAATTCCAATGCATTTTCTGTGTTTCATCGTCAGTAAGAAGGGGAGAGGGATACAGTAAACCTGAAGTGAAGCATCGGAATCTATAACTAGTGTCACAGGAATGGTTCAAATCATAGACAATAAGAAGAGTCAGTTTTCTTGTACTCGGCATTGTGCCTTTTGTATTTAATTCCGATACAATTTCTGTGTTTCGTCGTCAATAACAAGGTCCAAGGGATACAGTAAACCTGAAGTGAAGCATCGGAATCTATAACTAGTGGCACAGGAATGGTTCAAATTATAGACAGTAAGAGGAGCCAGTCTTCATGTACATAAGGCGGCATTGTGCCTTTTGTATTTAATTCCGATGCAATTTCTATGTTTCATCGTCAATAAGAAGCTCCAAGGGATACAGTAAACATATAGTGAGGCATCGGAATTTAATACTGGTCACGCAGGAGATGTTCAAAACATAGTCAGTAAGAAGAGTCAGTCTTCTTGTACTTAAGTCGGCATTGTGCCTTTTGTATTTAATTCCGATGCAATTTCTGTGTTTCGTCGTCAATAAGAAGGTCCAAGGGATACAGTAAACCTGAAGTGAAGCATCGGAATCCATGACTAGTATCACAGGAATGGTTGAAATCATAGACCGTAAGAAGAACCACTCTTCTTGTACTTAAGACGGCATTGTGCCTTTTGTATTTAATTCAGATGAAATTTTTGTGTCTTATCGTCAGTAAGAAGGTCCAAGGGATACAGTAAACATATAGTGAAGCATCTGAATTTAATACTGGTCTCACAGGAAATGTTCAAATCATAGTCAGTAAGAAGAGTCAGTATTCTTGTACTTAAGTCGGCATTGCGATTTTTGTATTTAATTCCGATGCAATTTCTGTGTTTCGTCGTCAATAAGAAGGTCCAAGGGATACAGTAAACCTGAAGTGAAGCATCGGAATCCATAACTAGTGTCACAGGAATGGTTGAAAACATAGGCCGTAAGAAGAGCCACTCTTCTTGTACTTAAGTCGGCATTGTGCCTTTTGTATTTAATTCCAATCAATTTCTGTGTTTCATCGTCAATACGAAGGTCCAAGCGACACAGTAAACATATAGTGAAGCATCGGAATTTAATACTGGTCTCACAGGAAATGTTCAAAGCATAGTCAGTAAGAAGAGTCAGTATTCTTGTACTTAAGTCGGCATTGTGCCTTTTGTATTTAATTCCGATGCAATTTCTGTGTTTTGTCGTCAATAAGAAGGTCCAAGGGATACAGTAAACCTGAAGTGAAGCATCGCAATCTATAACTAGTGTCACTGGAATTGTTAAAAGCATATACAGTATGAAGAGTCAGTCTTCTTGTACTTAAGTCGGCATTGAGCCTTTTGTATTTAATTCCGATGCAATTTCTGTGTTTCGTCGTCAATAAGTAGGTCCAAGGTATACAGTAAACCTGAAGTGATGCATCGGAATCTATAACTAGTGCCACAGGAATGGTTCAAAACATAGACAGCAAGAAGAGGCAGTCATCTTTTACTTAAGTCGGCATTGTGCCTTTTGTATTTAATTCCGATAGTATTTCTGTGTTTTGTCGTCAATAAGAAGGTCCAAGGGATACAGTAAACCTGAAATGAAGCAACGGAATTTATAACTAGTACCACAGGAATGGTTCAAAACATTGACAGTAAGAAGAACCAGTCTTCTTGTACTTAAGTCGGCATTGTGCCTTTTGTATTTAATTCCGATGCAATATCTGTGTTTTGTCGTCAATAAGAAGGTCCAAGGGAAACAGTAAACCTGAAGTGATGCATCGGAATCCATGACTAGTGTCACAGGAATGGTTGAAAACATAGACCGTAAGAAGAACCACTCTTCTTGTACTTAAGTCGGCATTGTGCCTTTTGTATTTAATTCAAATGAAATTTCTGTGTCTCATCGTCAATAAGAAGGTCCAAGGGATACAGTAAACATATAGTGAAGCATCGGAAATTAATACTGGCCTCACAGGAAATGTTCAAAACATAGTCAGTAAGAAGAGTCAGTATACTTGTACTTAAGTCGGCATTGCGCCTTTTGTATTTAATTCCGATGCAATTTCTGTGTTTCGTCGTCAATAAGAAGGTCCAAGGGATGTAGTAAACCTGAAGTGAAGCATCGGAATCTATAACTAGTGTCACAGGAATGGTTCAAAGCAAAGACAGTAAGAGGAACCAGTCTTCTTGTACTTAAGTCGGCATTGTGCCTTTTGTATTTTATTCCGAAACAATTTCTGTGTTTCGTCGTCAATAGGAAGGTACAAGGGATGCAGTAAACCTGAAGCGAAGCACCGGAATCTATAACTAGTGTCACAGGAATGGTTCAAAACGTAGACAGTAAGAAGAGGCAGTCTTCTTGTACTTATGTCGGCATTGTGCCTTTTGTATTTAATTCCGATGCAATTTCTGTGTTTCATCGTCAGTAAGAAGGTGAGAGGGATACAGTAAACCTGAAGTGAAGCATCGGAATCTATAACTAGTGTCACAGGAATGGTTCAAAGCATAGACAGTAAGAAGCGTCAGTCTTCTTGTACTTAAGTCGGCATTGTGCCTTTTGTATTTAATTCTGATACAATTTCTGTGTTTCGTCGTCAATAACAAGGCCCAAGGGATACAGTAAACCTGAAGTGAAGCACCGGAATCTATAACTAGTGTCACTGGAATGGTTCAAAACGTAGACAGTAAGAAGAGTTAGTCCTCTTGTACTTAAGTCAGCATTGTACCTCTTGTATTTAATTCCGATGCAATTTCTGTGTTTCGTCGTCAATAAGAAGGTCCAAGGGATACAGTAAACCTGAAGCGAAGCTTCGGAATCCATAACTAGTGTCACAGGAATGGTTCAAACATACACAGTAAGAAGAGCCAGTCTTTATGTACTTAAGTCGGCATTGTGTCTTTTGTATTTATTTCCGATGCAATTCCTGTGATTCGTCGTCAATAAGAGGGTCAAAGGCATACAGTAAACCTGAAGTGAAGCTTCGGAATCTATAACTAGTGTCACAGGAATGGATCAAAACATAGACAGTAAGGAGAGCCAGTCTTCATGTACTTAAGTCGGCATTGTGCCTTTGGTATTTAATTCCGATGCAATTTCTGTGTTTCGTCGTCATTAAGAAGGTCAAAGGGATGCAGTACACATGAAGTGAAGCATCGGAATCTATAAGCAGTGTCACATGAATGGTTCAAAACATAGGCAGTAAGAAGAGTCAGTCTTCTTGTACTTAATTCGGCATTGTACATTTTGTTTTTAATTACGACGCAATTTCTGTGTGACGTCGTCAATAAGAAGTCCAAGGTATACAGTAAACCTGATGTGAGGCTTCAGAATCTATAACAAGTGTCACAGGAATGGTTCAAATCATAGACAGTAAGAAGAGCCAGTCGTCTTGTACTTAAGTCGGCATTGTGCCCTTTGTATTTAATTCCGATGATATTTATGTGTTTTGTCGTGAATAAGAAGGTCCAAGGGATACAGTAAACCAGAAGTGAAGCATCGGAATCTATAACTAGTGTCACAGGAATGGTTCAAAACGTAGACAGTAAGAAGAGCCAGTCTTCTTGTACTTAAGTCGGCATTGTGCCTTTTGTATTTAATTCCGATGCATTTTCTGTGTTTCATCGTCAGTTAGAAGGTGAGAGGGATACAGTAAACCTGAAGTGAAGCATCGGGGTCTATAACTAGTGGCACAGGAATGGTTCAAATTATAGACAGTAAGAGGAGCCAGTCTTCATGTACATAAGGCGGCATTGTGCCTTTTGTATCTAATTCCGATGCAATTTCTGTGTTTCATCGTCAATAAGAAGCTCCAAGGGATACAGTAAACATATAGTGAGGCATCGGAATTTAATACTGGTCTCACAGGAGATGTTCAAAACATAGTCAGTAAGAAGAGTCAGTCTAAGTCGGCATTGTGCCTTTTGTATTTAATTCCGATGCAATTTCTGTGTTTCGTCGTCAATAAGAAGGTCCAAGGGATACAGTAAACCTGAAGTGAAGCTTCGGAATCCATAACTAGTGTCACAGGAATGGTTCAAACATACACAGTAAGAAGAGCCAGTCTTTATGTACTTAAGTCGGCATTGTGTCTTTTGTATTTATTTCCGATGCAATTCCTGTGATTCGTCGTCAATAAGAGGGTCAAAGGGATACAGTACACCTGAAGTGAAGCATCGGAATCTATAACTAGTGTCACAGGAATCGTTCAAAACATAGACAGTAAGAAGAGCCAGTCTTCATGTACTTAAGTCGGCATTGTGCCTTTGGTATTTTATTCCGATGCAATTTCTGTGTTTCGCCGTCATTAAGAAGGTCCAAGGGATGCAGTATACCTCAAGTGAAGCATCGGAATCTATAAGCAGTGTCACAGGAATGGTTCAAAACATAGGCAGTAAGAAGAGTCAGTCTTCTTGTACTTAATTTGGCATTGTACATTTTGTATTTAATTACGACGCAATTTCTGTGTGACGTCGTCAATAAGAAGTCCAAGGTATACAGTAAACCTGATGTGAGGCTTCAGAATCTATAACAAGTGTCTCAGGAATGGATCAAATCATAGACAGTAAGAAGAGCCCGTCGTCTTGTACTTAAGTCGGCATTGTGCCCTTTGTATTTAAGTACGATGAAATTTCTGTGTTTTGTCGTCAATAAGAAGGTCCAAGGGATACAGTAAACCAGAAGTGAAGCATCGGAATCTATAACTAGTGTCACAGGAATGGTTCAAAACGTAGACAGTAAGAAGAGGCAGTCATGTTGTACTTAAGTCGGCATTGTGCCTTTTGTATTTAATTCCGATGCATTTTCTGTGTTTCATCCTCAGTAAGAAGGGGCGAGGGATACAGTAAACCTGAAGTGAAGCATCGGAATCTATAACTAGTGTCACAGGAATGGTTCAAATCATAGACAGTAAGAAGAGTCAGTCTTCTTGTACTCGGCATTGTGCCTTTTGTATTTAATTCCGATACAATTTCTGTGTTTCGTCGTCAATAACAAGGTCCAAGGGATACAGTAAACCTGAAGTGAAGCATCAGAATCTATAACTAGTGGCACAGGAATGGTTCAAATTATAGACAGTAAGAGGAGCCAGTCTTCATGTACATAAGGGGGCATTGTGCCTTTTGTATTTAATTCCGATGCAATTTCTATGTTTCATCGTCAATAAGAAGCTCCAAGGGATACAGTAAACATATAGTGAGGCATCGGAATTTAATACTGGTCACACAGGAGATGTTCAAAGCATAGTCAGTAAGAAGAGTCAGTCTTCTTGTACTTAAGTCGGAATTGTGCCTTTTGTATTTACTTCCGATGCAATTTCTGTGTTTCGTCGTCAATAAGAAGGTCCAAGGGATTCAGTAAACCTGAAGTGAAGCATCGGAATCCATAACTAGTGTCACAGGAATGGTTGAAAACATAGACCGTAAGATGAGCCACTCTTCTTGTACTTAAGTCGGCATTGTGCCTTTTGTATTTAATTCCGATGCAATTTCTGTGTTTCATCGTCAATAAGAAGGTCCAAGCGATACAGTAAGCATATAGTGAAGCATCGGAATTTAATACTGGTCTCACAGGAAATGGTCAAAACATAGTCAGTAAGAAGAGTCAGTATTCTTGTACTTTAGTCGGCATTGTGCCTTTTGTATTTAATTCCGATGCAATTTCTGTGTTTCGTCGTCAACAAGAAGGTCCATGGGATACAGTAAACCTGAAGTGAAGCATCGGAATTCATGACTAGTATCACAGGAATGGTTGAAAGCATAGACCGTAAGAAGAACCACTCTTCTTGTACTTAAGTCGGCATTGTGCCTTTTGTATTTAATTCAGATGAAATTTCTGTGTCTTATCGTCAATAAGAAGGTCCAAGGGATACAGTAAACATATAGTGAAGCATCGGAATTTAATACTGATCTCACAGGAAATGTTCAAAACATAGTCAGTAAGAAGAGTCAGTATTCTTGTACTTAAGTCGGCATTGCGCCTTTTGTATTTAATTCCGATGCAATTTCTGTGTTTCGTCGTCAATAAGAAGGTCCACGGGATACTGTAAACCTGAAGTGAAGCATCGGAATCTATAACTAGTGTCACAGGAATTGTTCAAAACATAGACAGTAAGAAGAGCCAGTCTTCTTGTACTTAAGTCGGCATTGTGCCTTTTGTATTTAATTCCGATGCAATTTCTGTGTTTCGTCGTCAATAAGAAGGTCCAAGGGATACAGTAAACTTGAAGTGAAGCATCGGAATCTATAACTAGTGCCACAGGAATGGTTCAAAACATAGACAGTAAGAAGAGAGAGTCTTCTTGTACTTAAGTCGGCATTGTGCTTTTTGTATTTAATTCCGGTGCAATGTTTGTGCTTGTCGCCAATAAGATGGTCCAAGGGATACAGTAAACCTGAAATGAAGCATCGGAATCCATAACTAGTGTCACAGGAATGGTTGAAAACATAGACCGTAAGAGGAGCCACTCTTCTTATACTTGAGTCGGCATTGTGCCTTTTGTATTTAATTCCGATGCAATTTCTGTGTTTCATCGTCAATAAGAAGGTCAAAGCGATACAGTAAACATATAATGAAGCATCGGAATATAATACTGGTCTCACAGCAAATGTTCAAAACATAGTCAGTAAGAAGAGACAGTATTCACGTACTTAAGTCGGCATTGCACCTTTTGTATTTAATTCCGATGCGATTTCTGTGTTTCGTCGTCAATAAGAAGGTCCAAGGGATACAGTAGACCTGAGGTGAAGCATCGGAATCTATAACCAGTGTCACAGGAATTGTTCAAAACATAGACAGTAAGAAGAGCCAGTCTTCTTGTACTTAAGTCGGCATTGTGCCTTTTGTATTTAATTCCGACGCATTTTCTGTGTTTCGTCGTCAATAAGAAGGTCCAAGGGATACAGTAAACCCAAAGTGAAGCATCGGAATCTATAACTAGTGCCACAGGAATGGTTCAAAACATAGACAGTAAGAAGAGTCAGTCTTCTTGTACTTAAGTCGGAATTGTGCCTTTTGTATTTAATTACGATGCAATTTCTGTGTTTTGTCGTCAATAAGAAGGTCCCAGGGATACAGTAAACTTGAAGTGAAGCATCGGAATCAATAAGTAGTGGCACAGGAATGGTTCAAAATATTGACAGTAAGAGGAGCCAGTCTTCATGTACATAAGGCGGCATTGTGCGTTTGTATTTAATTCCGATGCAATTTCTGTGTTTCATCGTCAATAAGAAGCTCCAAGCGATACAGTAAACATATAGTGATGCATCGGAATTTAATACTGGTCTCACAGGAGATGTTCAAAGCATAGTCAGTAAGAAGAGTCATTCGTCTTGTACTTAAGTCGGCATTGTGCATTTTGTATTTAATTCCGATGCAATTTCTGTGTTTCGTCGTCAATAAGAAGGTCCAAGGGATACAGTAAACCTGAAGTGAAGCATCGGAATCTATAACTAGTGCCACAGGAGTGGTTCAAAGCATAGACAGTAAGAAGAGGCAGTCATCTTATACTTACGTCGGCATTGTGCCTTTTGTATTTAATTCCGATGCAATTTCTGTGTTTCATCGTCAATAAGACGGTCCAAGCGATACAGTAAACATATAATGAAGCATCGGAATGTAATACTGGTCTCACAGGAAATGTTCAAAACATAGTCAGTAAGAAGAGTCAGTATTCATGTACTTAAGTCGGCATTGGGCCTTTGTTATTTAATTCCGATGCAATTTCTGTGTTTCGTCATCAATAAGAAGGTCCAATTGATACAGTAAACCTGAAGTGAAGCATCGGAATCTATAACTAGTGTCGCAGGAATTGTTAAAAACATATACAGTAAGAAGAATCAGTCTTCTTGTACTTAATTCGGCATTGAGCCTTTTGTATTTAATTCCGATGCAATTTCTGTGTTTCGTCGTCAATAAGAAGGTCCAAGGGATACAATAAACCTGAAGTGAAGCATCGGAATCTATAACTAGTGCCACAGGAGTGGTTCAAAACATAGACAGTAAGAAGAGGCAGTCATCTTATACTTACGTTGGCATTGTGCCTTTTGTATTTAATTACGATGCGATTTCTGTGTTTTGTTGTCAATAAGATGGTCCAAGGGATACAGTAAACCTGAAGTGAAGCATCGGAATCTATAATTAGTGCCACAGGAATGGTTCAAAGCATTGACAGTAAGAAGAGCCAATCTTCTTGTACTTAAGTCGGCAGTGTGCCTTTTGTGTTTAATTCCGATGCAATATCTGTGTTTTGTCGTCAATAAGAAGGTCCAAGGGAAACAGTAAACCTGAAGTGATGCATCGGAATCTATAACTAGTGTCACAGGAATGGTTCAAAACATAGACAGTAAGAGGAACCAGTCTTCTTGTACTTAAGTCTCAAATTGTGCCTTTTGTATTTAATTCCGAAGCAATATCTGTGTTTCGTCGTCAATAGGAAGGTACAGGGGATAGAGTAAACCTGAAGATAAGCACCGGAATCTATAACTAGTGTCACAGGAATGGTTCTAAACGTGGACAGTAAGAAGAGCCATTCTTTTTGTTCTTAAGTCGGCATTGTGCCTTTTGTATTTAATTGCGATGCTATTTCTGTGTTTCATCGTCAATAAGAAGGTCCAAGGGATACAGTAAACATATAGTGAAGCATCGGAATTTAATACTAATCTAACAGGATATGTTCAAAACATAGTCAGTAAGAAGAGTCAGTCATCTTGTACTTAAGTTGGCATTGTGCCTTTTGTATTTAATTCCCAAGCAATTTCTGTGTATCAGCGTCAATAATAAGGTCCAAGGGATACAGTACACCCGAAGTGAAGCATCAGAATCTACAACTAGTGCCACAGGAATGGTTCAAAACATAGACAGTAAGAAGAGCCAGTCTTCCTGTACTTAAGTCGGCATTGTGCCTTTTGTATTTATTTCCGATGCAATTTCTGTGTTTTGTCGTCAATAAGAAGGTCCAAGGGATACAGTAAACGTGAAGTGAAGCATCGGAATCTATAACTAGTGTCACAGGAATGGTTCAAAGCATAGACAGTAAGAAGAGCCAGTCTTCTTGTACTTAAGTCGGCATTGTGCCTTTTGTATTTATTTCCGATGCAATTTCTGTGTATCGTCGTCAATAAGGAGGTCCAAGGGATACAGTAAACCTGATGTGAAGCATCGGAATCTATAACTAGTGTCAAAGCAATGGCTCAAGGCATAAACAGTAAGAAGAGCCAGTCTTCTTGTACTTAAGTCGGCATTGTGACTTTTGTATTTAATTCCGATGCAATTTCTGTGTTTCGTCGTCAATAAGAAGGTCCAAGGGATACAGTAAACCTGCGGTGAAGCATCGGAATCCATAACTAGTGTCACAGGAACGGTTGAAAACATAGACCATAAGAAGAGCCACTCTTCTTGTACTTAAGTCGGCATTGTGCCTTTTGTATTTAAATCCGATGCAATTTCTGTGTTTCATCGTCAATAAGAAGGTGCAAGTGATACAGTAAACATATAGTGTGGCATCGGAATTTAATACTGGTCTCACAGGAGATGTTCAAATCATAGTCAGTAAGAAGAGCCAGTCTTCTTGTACTGAAGTCGACATTGTGCCTTTTGTATTTAATTCTGAAGCAATTTCTGTGTTTCGTCGTCAATAATAAGGTCCAAGGGATACAGTAAACCTGAAGTGAAGCATCGGAATCTATAACTAGTGTCACAGGAATGGTTCAAAACATAGACAGTAAGAAGAGCCACTCTTCTTGTACTTAAGTCGGCATTGTGCCTTTTGTATTTAATTCCGATGCAATTTCTGTGTTTCATCGTCAATAAGATGGTCCTAGCAATACAGGAAACATATAGTGAAGCATCGGAATTTACTACTGGTCTCACAGGAAATGTTCAAAGCATAGTCAGTAAGAAGAGTCAGTATTCTTGTACTTAAGTCGGCATTGTGCCTTTTGTATTTAATTCCGATGCAATTTCTGTGTTTCGTCGTCAATACGAAGTCCAAGGGATACATTAAACCTGAAGTGAAGCATCGGAATATATAACTAGTGTCACAGGAATTGTTCAAAACATAGACAGTAAGAAGAGTCTGTCTTCTTATACTTAAGTCGGCATTGTGCCTTTTGTATTTAATTCCGATGCAATATCTGTGCTTCGTCGTCAATAAGAAGGTCCAAGGGCTACTGTAGACCTGAAGTGAAACATCGAAATCTATAACTAGTGCCACAGGAATGGTTCAAAACATAGACAGTAAGAAGAGCCAGTCTTCTTGTACTTAAGTCGGCATTGTGCCTTATGTATTTAATCCCGATGCAATTTCTGTGTTTTGTCATCAATTAGAAGGTCCAAGGGATACAGTAAACCTGAAGTGAAGCATCGGAATCTATAACTAGTGTCACAGGAATGGTTCAAAACATAGACAGTGAGAAGAGCCAGTTTTCTTGTACTTAAGTCGGCATTGTGCCTTTTGTATTTAATTCCGATGCAATTTTTGTGTTTTGTCGTCAATAAGAAGGTCCAAGGGATGGAGTAAACCTGAAGTGACGCCTCGGAATCTATAATTAGTGTCACAGGAGTGGTTCAAAACATAGACAGTAAGAAGGGCCAGTTTTCTTGTACTTAAGTCGGCATTGTGCCTTTTGTATGTAATCTGAAGCAATTTCTTTGTTTCGTCGCAATAATAAGGTCCAAGGGATACAGTAAACCTGAAGTGAAGCATCGGAATCAATAACTAGTGTCACAGGAATTGTTCAAAACATACACAGTAAGAAGAGCCAGTCTTCTTGTACTTAAGTCGGCATTGTGCCTTTTGTATTTAATCCCGATACAAATTCGGTGTTTTGTCGTCAATTAGAAGGTCCAAGGGATACAGTAAACCTGAAGTGAAGCATCGGAATCTATAACTAGTGTCACAGAAATGGATCAAAACATACACAGTAAGAAGAGCCAGTCTTCTTGTACTTAAGTCGGCATTGTGCCTTTTGTATTTAATTCTTAAGCAATTTCTGTGTTTCGTCGTCAATAATAAGGTCCAAGGGATACAGTAAACCCGAAGTGAAGCATCGGAATCTATAACTAGTGTCACAGGTATGGGTCAAAACATAGACAGTAAGAAGAGCCACTCTTCTTGTAGTTAAGTCGGCATTGTGCCTTTTGTATTTAATTCCGATGCAATTTCTGTGTTTCATTGTCAATAAGAAGGTCCAAGGGATACAGCAAACTTATAGTGAAGCATCGGAATATAATACTTGTCTCAAAGGAGATGTTCAAAACATAGTCAGTAAGAAGAGTCAGTCTTCTTGTACTTAAGTCGGCATTGTTCCTTTTGTATTTACATCTGAAGCAATTTCTGTGTTTCGTCGCAATAATAAGGTCCAAGGGATACAGTAAACCTGAAGTGAAGCATCGGAATCTATAACTAGTGTCACAGGAATGGTTCAAAACATAGACAGTGAGAAGAGCCAGTTTTCTTGTACTTAAGTCGGCATTGTGCCTTTTGTATTTATTTCCGATGCAATTTCTGTGTATCGTCGTCAATAAGGAGGTCCAAGGGATACAGTAAACCTGATGTGAAGCATCGGAATCTATAACTAGTGTCAAAGCAATGGTTCAAGGCATAAACAGTAAGAAGAGCCAGTCTTCTTGTACTTAAGTCGGCATTGTGACTTTTGTATTTAATTCCGATGCAATTTCTGTGTTTCGTCGTCAATAAGAAGGTC
Organism: Schistocerca piceifrons; assembly: GCF_021461385.2. Lineage (NCBI taxonomy): Eukaryota > Metazoa > Arthropoda > Insecta > Orthoptera > Acrididae > Schistocerca > Schistocerca piceifrons. Next base: position 216,309 of record NW_025728399.1, read on the forward strand.
CAAGGGATACAGTAAACCTGCGGTGAAGCATCGGAATCCATAACTAGTGTCACAGGAACGGTTGAAAACATAGACCATAAGAAGAGCCACTCTTCTTGTACTTAAGTCGGCATTGTGCCTTTTGTATTTAAATCCGATGCAATTTCTGTGTTTCATCGTCAATAAGAAGGTGCAAGTGATACAGTAAACATATAGTGTGGCATCGGAATTTAATACTGGTCTCACAGGAGATGTTCAAAACATAGTCAGTAAGAAGAGCCAGTCTTCTTGTACTGAAGTCGACATTGTGCCTTTTGTATTTAATTCTGAAGCAATTTCTGTGTTTCGTCGTCAATAATAAGGTCCAAGGGATACAGTAAACCTGAAGTGAAGCATCGGAATCTATAACTAGTGTCACAGGAATGTTTCAAAACATAGACAGTAAGAAGAGCCACTCTTCTTGTACTTAAGTCGGCATTGTGCCTTTTGTATTTAATTCCGATGCAATTTCTGTGTTTCATCGTCAATAAGATGGTCCTAGCAATACAGGAAACATATAGTGAAGCATCGGAATTTACTACTGGTCTCACAGGAAATGTTCAAAGCATAGTCAGTAAGAAGAGTCAGTATTCTTGTACTTAAGTCGGCATTGTGCCTTTTGTATTTAATTCCGATGCAATTTCTGTGTTTCGTCGTCAATACGAAGTCCAAGGGATACATTAAACCTGAAGTGAAGCATCGGAATATATAACTAGTGTCACAGGAATTGTTCAAAACATAGACAGTAAGAAGAGTCTGTCTTCTTATACTTAAGTCGGCATTGTGCCTTTTGTATTTAATTCCGATGCAATATCTGTGCTTCGTCGTCAATAAGAAGGTCCAAGGGCTACTGTAGACCTGAAGTGAAACATCGAAATCTATAACTAGTGCCACAGGAATGGTTCAAAACATAGACAGTAAGAAGAGCCAGTCTTCTTGTACTTAAGTCGGCATTGTGTCTTTTGTATTTAATCCCGATGCAATTTCTGTGTTTTGTCATCAATTAGAAGGTCCAAGGGATACAGTAAACCTGAAGTGAAGCATCGGAATCTATAACTAGTGTCACAGGAATGGTTCAAAACATAGACAGTGAGAAGAGCCAGTTTTCTTGTACTTAAGTCGGCATTGTGCCTTTTGTATTTAATTCCGATGCAATTTTTGTGTTTTGTCGTCAATAAGAAGGTCCAAGGGATGGAGTAAACCTGAAGTGACGCCTCGGAATCTATAATTAGTGTCACAGGAATGGTTCAAAACATAGACAGTAAGAAGGGCCAGTTTTCTTGTACTTAAGTCGGCATTGTGCCTTTTGTATGTAATCTGAAGCAATTTCTTTCTTTCGTCGCAATAATAAGGTCCAAGGGATACAGTAAACCTGAAGTGAAGCATCGGAATCAATAACTAGTGTCACAGGAATTGTTCAAAACATACACAGTAAGAAGAGCCAGTCTTCTTGTACTTAAGTCGGCATTGTGCCTTTTGTATTTAATCCCGATACAAATTCGGTGTTTTGTCGTCAATTTGAAGGTCCAAGGGATACAGTAAACCTGAAGTGAAGCATCGGAATCTATAACTAGTGTCACAGGAATGGATCAAAACATACACAGTAAGAAGAGCCAGTCTTCTTGTACTTAAGTCGGCATTGTGCCTTTTGTATTTAATTCTTAAGCAATTTCTGTGTTTCGTCGTTAATAATAAGGTCCAAGGGATACAGTAAACCCGAAGTGAAGCATCGGAATCTATAACTAGTGTCACAGGAATGGTTCAAAACATAGACAGTAAGAAGAGCCACTCTTCTTGTAGTTAAGTCGGCATTGTGCCTTTTGTATTTAATTCCGATGCAATTTCTGTGTTTCATTGTCAATAAGAAGGTCCAAGGGATACAGCAAACTTATAGTGAAGCATCGGAATATAATACTTGTCTCACAGGAGATGTTCAAAACATAGTCAGTAAGAAGAGTCAGTCTTCTTGTACTTAAGTCGGCATTGTTCCTTTTGTATTTACATCTGAAGCAATTTCTGTGTTTCGTCGCAATAATAAGGTCCAAGGGATACAGTAAACCTGAATTGAAGCATCGGAATCAATAACTAGTGTCACAGGAATGGTTGAGAACATAGACCGTAAGAAGAGCCACTCTTCTTGTACTTAAGTCAGCATTGTGCCTTTTGTATTTAATTCCGATGCAATATCTGTATTTCATCGTCAATAAGAAGGTCCAAGCGATACAGTAAACATATAGTGAAGCATCGGAATTTAATACTGGTCTCACAGGAAATGTTCAAATCATAGTCAGTAAGTAGAGTCGTATTCTTGTACTAAAGTCGGCATTGTGCATTTTGTATTTAATTCCGATGCAATTTCAGTGTTTCGTCGTCAATACGAAGGTCCAAGGGATACAGTAAACCTGAAGTGAAGCATCGGAATCTATAACTAGTGTCACAGGAATTGTTCAAAATATAGACAGTAAGAAGAGCCAGTCTTCTTGTACTTAAGTCGGCATTGTGCCGTTTGTATTTAATTCCGATGCAATTTCTATGGTTCGTCGTCAATAAGAAGGTCCAAGGGCTACAGTAAACCTGAAGTGACACATCGGAATCTATAACTAGTGCCACAGGAATGGTTCAAAACATAGACAGTAACAGGAGCCAGTCTTCTTGTACTTGAGTCGGCATTGTGCCTTTTGTATTTAATCCCGATGCAATTTCGGTGTTTTGTCGTCAATTAGAAGGTCCAAGGGATACAGTAAACCTTAAGTGAAGCATCGGAATCTATAACTAGTGTCACAGGAATGGATCAAAACATAGACAGTAAGAAGGGCCAGTCTTCTTGTACTTAAGTCGGCATTGTGCCTTTTGTATTTAATTCCGATGCAATTTCTGTGTTTCATCGTCAATAAGAAGGTCCAAGGGATACAGTAAACATATAGTGAAGCATCGGAATTTAATACTGGTCTCACAGGAGATGTTCAAAATATAGTCAGTAAGAAGAGTCAGTCTTTTTGTACTTAAGTCGGCATTGTGCCTTTTGTATTTATTTCCGATGGAATTTCTTTGTTTCATCGTCAATAAGAAGGTCCAAGCGATACGGTAAACATATAGTGAAGTATCGGAATTCAATACTGGTCTCACAGGAGATGTTCAAAACATAGTCAGTAAGAAGAGTCAGTCTTCTTGTACTTAAGTCGGCATTGTGCCTTTTGTATTTACATCTGAAGCAATTTCTGTGTTTCGTCGCAATAATAAGGTCCAAGGGATACAGTAAACCTGAAGTGAAGCATCGGAATCAATAACTAGTGTCACAGGAATGGTTGAAAACATAGACCGTAAGAAGAGCCACTCTTCTTGTACTTAAGTCAGCATTGTGCCTTTTGTATTTAATTCCGATGCAATTTCTGTGTTTCATCGTCAATAAGAAGGTCCAAGCGATACAGTAAACATATAGTGAAGCATCGGAATTTAATACTGGTCTCACAGGAAATGTTCAAAACATAGTGAGTAAGAAGAGTCAGTATTCTTGTACTTAAGTCGGCATTGTGCCTTTTGTATTTAATTCCGATGCAATTTCTGTGTTTCGTCGTCAACGAGAAGGTCCATGGGATACAGTAAACCTGAAGTGAAGCATCGGAATCCATGACTAGTATCACAGGAATGGTTGAAAACATAGACCGTAAGAAGAACCACTCTTCTTGTACTTAAGTCGCCATTGTGCCTTTTGTATTTAATTCAGATGAAATTTCTGTGTCTTATCGTCAATAAGAAGGTCCAAGGGATATAGTAAACATATAGTGAAGCATCGGAATTTAATACTGGTCTCACAGGAAATGTTCAAAACATAGTCAGTAAGAAGAGTCAGTATTCTTGTACTTAAGTCGGCATTGTGCCTTTTGTATTTAATTCCGATGCAATTTCTGTGTTTCGTCGTCAATAAGAAGGTCCAAGGGATACAGTAAACTTGAAGTGAAGCATCGGAATCTATAACTAGTGCCACAGGAATGGTTCAAAACATAGACAGTAAGAAGAGCCAGTCTTCTTGTACTTAAGTCGGCATTGTGCTTTTTGTATTTAATTCCGATGCAATGTTTGTGCTTGTCGCCAATAAGATGGTCCAAGGGATACAGTAAACCTGAAATGAAGCATCGGAATCCATAACTAGTGTCACAGGAATGGTTGAAAACATAGACCGTAAGAGGAGCCACTCTTCTTATACTTGAGTCGGCATTGTGCCTTTTGTATTTAATTCCGATGCAATTTCTGTGTTTCATCGTCAATAAGAAGGTCAAAGCGATACAGTAAACATACAATGAAGCATCGGAATGTAATATTGGTCTCACAGCAAATGTTCAAAACATAGTCAGTAAGAAGAGACAGTATTCACGTACTTAAGTCGGCATTGCACCTTTTGTATTTAATTCCGATGCAATTTCTGTGTTTCGTCGTCAATAAGAAGGTCCAAGGGATACAGTAAACCTGAGGTGAAGCATCGGAATCTATAACCAGTGTCACAGGAATTGTTCAAAACATAGACAGTAAGAAGAGCCAGTCTTCTTGTACTTAAGTCGGCATTGTGCCTTTTGTATTTAATTCCGACGCAATTTCTGTGTTTCGTCGTCAATAAGAAGGTCCAAGGGATACAGTAAACCCAAAGTGAAGCATCGGAATCTATAACTAGTGCCACAGGAATGGTTCAAAAGATAGACAGTAAGAAGAGTCAGTCTTCTTGTACTTAAGTCGGAATTGTGCCTTTTGTATTTTGTATTTAATTACGATGCAATTTCTGTGTTTTGTCGTCAATAAGAAGGTCCCAGGGATACAGTAAACTTGAAGTGAAGCATCGGAATCAATAAGTAGTGGCACAGGAATGGTTCAAAATATTGACAGTAAGAGGAGCCAGTCTTCATGTACATAAGGCGGCATTGTGCGTTTGTATTTAATTCCGATGCAATTTCTGTGTTTCATCGTCAATAAGAAGCTCCAAGCGATACAGTAAACATATAGTGATGCATCGGAATTTAATACTGGTCTCACAGGAGATGTTCAAAGCATAGTCAGTAAGAAGAGTCAGTCGTCTTGTACTTAAGTCGGCATTGTGCATTTTGTATTTAATTCCGATGCAATTTCTGTGTTTCGTCGTCAATAAGAAGGTCCAAGGCATACAGTAAACCTGAAGTGAAGCATCGGAATCTATAACTAGTGCCACAGGAGTGGTTCAAAACATAGACAGTAAGAAGAGGCAGTCATCTTATACTTACGTCGGCATTGTGCCTTTTGTATTTAATTCCGATGCAATTTCTGTGTTTCATCGTCAATAAGACGGTCCAAGCGATACAGTAAACATATAATGAAGCATCGGAATGTAATACTGGTCTCACAGGAAATGTTCAAAACATAGTCAGTAAGAAGAGTCAGTATTCATGTACTTAAGTCGGCATTGGGCCTTTTGTATTTAATTCCGATGCAATTTCTGTGTTTCGTCATCAATAAGATGGTCCAATTGATACAGTAAACCTGAAGTGAAACATCGGAATCTATAACTAGTGTCGCAGGAATTGTTAAAAACATATACAGTAAGAAGAATCAGTCTTCTTGTACTTAATTCGGCATTGAGCCTTTTGTATTTAGTTCCGATGCAATTTCTGTGTTTCGTCGTCAATAAGAAGGTCCAAGGGATACAATAAACCTGAAGTGAAGCATCGGAATCTATAACTAGTGCCACAGGAGTGGTTCAAAACATAGACAGTAAGATGAGGCAGTCATCTTATACTTACGTTGGCATTGTGCCTTTTGTATTTAATTACGATGCAATTTCTGTGTTTTGTTGTCAATAAGATGGTCCAAGGGATACAGTAAACCTGAAGTGAAGCATCGGAATCTATAATTAGTGCCACAGGAATGGTTCAAAGCATTGACAGTAAGAAGAGCCAATCTTCTTGTACTTAAGTCGGCAGTGTGCCTTTTGTATTTAATTCCGATGCAATATCTGTGTTTTGTCGTCAATAAGAAGGTCCAAGGGAAACAGTAAACCTGAAGTGATGCATCGGAATCTATAACTAGTGTCACAGGAATGGTTCAAAACATAGACAGTAAGAGGAACTAGTCTTCTTGTACTTAAGTCTCAAATTGTGCCTTTTGTATTTAATTCCGAAGCAATATCTGTGTTTCGTCGTCAATAGGAAGGTACAGGGGATACAGTGAAACCTGAAGATAAGCACCGGAATCTATAACTAGTGTCACAGGAGTGGTTCTAAACGTGGACAGTAAGAAGAGCCATTCTTTTTGTTCTTAAGTCGGCATTGTGCCTTTTGTATTTAATTGCGATGCTATTTCTGTGTTTCATCGTCAATAAGAAGGTCCAAGGGATACAGTAAACATATAGTGAGGCATCGGAATTTAATACTGGTCTCACTGAAGATGTTCAAATCATAGACAGTAAGATGAGACAGTCTTCCTGTTCTTAAATCGGCATTGTGCCATTTGTATTTAGTTCCGAAGCAATTTCTGTGTTTCGTCGTCAATAAGAAGGTCCATGGGATACAGTAAACCCGAAGTGAAGCATCGGAATCTATAACTAGTGTCACAAGAATGGTTCAAAACATAGACAGTAAGAAGAGCCAGTGTTCTTGTACTTAATTCGGCATTATGGTTTTTTTATTTAAATCTGAAGCAATTTCTGTGTTTCATCGTCAATAAGAAGGTCCAAGGGATACAGTAAACATATAGTGAAGCATCGGAATTTAATACTAATCTAACAGGATATGTTCAAAACATAGTCAGTAAGAAGAGTCAGTCATCTTGTACTTAAGTTGGCATTGTGCCTTTTGTATTTAATTCCCAAGCAATTTCTGTGTATCAGCGTCAATAATAAGGTCCAAGGGATACAGTAAACCTGAAGTGAAGCATCGGAATCCATAACTAGTGTCACAGGAATGGTTGAAAACATAGACCGTAAGAAGAGCCACTCTTTTTATACTTGAGTCGGCATTGTGCCGTTTGTATTTAATTCCGATGCAATTTCTGTGTTTCATCGTCAATAAGAAGGTCCAAGCGATTCAGTAAACATATAGTGAAGCATTGGAATTTAATACTGGTCTCACAGGAAATGTTCGAAACATAGTCAGTAAGAAGAATCAGTATTCTTGTACTTAAGTCGGCATTGCGCTTTTTGTATTTAATTCCGATACAATTTCTGTGTTTCGTCGTCAATAAGAAGGTCCAAGGGATACAGTAAACCTGAAGAGAAGCATCGGAATCTATAACTAGTGTCACAGGAATTGTTCAAAACATAGACAATAAGAAGAGCCAGTCTTCTTGTACTTAAGTCGGCATTGTGCCTTTTGTATTTAATTCCGACGCAATTTCTGTGTTTCGTCGTCAATAATAAGGTCCAAGGGATACAGTAAACCTGAAGTGAAGCATCGGAATCTATAACTAGTGTCACAGGAATGGTTCAAAACATAGACAGTAAGAAGAGCCACTCTTCTTGTACTTAAGTCGGCATTGTGCCTTTTGTATTTAATTCCGATGCAATTTCTGTGTTTCATCGTCAATAAGATGGTCCTAGCGATACAGGAAACATATAGTGAAGCATCGGAATTTACTACTGGTCTCACAGGAAATGTTCAAAGCATAGTCAGTAAGAAGAGTCAGTATTCTTGTACTTAAGTCGGCATTGTGCCTTTTGTATTTAATTCCGATGCAATTTCTGTGTTTCGTCGTCAATACGAAGTCCAAGGGATACATTAAACCTGAAGTGAAGCATCGGAATATATAACTAGTGTCACAGGAATTGTTCAAAACATAGACAGTAAGAAGAGTCAGTCTTCTTATACTTAAGTCGGCATTGTGCCTTTTGTATTTAATTCCGACGCAATATCTGTGCTTCGTCGTCAATAAGAAGGTCCAAGGGCTACTGTAAACCTGAAGTGAATCATCGAAATCTATAACTAGTGCCACAGGAATGGTTCAAAACATAGACAGTAAGAAGAGCCAGTCTTCTTGTACTTAAGTCGGCATTGTGCCTTTTGTATTTAATCCCGATGCAATTTCTGTGTTTTGTCATCAATTAGAAGGTCCAAGGGATACAGTAAACCTGAAGTGAAGCATCGGAATCTATAACTAGTGTCACAGGAATGGTTCAAAACATAGACAGTGAGAAGAGCCAGTTTTCTTGTACTTAAGTCGGCATTGTGCCTTTTGTATTTAATTCCGATGCAATTTTTGTGTTTTGTCGTCAATAAGAAGGTCCAAGGGATGGAGTAAACCTGAAGTGACGCCTCGGAATCTATTATTAGTGTCACAGGAATGGTTCAAAACATAGACAGTAAGAAGGGCCAGTCTTCTTGTACTTAAGTCGGCATTGTGCCTTTTGTATTTAAATCTGAAGCAATTTCTTTGTTTCGTCGCAATAATAAGGTCCAAGGGATACAGTAAACCTGAAGTGAAGCATCGGAATCAATAACTAGTGTCACAGGAATTGTTCAAAACGTACACAGTAAGAAGAGCCAGTCTTCTTGTACTTAAGTCGGCATTGTGCCTTTTGTATTTAATTCCGATGCAATTTCTGCGTTTCATCGTCAATAGGAAGGTCCAAACGATACAGTAAACATATACTGAAGCATCGGAATATAATACTGGTCTCACAGGAATTGTTCAAAACATAGACAGTAAGAAGAGCCAGTCTTCTTGTACTTAAGTCGGCATTGTGCCTTTTGTATTTAATTCCGATGCAATTTCTATGTTTCGTCGTCAATAAGAAGGTCCAAGGGCTACAGTAAACCTGAAGTGCAACATCGGATTCTATAACTAGTGCCACAGGAATGGTTCAAAACATAGACAGTAAGAAGATCCAGTCTTCTTGTATATAAGTCGGCATTGTGCCTTTTGTATTTAATCCCGATACAAATTCGGTGTTTTGTCGTCAATTAGAAGGTCCAAGGGATACAGTAAACCTGAAGTGAAGCATCGGAATCTATAACTAGTGTCACAGGAATGGATCAAAACATACACAGTAAGAAGAGCCAGTCTTCTTGTACTTAAGTCGGCATTGTGCCTTTTGTATTTAATTCTTAAGCAATTTCTGTGTTTTGTCGTTAATAATAAGGTCCAAGGGATACAGTAAACCTGAAGTGAAGCATCGGAATCTATAACTAGTGTCACAGGAATGGTTCAAAACATAGACAGTAAGAAGAGCCACTCTTCTTGTAGTTAAGTCGTCATTGTGCCTTTTGTATTTAATTCCGATGCAATTTCTGTGTTTCATTGTCAATAAGAAGGTCCAAGGGATACAGTAAACTTATAGTGAAGCATCGGAATATAATACTTGTCTCACAGGAGATGTTCAAAACATAGTCAGTAAGAAGAGTCAGTCTTCTTGTACTTAAGTCGGCATTGTTCCTTTTGTATTTACATCTGAAGCAATTTCTGTGTTTCGTCGCAATAATAAGGTCCAAGGGATACAGTAAACCTGAAGTGAAGCATCGGAATCAATAACTAGTGTCACAGGAATGGTTGAGAACATAGACCGTAAGAAGAGCCACTCTTTCTGTACTTAAGTCAGCATTGTGCCTTTTGTATTTAATTCCGATGCAATATCTGTATTTCATCGTCAATAAGAGGGTCCAAGCGATACAGTAAACATATAGTGAAGCATCGGAATTTAATACTGGTCTCACAGGAAATGTTCAAATCATAGTCAGTAAGTAGAGTCGTATTCTTGTACTAAAGTCGGCATTGTGCATTTTGTATTTAATTCCGATGCAATTTCAGTGTTTCGTCGTCAATACGAAGGTCCAAGGGATACAGCAAACCTGAAGTGAAGCATCGGAATCTATAACTAGTGTCACAGGAATTGTTCAAAACATAGACAGTAAGAAGAGCCAGTCTTCTTGTACTTAAGTCGGCATTGTGCCGTTTGTATTTAATTCCGATGCAATTTCTATGGTTCGTCGTCAATAAGAAGGTCCAAGGGCCACAGTAAACCTGAAGTGACACATCGGAATCTATAACTAGTGCCACAGGAATGGTTCAAATCATAGACAGTAAGAAGAGCCAGTCTTCTTGTACTTGAGTCGGCATTGTGCCTTTTGTATTTAATACCGATGCAATTTCGGTGTTTTGTCGTCAATTAGAAGGTCCAAGGGATACAGTAAACCTTAAGTGAAGCATCGGAATCTATAACTAGTGTCACAGGAATGGATCAAAACATAGACAGTAAGAAGGGCCAGTCTTCTTGTACTTAAGTCGGCATTGTGCCTTTTGTATTTAATTCCGATGCAATTTCTGTGTTTCATCGTCAATAAGAAGGTCCAAGGGATACAGTAAACATATAGTGAAGCATCGGAATTTAATACTGGTCTCACAGGAGATGTTCAAAACATAGTCAGTAAGAAGAGTCAGTCTTTTTGTACTTAAGTCGGCATTGTGCCTTTTGTATTTATTTCCGATGGAATTTCTGTGTTTCATCGTCAATAAGAAGGTCCAAGCGATACGGTAAACATATAGTGAAGTATCGGAATTCAATACTGGTCTCACAGGAGATGTTCAAAGCATAGTCAGTAAGAAGAGTCAGTCTTCTTGTACTTAAGTCGGCATTGTGCCTTTTGTATTTACATCTGAAGCAATTTCTGTGTTTCGTCGCAATAATAAGGTCCAAGGGATACAGTAAACCTGAAGTGAAGCATCGGAATCAATAGCTAGTGTCACAGGAATGGTTGAAAACATAGACCGTAAGAAGAGCCACTCTTCTTGTACTTAAGTCAGCATTGTGCCTTTTGTATTTAATTCCGATGCAATTTCTGTGTTTCATCGTCAATAAGAAGGTCCAAGCGATACAGTAAACATATAGTGAAGCATCGGAATTTAATACTGGTCTCACAGGAAATGTTCAAAACATAGTGAGTAAGAAGAGTGAGTATTCTTGTACTTAAGTCGGCATTGTGCCTTTTGTATTTAATTCCGATGCAATTTCTGTGTTTCGTCGTCAATACGAAGGTCCAAGGGATACAGTAAACCTGAAGTGAAGCATCGGAATCTATAACTAGTGTCACAGGAATTGTTCAAAACATAGACAGTAAGAAGAGCCAGTCTTCTTGTACTTAAGTCGGCATTGTGCCTTGTGTATTTAATTCCGATGCAATTTCTGTGTTTCGTCGTCAATAAGAAGGTCCAAGCGCTACAGTAAACCTGAAGTGAACATCGGCATCTATAACTAGTGCCACAGGAATGGTTCAAAACATAGACAGAAAGAAGAGCCAGTCTTCTTGTACTTAAGTCGGCATTGTGCCTTTTGTATTTAATCCCGATGCAATTTCTGTGTTTTGCCGTCATTAATAAGGTCCAAGGGATACAGTAAACCTGAAGTGAAGCATCGAAAACTATAACTAGTGTCACAGGAATGGTTCAAAACATAGACAGTAAGAAGAGCCACTCTTCTTGTACTTAAGTTGGCATTGTGCATTTTGTATTTAATTCCGATGCAATTTCTGTGTTTCATCGTCACTAAGAAGGTCCAAGGGATACAGTAAACATATAGTGAAGCATCGGAATTTAATACTGGTCTCACAGGAGGTGTTCAAAACATAGTCAGTAAGAAGAGTCAGTCTTTTTGTACTTAAGTCGGCATTGTGCCTTTTGTATTTAATTCCGATGCAATTTCTGTGTTTCATCGTCACTAAGAAGGTCCAAGGGATACAGTAAACGTATAGTGAAGCATCGGAATTTAATACTGGTCTCACAGGAAATGTTCAAATCATAGTCAGAAAGTAGAGTCGTATTCTTGTACTAAAGTCGGCATTGTGCATTTTGTATTTAATTCCGATGCAATTTCAGTGTTTCGTCGTCAATACGAAGGTCCAAGGGATACAGTAAACCTGAAGTGAAGCATCGGAATCTATAACTAGTGTCACAGGAATTGTTCAAAATATAGACAGTAAGAAGAGCCAGTCTTCTTGTACTTAAGTCGGCATTGTGCCTTTTGTATTTAATCCCGATGCAATTTCTGTGTTTTGCCGTCATTAATAAGGTCCAAGGGATACAGTAAACCTGAAGTGAAGCATCGAAAACTATAACTAGTGTCACAGGAATGGTTCAAAACATAGACAGTAAGAAGAGCCACTCTTCTTGTACTTAAGTTGGCATTGTGCATTTTGTATTTAATTCCGATGCAATTTCTGTGTTTCATCGTCACTAAGAAAGTCCAAGGGATACAGTAAACATATAGTGAAGCATCGGAATTTAATACTGGTCTCACAGGAAATGTTCAAATCATAGTCAGTAAGTAGAGTCGTATTCTTGTACTAAAGTCGGCATTGTGCATTTTGTATTTAATTCCGATGCAATTTCAGTGTTTGGTCGTCAATACGAAGGTCCAAGGGATACAGTAAACCTGAAGTGAAGCATCGGAATCTATAACTAGTGTCACAGGAATTGTTCAAAATATAGACAGTAAGAAGAGCCAGTCTTCTTGTACTTAAGTCGGCATTGTGCCGTTTGTATTTAATTCCGATGCAATTTCTATGGTTCGTCGTCAATAAGAAGGTCCAAGGGCTACAGTAAACCTGAAGTGACACATCGGAATCTATAACTAGTGCCACAGGAATGGTTCAAAACATAGACAGTAACAGGAGCCAGTCTTCTTGTACTTGAGTCGGCATTGTGCCTTTTGTATTTAATCCCGATGCAATTTCGGTGTTTTGTCGTCAATTAGAAGGTCCAAGGGATACAGTAAACCTTAAGTGAAGCATCGGAATCTATAACTAGTGTCACAGGAATGGATCAAAACATAGACAGTAAGAAGGGCCAGTCTTCTTGTACTTAAGTCGGCATTGTGCCTTTTGTATTTAATTCCGATGCAATTTCTGTGTTTCATCGTCAATAAGAAGGTCCAAGGGATACAGTAAACATATAGTGAAGCATCGGAATTTAATACTGGTCTCACAGGAGATGTTCAAAATATAGTCAGTAAGAAGAGTCAGTCTTTTTGTACTTAAGTCGGCATTGTGCCTTTTGTATTTATTTCCGATGGAATTTCTTTGTTTCATCGTCAATAAGAAGGTCCAAGCGATACGGTAAACATATAGTGAAGTATCGGAATTCAATACTGGTCTCACAGGAGATGTTCAAAACATAGTCAGTAAGAAGAGTCAGTCTTCTTGTACTTAAGTCGGCATTGTGCCTTTTGTATTTACATCTGAAGCAATTTCTGTGTTTCGTCGCAATAATAAGGTCCAAGGGATACAGTAAACCTGAAGTGAAGCATCGGAATCAATAACTAGTGTCACAGGAATGGTTGAAAACATAGACCGTAAGAAGAGCCACTCTTCTTGTACTTAAGTCAGCATTGTGCCTTTTGTATTTAATTCCGATGCAATTTCTGTGTTTCATCGTCAATAAGAAGGTCCAAGCGATACAGTAAACATATAGTGAAGCATCGGAATTTAATACTGGTCTCACAGGAAATGTTCAAAACATAGTGAGTAAGAAGAGTCAGTATTCTTGTACTTAAGTCGGCATTGTGCCTTTTGTATTTAATTCCGATGCAATTTCTGTGTTTCGTCGTCAACGAGAAGGTCCATGGGATACAGTAAACCTGAAGTGAAGCATCGGAATCCATGACTAGTATCACAGGAATGGTTGAAAACATAGACCGTAAGAAGAACCACTCTTCTTGTACTTAAGTCGCCATTGTGCCTTTTGTATTTAATTCAGATGAAATTTCTGTGTCTTATCGTCAATAAGAAGGTCCAAGGGATACAGTAAACATATAGTGAAGCATCGGAATTTAATACTGGTCTCACAGGAAATGTTCAAAACATAGTCAGTAAGAAGAGTCAGTATTCTTGTACTTAAGTCGGCATTGCGCCTTTTGTATTTAATTCCGATGCAATTTCTGTGTTTCGTCGTCACTAAGAAGGTCCACGGGATACTGTAAATCTGAAGTGAAGCATCGGAATCTATAACTAGTGTCACAGGAATTGTTCAAAACATAGACAGTAAGAAGAGCCAGTCTTCTTGTACTTAAGTCGGCATTGTGCCTTTTGTATTTAATTCCGATGCAATTTCTGTGTTTCGTCGTCAATAAGAAGGTCCAAGGGATACAGTAAACTTGAAGTGAAGCATCGGAATCTATAACTAGTGCCACAGGAATGGTTCAAAACATAGACAGTAAGAAGAGCCAGTCTTCTTGTACTTAAGTCGGCATTGTGCTTTTTGTATTTAATTCCGATGCAATGTTTGTGCTTGTCGCCAATAAGATGGTCCAAGGGATACAGTAAACCTGAAATGAAGCATCGGAATCCATAACTAGTGTCACAGGAATGGTTGAAAACATAGACCGTAAGAGGAGCCACTCTTCTTATACTTGAGTCGGCATTGTGCCTTTTGTATTTAATTCCGATGCAATTTCTGTGTTTCATCGTCAATAAGAAGGTCAAAGCGATACAGTAAACATATAATGAAGCATCGGAATGTAATATTGGTCTCACAGCAAATGTTCAAAACATAGTCAGTAAGAAGAGACAGTATTCACGTACTTAAGTCGGCATTGCACCTTTTGTATTTAATTCCGATGCAATTTCTGTGTTTCGTCGTCAATAAGAAGGTCCAAGGGATACAGTAAACCTGAGGTGAAGCATCGGAATCTATAACCAGTGTCACAGGAATTGTTCAAAACATAGACAGTAAGAAGAGCCAGTCTTCTTGTACTTAAGTCGGCATTGTGCCTTTTGTATTTAATTCCGACGCAATTTCTGTGTTTCGTCGTCAATAAGAAGGTCCAAGGGATACAGTAAACCCAAAGTGAAGCATCGGAATCTATAACTAGTGCCACAGGAATGGTTCAAAAGATAGACAGTAAGAAGAGTCAGTCTTCTTGTACTTAAGTCGGAATTGTGCCTTTTGTATTTAATTACGATGCAATTTCTGTGTTTTGTCGTCAATAAGAAGGTCCCAGGGATACAGTAAACTTGAAGTGAAGCATCGGAATCAATAAGTAGTGGCACAGGAATGGTTCAAAATATTGACAGTAAGAGGAGCCAGTCTTCATGTACATAAGGCGGCATTGTGCGTTTGTATTTAATTCCGATGCAATTTCTGTGTTTCATCGTCAATAAGAAGCTCCAAGCAATACAGTAAACATATAGTGATGCATCGGAATTTAATACTCGTCTCACAGGAGATGTTCAAAGCATAGTCAGTAAGAAGAGTCAGTCGTCTTGTACTTAAGTCGGCATTGTGCATTTTGTATTTAATTCCGATGCAATTTCTGTGTTTCGTCGTCAATAAGAAGGTCCAAGGCATACAGTAAACCTGAAGTGAAGCATCGGAATCTATAACTAGTGCCACAGGAGTGGTTCAAAACATAGACAGTAAGAAGAGGCAGTCATCTTATACTTACGTCGGCATTGTGCCTTTTGTATTTAATTCCGATGCAATTTCTGTGTTTCATCGTCAATAAGACGGTCCAAGCGATACAGTAAACATATAATGAAGCATCGGAATGTAATACTGGTCTCACAGGAAATGTTCAAACATAGTCAGTAAGAAGAGTCAGTATTCATGTACTTAAGTCGGCATTGGGCCTTTTGTATTTAATTCCGATGCAATTTCTGTGTTTCGTCATCAATAAGATGGTCCAATTGATACAGTAAACCTGAAGTGAAACATCGGAATCTATAACTAGTGTCGCAGGAATTGTTAAAAACATATACAGTAAGAAGAATCAGTCTTCTTGTACTTAATTCGGCATTGAGCCTTTTGTATTTAGTTCCGATGCAATTTCTGTGTTTCGTCGTCAATAAGAAGGTCCAAGGGATACAATAAACCTGAAGTGAAGCATCGGAATCTATAACTAGTGCCACAGGAGTGGTTCAAAACATAGACAGTAAGATGAGGCAGTCATCTTATACTTACGTTGGCATTGTGCCTTTTGTATTTAATTACGATGCAATTTCTGTGTTTTGTTGTCAATAAGATGGTCCAAGGGATACAGTAAACCTGAAGTGAAGCATCGGAATCTATAATTAGTGCCACAGGAATGGTTCAAAGCATTGACAGTAAGAAGAGCCAATCTTCTTGTACTTAAGTCGGCAGTGTGCCTTTTGTATTTAATTCCGATGCAATATCTGTGTTTTGTCGTCAATAAGAAGGTCCAAGGGAAACAGTAAACCTGAAGTGATGCATCGGAATCTATAACTAGTGTCACAGGAATGGTTCAAAACATAGACAGTAAGAGGAACTAGTCTTCTTGTACTTAAGTCTCAAATTGTGCCTTTTGTATTTAATTCCGAAGCAATATCTGTGTTTCGTCGTCAATAGGAAGGTACAGGGGATACAGTGAAACCTGAAGATAAGCACCGGAATCTATAACTAGTGTCACAGGAGTGGTTCTAAACGTGGACAGTAAGAAGAGCCATTCTTTTTGTTCTTAAGTCGGCATTGTGCCTTTTGTATTTAATTGCGATGCTATTTCTGTGTTTCATCGTCAATAAGAAGGTCCAAGGGATACAGTAAACATATAGTGAGGCATCGGAATTTAATACTGGTCTCACTGAAGATGTTCAAATCATAGACAGTAAGATGAGACAGTCTTCCTGTTCTTAAATCGGCATTGTGCCATTTGTATTTAGTTCCGAAGCAATTTCTGTGTTTCGTCGTCAATAAGAAGGTCCATGGGATACAGTAAACCCGAAGTGAAGCATCGGAATCTATAACTAGTGTCACAAGAATGGTTCAAAACATAGACAGTAAGAAGAGCCAGTGTTCTTGTACTTAATTCGGCATTATGGTTTTTTTATTTAAATCTGAAGCAATTTCTGTGTTTCATCGTCAATAAGAAGGTCCAAGGGATACAGTAAACATATAGTGAAGCATCGGAATTTAATACTAATCTAACAGGATATGTTCAAAACATAGTCAGTAAGAAGAGTCAGTCATCTTGTACTTAAGTTGGCATTGTGCCTTTTGTATTTAATTCCCAAGCAATTTCTGTGTATCAGCGTCAATAATAAGGTCCAAGGGATACAGTAAACCTGAGGTGAAGCATCGGAATCCATAACTAGTGTCACAGGAATGGTTGAAAACATAGACCGTAAGAAGAGCCACTCTTTTTATACTTGAGTCGGCATTGTGCCTTTTGTATTTAATTCCGATGCAATTTCTGTGTTTCATCGTCAATAAGAAGGTCCAAGCGATTCAGTAAACATATAGTGAAGCATTGGAATTTAATACTGGTCTCACAGGAAATGTTCGAAACATAGTCAGTAAGAAGAATCAGTATTCTTGTACTTAAGTCGGCATTGCGCTTTTTGTATTTAATTCCGATACAATTTCTGTGTTTCGTCGTCAATAAGAAGGTCCAAGGGATACAGTAAACCTGAAGAGAAGCATCGGAATCTATAACTAGTGCCACAGGAGTGGTTCAAAACATAGACAGTAAGATGAGGCAGTCATCTTATACTTACGTTGGCATTGTGCCTTTTGTATTTAATTCCGATGCAATTTCTGTGTTTCGTCATCAATAAGATGGTCCAATTGATACAGTAAACCTGAAGTGAAACATCGGAATCTATAACTAGTGTCGCAGGAATTGTTAAAAACATATACAGTAAGAAGAATCAGTCTTCTTGTACTTAATTCGGCATTGAGCCTTTTGTATTTAGTTCCGATGCAATTTCTGTGTTTCGTCGTCAATAAGAAGGTCCAAGGGATACAATAAACCTGAAGTGAAGCATCGGAATCTATAACTAGTGCCACAGGAGTGGTTCAAAACATAGACAGTAAGATGAGGCAGTCATCTTATACTTACGTTGGCATTGTGCCTTTTGTATTTAATTACGATGCAATTTCTGTGTTTTGTTGTCAATAAGATGGTCCAAGGGATACAGTAAACCTGAAGTGAAGCATCGGAATCTATAATTAGTGCCACAGGAATGGTTCAAAGCATTGACAGTAAGAAGAGCCAATCTTCTTGTACTTAAGTCGGCAGTGTGCCTTTTGTATTTAATTCCGATGCAATATCTGTGTTTTGTCGTCAATAAGAAGGTCCAAGGGAAACAGTAAACCTGAAGTGATGCATCGGAATCTATAACTAGTGTCACAGGAATGGTTCAAAACATAGACAGTAAGAGGAACTAGTCTTCTTGTACTTAAGTCTCAAATTGTGCCTTTTGTATTTAATTCCGAAGCAATATCTGTGTTTCGTCGTCAATAGGAAGGTACAGGGGATACAGTGAAACCTGAAGATAAGCACCGGAATCTATAACTAGTGTCACAGGAGTGGTTCTAAACGTGGACAGTAAGAAGAGCCATTCTTTTTGTTCTTAAGTCGGCATTGTGCCTTTTGTATTTAATTGCGATGCTATTTCTGTGTTTCATCGTCAATAAGAAGGTCCAAGGGATACAGTAAACATATAGTGAGGCATCGGAATTTAATACTGGTCTCACTGAAGATGTTCAAATCATAGACAGTAAGATGAGACAGTCTTCCTGTTCTTAAATCGGCATTGTGCCATTTGTATTTAGTTCCGAAGCAATTTCTGTGTTTCGTCGTCAATAAGAAGGTCCATGGGATACAGTAAACCCGAAGTGAAGCATCGGAATCTATAACTAGTGTCACAAGAATGGTTCAAAACATAGACAGTAAGAAGAGCCAGTGTTCTTGTACTTAATTCGGCATTATGGTTTTTTTATTTAAATCTGAAGCAATTTCTGTGTTTCATCGTCAATAAGAAGGTCCAAGGGATACAGTAAACATATAGTGAAGCATCGGAATTTAATACTAATCTAACAGGATATGTTCAAAACATAGTCAGTAAGAAGAGTCAGTCATCTTGTACTTAAGTTGGCATTGTGCCTTTTGTATTTAATTCCCAAGCAATTTCTGTGTATCAGCGTCAATAATAAGGTCCAAGGGATACAGTAAACCTGAAGTGAAGCATCGGAATCCATAACTAGTGTCACAGGAATGGTTGAAAACATAGACCGTAAGAAGAGCCACTCTTTTTATACTTGAGTCGGCATTGTGCCTTTTGTATTTAATTCCGATGCAATTTCTGTGTTTCATCGTCAATAAGAAGGTCCAAGCGATTCAGTAAACATATAGTGAAGCATTGGAATTTAATACTGGTCTCACAGGAAATGTTCGAAACATAGTCAGTAAGAAGAATCAGTATTCTTGTACTTAAGTCGGCATTGCGCTTTTTGTATTTAATTCCGATACAATTTCTGTGTTTCGTCGTCAATAAGAAGGTCCAAGGGATACAGTAAACCTGAAGAGAAGCATCGGAATCTATAACTAGTGTCACAGGAATTGTTCAAAACATAGACAATAAGAAGAGCCAGTCTTCTTGTACTTAAGTCGGCATTGTGCCTTTTGTATTTAATTCCGACGCAATTTCTGTGTTTCGTCGTCAATAATAAGGTCCAAGGGATACAGTAAACCTGAAGTGAAGCATCGGAATCTATAACTAGTGTCACAGAAATGGTTCAAAACATAGACAGTAAGAAGAGCCACTCTTCTTGTACTTAAGTCGGCATTGTGCCTTTTGTATTTAATTCCGATGCAATTTCTGTGTTTCATCGTCAATAAGATGGTCCTAGCGATACAGGAAACATATAGTGAAGCATCGGAATTTACTACTGGTCTCACAGGAAATGTTCAAAGCATAGTCAGTAAGAAGAGTCAGTATTCTTGTACTTAAGTCGGCATTGTGCCTTTTGTATTTAATTCCGATGCAATTTCTGTGTTTCGTCGTCAATACGAAGTCCAAGGGATACATTAAACCTGAAGTGAAGCATCGGAATATATAACTAGTGTCACAGGAAATGTTCAAAACATAGACAGTAAGAAGAGTCAGTCTTCTTATACTTAAGTCGGCATTGTGCCTTTTGTATTTAATTCCGACGCAATATCTGTGCTTCGTCGTCAATAAGAAGGTCCAAGGGCTACTGTAAACCTGAAGTGAATCATCGAAATCTATAACTAGTGCCACAGGAATGGTTCAAAACATAGACAGTAAGAAGAGCCAGTCTTCTTGTACTTAAGTCGGCATTGTGCCTTTTGTATTTAATCCCGATGCAATTTCTGTGTTTTGTCATCAATTAGAAGGTCCAAGGGATACAGTAAACCTGAAGTGAAGCATCGGAATCTATAACTAGTGTCACAGGAATGGTTCAAAACATAGACAGTGAGAAGAGCCAGTTTTCTTGTACTTAAGTCGGCATTGTGCCTTTTGTATTTAATTCCGATGCAATTTTTGTGTTTTGTCGTCAATAAGAAGGTCCAAGGGATGGAGTAAACCTGAAGTGACGCCTCGGAATCTATTATTAGTGTCACAGGAATGGTTCAAAACATAGACAGTAAGAAGGGCCAGTCTTCTTGTACTTAAGTCGGCATTGTGCCTTTTGTATTTAAATCTGAAGCAATTTCTTTGTTTCGTCGCAATAATAAGGTCCAAGGGATACAGTAAACCTGAAGTGAAGCATCGGAATCAATAACTAGTGTCACAGGAATTGTTCAAAACGTACACAGTAAGAAGAGCCAGTCTTCTTGTACTTAAGTCGGCATTGTGCCTTTTGTATTTAATTCCGATGCAATTTCTGCGTTTCATCGTCAATAGGAAGGTCCAAACGATACAGTAAACATATAGTGAAGCATCGGAATATAATACTGGTCTCACAGGAATTGTTCAAAACATAGACAGTAAGAAGAGCCAGTCTTCTTGTACTTAAGTCGGCATTGTGCCTTTTGTATTTAATTCCGATGCAATTTCTATGTTTCGTCGTCAATAAGAAGGTCCAAGGGCTACAGTAAACCTGAAGTGCAACATCGGATTCTATAACTAGTGCCACAGGAATGGTTCAAAACATAGACAGTAAGAAGATCCAGTCTTCTTGTACATAAGTCGGCATTGTGCCTTTTGTATTTAATCCCGATACAAATTCGGTGTTTTGTCGTCAATTAGAAGGTCCAAGGGATACAGTAAACCTGAAGTGAAGCATCGGAATCTATAACTAGTGTCACAGGAATGGATCAAAACATACACAGTAAGAAGAGCCAGTCTTCTTGTACTTAAGTCGGCATTGTGCCTTTTGTATTTAATTCTTAAGCAATTTCTGTGTTTCGTCGATAATAATAAGGTCCAAGGGATACAGTAAACCTGAAGTGAAGCATCGGAATCTATAACTAGTGTCACAGGAATGGTTCAAAACATAGACAGTAAGAAGAGCCACTCTTCTTGTAGTTAAGTCGTCATTGTGCCTTTTGTATTTAATTCCGATGCAATTTCTGTGTTTCATTGTCAATAAGAAGGTCCAAGGGATACAGTAAACTTATAGTGAAGCATCGGAATATAATACTTGTCTCACAGGAGATGTTCAAAACATAGTCAGTAAGAAGAGTCAGTCTTCTTGTACTTAAGTCGGCATTGTTCCTTTTGTATTTACATCTGAAGCAATTTCTGTGTTTCGTCGCAATAATAAGGTCCAAGGGATACAGTAAACCTGAAGTGAAGCATCGGAATCAATAACTAGTGTCACAGGAATGGTTGAGAACATAGACCGTAAGAAGAGCCACTCTTTCTGTACTTAAGTCAGCATTGTGCCTTTTGTATTTAATTCCGATGCAATATCTGTATTTCATCGTCAATAAGAAGGTCCAAGCGATACAGTAAACATATAGTGAAGCATCGGAATTTAATACTGGTCTCACAGGAAATGTTCAAATCATAGTCAGTAAGTAGAGTCGTATTCTTGTACTAAAGTCGGCATTGTGCATTTTGTATTTAATTCCGATGCAATTTCAGTGTTTCGTCGTCAATACGAAGGTCCAAGGGATACAGTAAACCTGAAGTGAAGCATCGGAATCTATAACTAGTGTCACAGGAATTGTTCAAAACATAGACAGTAAGAAGAGCCAGTCTTCTTGTACTTAAGTCGGCATTGTGCCGTTTGTATTTAATTCCGATGCAATTTCTATGGTTCGTCGTCAATAAGAAGGTCCAAGGGCCACAGTAAACCTGAAGTGACACATCGGAATCTATAACTAGTGCCACAGGAATGGTTCAAAACATAGACAGTAAGAAGAGCCAGTCTTCTTGTACTTGAGTCGGCATTGTGCCTTTTGTATTTAATCCCGATGCAATTTCGGTGTTTTGTCGTCAATTAGAAGGTCCAAGGGATACAGTAAACCTTAAGTGAAGCATCGGAATCTATAACTAGTGTCACAGGAATGGATCAAAACATAGACAGTAAGAAGGGCCAGTCTTCTTGTACTTAAGTCGGCATTGTGCCTTTTGTATTTAATTCCGATGCAATTTCTGTGTTTCATCGTCAATAAGAAGGTCCAAGGGATACAGTAAACATATAGTGAAGCATCGGAATTTAATACTGGTCTCACAGGAGATGTTCAAAACATAGTCAGTAAGAAGAGTCAGTCTTTTTGTACTTAAGTCGGCATTGTGCCTTTTGTATTTATTTCCGATGGAATTTCTGTGTTTCATCGTCAATAAGAAGGTCCAAGCGATACGGTAAACATATAGTGAAGTATCGGAATTCAATACTGGTCTCACAGGAGATGTTCAAAACATAGTCAGTAAGAAGAGTCAGTCTTCTTGTACTTAAGTCGGCATTGTGCCTTTTGTATTTACATCTGAAGCAATTTCTGTGTTTCGTCGCAATAATAAGGTCCAAGGGATACAGTAAACCTGAAGTGAAGCATCGGAATCAATAGCTAGTGTCACAGGAATGGTTGAAAACATAGACCGTAAGAAGAGCCACTCTTCTTGTACTTAAGTCAGCATTGTGCCTTTTGTATTTAATTCCGATGCAATTTCTGTGTTTCATCGTCAATAAGAAGGTCCAAGCGATACAGTAAACATATAGTGAAGCATCGGAATTTAATACTGGTCTCACAGGAAATGTTCAAAACATAGTGAGTAAGAAGAGTGAGTATTCTTAAACTTAAGTCGGCATTGTGCCTTTTGTATTTAATTCCGATGCAATTTCTGTGTTTCGTCGTCAATACGAAGGTCCAAGGGATACAGTAAACCTGAAGTGAAGCATCGGAATCTATAACTAGTGTCACAGGAATTGTTCAAAACATAGACAGTAAGAAGAGCCAGTCTTCTTGTACTTAAGTCGGCATTGTGCCTTGTGTATTTAATTCCGATGCAATTTCTGTGTTTCGTCGTCAATAAGAAGGTCCAAGGGCTACAGTAAACCTGAAGTGAACATCGGCATCTATAACTAGTGCCACAGGAATGGTTCAAAACATAGACAGAAAGAAGAGCCAGTCTTCTTGTACTTAAGTCGGCATTGTGCCTTTTGTATTTAATCCCGATGCAATTTCTGTGTTTTGCCGTCATTAATAAGGTCCAAGGGATACAGTAAACCTGAAGTGAAGCATCGAAAACTATAACTAGTGTCACAGGAATGGTTCAAAACATAGACAGTAAGAAGAGCCACTCTTCTTGTACTTAAGTTGGCATTGTGCATTTTGTATTTAATTCCGATGCAATTTCTGTGTTTCATCGTCACTAAGAAGGTCCAAGGGATACAGTAAACATATAGTGAAGCATCGGAATTTAATACTGGTCTCACAGGAGGTGTTCAAAACATAGTCAGTAAGAAGAGTCAGTCTTTTTGTACTTAAGTCGGCATTGTGCCTTTTGTATTTAATTCCGATGCAATTTCTGAGTTTCATCGTCAATAAGAAGGTGCAAGGGATACAGTAAACATATAGTGTGGCATCGGAATTTAATACTGGTCTCATAGGAGATGTTCAAAACATAGCCAGTAAGAAGAGTCAGTCTTCTTGTACTTAAGTCGGCATTGTGCCATTTGTATTTAATTCCGATGCAATTTTTGTGTTTCGTCGTCAATACGAAGGTCCAAGGGATACAGTAAACCTGAAGTGAAGCATCGAAAACTATAACTAGTGTCACAGGAATGGTTCAAAACATAGACAGTAAGAAGAGCCACTCTTCTTGTACTTAAGTTGGCATTGTGCCTTTTGTATTTAATTCCGATGCAATTTCTGTGTTTCATCGTCAATAAGAAGGTCCAAGCGATACAGTAAACATATAGTGAAGCATCGGAATTTAATACTGGTCTCACAGGAAATGTTCAAAACATAGTCAGTAAGAAGAGTCAGTATTCTTGTACTTAAGTCGGCATTGTGCCTTTTGTATTTAATTCCGATGCAATTTCTGTGTTTCGTCGTCAATACGAAGGTCCAAGGGATACATTAAACCTGAAGTGAAGCATCGTAATCTATAACTAGTGTCACAGGAATTGTTCAAATTATAGACAGTAAGAAGAGGCAGTCTTCATTTACTTAAGTCGGCATTGTGCCTTTTGTATTTAATTCCGATGCAATTTCGGTGTTTCGTCGCCAATAAGAGGGTCCAAGGGCTACAGTAAACCTGAAGTGAAACATCGGAATCTATAACTAGTGCCACAGGAATGGTTCAAAATATAGACAGTAAGAAGAGCCAGTCTTCTTGTACTTAAGTCGGCATTGTGCCTTTTGTATTTAATCCCGATGGAATTTCTGTGTTTTGTCGTCAATTGAAGGTCCAAGGGATACAGTAAACCTGAAGTGAAGCATCGGAATCTATAACTAGTGTCACAGGAATCGTTCAAAACATAGACAGTGAGAAGAACCAGTCTTCTTGTACTTAAGTCGGCATTGCGCCATTTGTATTTAATTCCGATGCAATTTCTGTGTTTCATCGTCAATAAGAAGGTCCAAGGGCTACAGTAAACATATAGTGAAGCATCGGAATTTAATACTGGTCTCACAGGAGGTGTTCAAAACATAGTCAGTAAGAAGAGTCATTCTTCTTGTACTTAAGTCGGCATTGTGCCTTTTGTATTTAAATCCGATGCAATTTCTGTGTCTCGTCGTCAATAAGAAGGTCCAAGGGATACAATAGACTTGAAGTGAAGCATCGGAATCTATAACTAGTGCCACAGGAATGGTTCAAAACATAGACAGTAAGAAGAGCCAGTCTTCTTGTACTTAAGTCGGCATTGTGCCTTTTGTATTTAATTCCGATGCAATTTTTGTGTTTTGTCGTCAATAACAAGGTCCAAGGGATACAGTAAACCTCAAGTGAAGCATCGGAATGTATAACTAGTGTCATAGGAATGGTTCAAAACATAGACAGTAAGAAGAGCCAGTCTTCTTGTACTTAAGTCGGCATTGTGCCTTTTGAATTTAAATCTGAAGCAATTTCTGTGTTTCGTCGCAATAATAAGGTCCAAGGGATACAGTAAACCTGAAGTGAAGCATCGGAATCAATAACTAGTGTCACAGGAATTGTTCAAAACATAGACAGTAAGAAGAGCCAATCTTCTTGTACTTGAGTCGGCATTGTGCCTTTTGTATTTAATTCCGACGCAATTTCTGTGTTTCGTCGTCAATAAGAAGGTCCAAGGGATACAGTAAACCCGAGGTGAAGCATCGCAATCTATAACTAGTGCCACAGGAATGGCTCAAAACATAGACAGTAAGAAGTGCCAGTCTTCTTGTACTTAAGTCGGCATTGTGCCTTTCGTATTTAATTCCGATGCAATTTTTGTGTTTCGTCGTCAATAAGAAAGTCCAAGGGATACCGTAAATCTGAAGTGAGGCATCGGAATCCATAACTAGTGTCACAGGAATGGTTAAATACATAGACCGTAAGACGAGCCACTCTTCTTGTACTTAAGTCAGCATTGTGCCTTTTGTATTTATTTCCGATGCAATTTCTGTGTTTCGTCGTCAATACGAAGGTCCAAGGGATACAGTAAACCTGAAGTGAAGCATCGGAATCTATAACTAGTGCCACAGGAATGGTTCAAAACATAGACAGAAAGAAGAGTCAGTCTTCTTGTACTTAAGTCGGCATTGTGCCTTTTGAATTTAATAACGATGCAATTTCTGTGTTTCGTCGTCAATAAGAAGGTCCAAGGGCTACAGAAAACCTGAAGTGAAACATCGGAATCTATAACTAATGCCACAGGAATGGTTCAAAACATAGACAGTAAGAAGAGGCAGTCTTCTTGTACTTAAGTCGGCATTGTGCCTTTTGTATTTAATCCCGATGCAATTTCGGTGTTTTTTCGTCAATTAGAAGGTCCAAGGGATACAGTAAACCTGAAGTGAAGCATCGGAATCTATAACTAGTGTCACAGGAATGGTTCAAAACATAGACAACAAGAAGAGCCAGTCTTCTTGTACTTAAGTCGGCATTGTGCCTTTTGTATTTAATTCTGAAGCAATTTCTGTGTTTCGTCGTCAATAATAAGGTCCAAGGGATTCAGTAAACCTGAAGTGAAGCATCGGAATCAATAACTAGTGTCACAGGAATGGTTGAAAACATAGACCGTAAGAAGAGCCTCTCTTCTTGTACTTAAGTCAGCATTGTGCCTTTTGTATTTAATTCCGATGCAATTTCTGTATTTCGTCGTCAATAAGAAGGTCCAAGCGATACAGTAAACATATAGTGAAGCATCGGAATTTAATACTGGTCTCACAGGAGATGTTCAAAACATGGTCAGTAAGAATAGTCAGTCTTTTTGTACTTAAGTCGGCATTGTGCCTTTTGTATTTAATTCCGATGCAATTTCTGTGTTTCATCGTCAATAAGAAGGTCCAAGCGATACGGTAAACATATAGTGAAGTATTGGGATTCAATACTGGTCTCACAGGAGATGTTCAAAGCATAGTCAGTAAGAAGAGTCAGTCTTCTTGTACTTAAGTCGGCATTGTGCCTTTTGTATTTACATCTGAAGCAATTTCTGTGTTTCGTCGCAATAATATGGTCCAAGGGATACAGTAAACCTGAAGTGAAGCATCGGAATCAATAACTAGTGTCACAGGAATGGTTGAAAACATAGACCGTTAGAAGAGCCACTCTTCTTGTACTTAAGTCAGCATTGTGCTTTTTGTATTTAATTCCGATGCAATTTCTGTGTTTCATCGTCAATAAGAAGGTCCAAGCGATACAGTAAACATATAGTGAAGCATCGGAATTTAATACTGGTCTCACAGGAAATGTTCAAAACATAGTGGGTAAGAAGAGTCAGTATTCTTGTACTTAAGTCGGCATTGTTCCTTTTGTATTTAATTCCGATGCAATTTCTGTGTTTCGTCCTCAATACGAATGTCCAAGGGATACAGTAAAAATGAAGCGAAGCATCGGAATCTATAACTAGTGTCAGAGGAATTGTTCAAAACATAGACAGTAAGAAGAGCCAGTCTTCTTGTACTTAAGTCGGCATTGTGCCTTCTGTATTTAATTCCGATGCAATTTCTGTGTTTCGTCGTCAATAAGAAGGTCCAAGGGCTACAGTAAACCTGAAGTGAATCATCGGCATCTATAACTAGTGCCACAGGAATGGTTCAAAACATAGACAGTAAGAAGAGCCACTCTTCTTGTACTTAAGTCGGCATTGTGCCTTTTGTATTTAATTCCGATGCAATTTCTTTGTTTCATCGTCAATAAGAAGGTCCAGGGGATACAGTTAACATATAGTGAAGCATCGGAATTTAATACTGGTCTCACAGGAGGTGTTCAAAACATAGTCAGTAAGAAGAGTCAGTCTTTTTGTACTTAAGTCGGCATTGTGCCTTTTGTATTTAATTCCGATGCAATTTCTGAGTTTCATCGTCAATAAGAAGGTGCAAGGGATACAGTAAACATATAGTGTGGCATCGGA
Source organism: Schistocerca piceifrons (assembly GCF_021461385.2). Lineage (NCBI taxonomy): Eukaryota > Metazoa > Arthropoda > Insecta > Orthoptera > Acrididae > Schistocerca > Schistocerca piceifrons. The sequence continues at coordinate 244,020 of NW_025728399.1, forward strand.
ATTTAATACTGGTCTCATAGGAGATGTTCAAAACATAGCCAGTAAGGAGAGTCAGTCTTCTTGTACTTAAGTCGGCATTGTGCCATTTGTATTTAATTCCGATTCAATTTTTGTGTTTCGTCGTCAATACGATGGTCCAAGGGATACAGAGAATCTGAAGTGAAGCATCGGAATCCATAACTAGTGTCACAGGAATAGTTGAAAGCATAGACCGGAAGAAGAGCCACTCTTCTTGTTCTTAAGTCAGCATTGTGCCTTTTATATTTAATTCCGATGCAATTTCTGTCTTTCATCGTCAATAAGAAGGTCCAAGCGATACAGTAAACATATAGTGAAGCATCGGAATTTATTACTGGTCTCACAGGAAATGTTCAAAACATAGTCAGTAAGAAGAGTCAGTATTCTTGTACTTAAGTCGGCATTGTGCCTTTTGTATTTAATTCCGATGCAATTTCTGTGTTTCGTCGTCAATACGAAGGTCCAGGGGATACAGTAAACCTGAAGTGAAGCATCGTAACCTATAACTAGTGTCACAGGAATTGTTCAAAACATAGACAGTAAGAAGAGCCAGTCTTCTTTTATTTAAGTCGGCATTGTGCCTTTTGTATTTAATTCCGATGCAATTTCGGTGTTTCGTCGCCAATAAGAGGGTCCAAGGGCTACAGTAAACCTGAAGTGAAACGTCGGAATCTATAACTAGTGCCACAGGAATGGTTCAAAATATAGACAGTAAGCAGAGCCAGTCTTCTTCTACTTAAGTCGGCATTGTGCCTTTTGTATTTAATCCCGATGCAATTACTGTGTTTTGTCGTCATTTGAAGGTCCAAGGGATACAGTAAACCTGAAGTGAAGCATCGGAATCTATAACTAGTGTCACAGGAATGGATCAAAACATAGACAGTGAGAAGAGCCAGGCTTCTTGTACTTAAGTCGGCATTGTGCCTTTTGTATTTAATTCCGATGCAATTTCTGTGTTTCATCGTCAATAAGAAGGTCCAAGGGATACAGTAAACATATAGTGAAGCATCGGAATTTAATACTGGTCTCACAGGAGGTGTTCAAAACATAGTCAGTAAGAAGAGTCAGTCTTCTTGTACTTAAGTCGGCATTGTGCCTTTTGTATTTAATTCCGATGCAATTTCTGTGTCTCGTCGTCAATAAGAAGGTCCAAGGGATACAATAAACCTGAAGTGAAGCATCAGAATCTATAACTAGTGCCACAGGAATGGTTCAAAACATAGACAGTAAGAAGAGGCAGTCTTCTTGTACTTAAGTCGGCATTGTGCCTTTTGTATTTAATTCCGATGCAATTTTTTTGTTTTGTCGTCAATAAGAAGGTCCAAGGGATACAGTAAACCTGAAGTGAAGCATCGGAATCTATAACTAGTGTCATAGGAATGGTTCAAAGCATAGACAGTAAGAAGAGCCAGTCTTCTTGTACTTAAGTCGGCATTGTGCCTTTTGTATTTAAATCTGAAGCAATTTCTGTGTTTCGTCGCAATAATAAGGTCCAAGGGATACAATAAACCTGAAGTGAAGCATCGGAATCTATAACTAGTGCCACAGGAATGGTTCAAAACATAGACAGTAAGAAGAGCCAATCTTCTTGTACTTGAGTCGGCATTGTGCCTTTTGTATTTAATTCCGACGCAATTTCTGTGTTTCGTCGTCAATAAGAATGTCCAAGGGATACAGTAAACCCGAGGTGAAGCATCGCAATCTATAACTAGTGCCACAGGAATGGTTCAAAACATAGACAGTAAGAAGAGCCAGTCTTCTTGTACTTAAGTCGGCATTGTGCCTTTCGTATTTAATTCCGATGCAATTTCTGTGTTTCATCGTCAATAAGAAGGTGCAAGGGATACAGTAAAAATATAGTGTGGCATCGGAATTTAATACTGGTCTCACAGGAGATGTTCAAAACATAGTCAGTAAGAAGAGTCAGTCTTCTTGTACTTATGTCGGCATTGTGCCTTTTGTATTTAATTCCGATGCAATTTTTGTGTTTCGTCGTCAATAAGAAGGTCCAAGGGATACAGTAAATCTAAAATGAAGCATCGGAATCTATAACTAGTGTCACAGGAATGGTTGAATACATAGACCGTAAGACGAGCCACTCTTCTTGTACTTAAGTCAGCATTGTGCCTTTTGTATTTAATTCCGATGCAATTTCTGTGTTTCATCGTCAATAAGAAGGTCCAAGCGATATAGTAAACATATAGTGGAGCATCGGAATTTAATATTGGTCTCACAGGAATTGTTCAACACATAGTCAGTAAGAAGAGCAAGTATTCTTGTGCTTAAGTCGGCATTGTGCCTTTTGTATTTAATTCCGATGCAATTTCTGTGTTTCGTCGTCAATAAGAAGGTCCAAGGGCTACAGAAAACCTGAAGTGAAACATCGGAATGTATAACTAATGCCACAGGAATGGTTCAAAACATAGACAGTAAGAAGAGCCAGTCATCTTGTACTTAAGTCGGCATTGTGCCTTTTGTATTTAATCCCGATGCAATTTCGGTGTTTTGTCGTCAATTAGAAAGTCCAAGGGATACAGTAAACCTGAAGTGAAGCATCGGAATCTATAACTAGTGTCACAGGAATGGTTCAAAACATAGACAGCAAGAAGAGCCAGTCTTCTTGTACTTAAGTCGGCATTGTGCCTTTTGTATTTAATTCTGCAGCAATTTCTGTGTTTCGTCGTCAATAATAAGGTCCAAGGGGATACAGTAAACCTGAAGTGAAGCATCGGAATCTATAACTAGTGTCACAGGAATGGTTCAAAGCATAGACAGTAAGAAGAGCTACTCTTCTTGTACTTAAGTCTGCATTGTGCCTGTTGTATTTAATTCCGATGCAATTTCTGTGTTTCATCGTCAATAAGAAGGTCCAAGGGATCCAGTAAACATATAGTGAAGCATCGGAATTTAATACTGGTCTCACAGGAGATGTTCAAAACATAGTCAGTAAGAAGATTCAGTCTTTTTGTACTTAAGTCGGCATTGTGCCTTTTGTATTTAAATGCGATGCAATATTTGTATTTCATCGTCATTAAGAAGGTCCAAGCGATACAGTAAACATATAGTGAAGTATCGGAATTTTTTATACTGGTCTCACAGGAGATGTTCAAAACATAGTCAGTAAGAAGACTCAGTCTTCTTGTACTTAAGTCGGAATTGTGCCTTTTGTATTTATATCTGAAGCAATTTCTGTGTTTCGTCGCAATAATAAGGTCCAAGGGATACAGTAAACCTGTAGTGAAGCATCGGAATCAATAACTAGTGTCACAGGAATGGTTGAAAACATAGAACGTAAGAAGAGCCACTCTTCTTGTACTTAAGTCAGCAATGTGCCTTTTGTATTTAATTCCGATGCAATTTCTGTGTTTCGTCGTCAATACGAAGGTCCAAGCGATACAGTAAACATATAGTGAAGCATCGGAATTTAATACTGGTCTCACAGGACATGTTCAAAACATAGTCAGTAAGAAGAGTCAGTATTCTTGTACTTAAGTCGGTATTGTACCTTTTGTATTTAATTCCGATGCAATTTCTGTGTTTCGTCGTCAATACGAAGGTCCAAGGGATACAGTAAACCTGAAGTGAAACATCGGAATCTATAACTAGTGCCACAGGAATGGTTCAAAAATAGACAGTAAGAAGAGCCAGTCTTCTTGTACTTAAGTCGGCATTGTGCCTTTTCTATTTAATCCCGATGCAATTTCTGTGATTTGTCGTCAATTAGAAGGTCCAAGGGATACAGTAAACCTGAAGTGAAGCATCGGAATCTATAACTAGTGTCACAGGAATGGTTCAAAACATAGACAGTGAGAAGAGCCAGTCTTCTTGTGCTTAAGTCGGCATTGTGCCTTTTGTATATAATTGCGATGCAATTTCTGTGTTTCATCGTCAATAAGATGGTCCAAGGGATACAGTAAACATATAGTGAAGCATCGGAGTTTAATACTGGTCTCACAGGAGATGTTCAAATCATAGTCAGTAAGAAGAGTCAGTCTTCTTGTACTTAAGTCGGCATTGTGCCTTTTGTATTTAATTCCGATGCAATTTCTGTGTCTCCTCGTCAATGAGAAGGTCCAAGGGATACAGTAAACCTTAAGTGAAGCATCGGAATCTATAACAAGTGTCACAGGAATGGTTCAAAACATAGACAGTAAGAAGAGCCAGTCTTCTTGTACTTAAGTCGGCATTGTGCCTTTTGAATTTAAATCTGAAGCAATTTCTGTGTTTCGTCGCTATAATAAGGTCCAAGGGATTTAGTAAACCTGAAGTGAAGCATCGGAATCAATAACTAGTGTCACAGGAATTGTTGAAAACATAAGCAGTAAGAAGAGCCAGTCTTCTTGTACTTGAATCGGCATTGTGCCTCTTGTATTTAATTCCGACGCAATTTCTGTGTTTCGTCGTCAATAAGAAGGTCCAAGGGATACAGTAAACCTGAAGTGAAACATCGGAATCTATAACTAGTGCCACAGGAATGGTTCAAAACATAGACAGTAAGAAGAGCCAGTCTTCTTGTACTTAAGTTGGCATTGTGCCTTTTCTATTTAATCCCGATGCAATTTCTGTGATTTGTCGTCAATTAGAAGGTCCATGGGATACAGTAAACATGAAGTGAAGCATCGGAATCTATAACTAGTGTCACAGGAATGGTTCAAAACATAGACAGTGAGAAGAGCCAGTCTTCTTGTACTTAAGTCGGCATTGTGCCTTTTGTATATAATTGCGATGCAATTTCTGTGTTTCATCGTCAATAAGATGGTCCAAGGGATACAGTAAACATATAGTGAAGCATCGGAATTTAATACTGGTCTCACAGGAGATGTTCAAATCATAGTCAGTAAGAAGAGTCAGTCTTCTTGTACTTAAGTCGGCATTGTGCCTTTTGTATTTAATTCCGATGCAATTTCTGTGTCTCCTCGTCAATAAGAAGGTCCAAGGGATACAGTAAACCTTAAGTGAAGCATCGGAATCTATAACAAGTGTCACAGGAATGGTTCAAAACATAGACAGTAAGAAGAGCCAGTCTTCTTGTACTTAAGTCGGCATTGTGCCTTTTGAATTTAAATCTGAAGCAATTTCTGTGTTTCGTCGCTATAATAAGGTCCAAGGGATTTAGTAAACCTGAAGTGAAGCATCGGAATCAATAACTAGTGTCACAGGAATTGTTGAAAACATAGGCAGTAAGAAGAGCCAGTCTTCTTGTACTTGAATCGGCATTGTGCCTCTTGTATTTAATTCCGACGCAATTTCTGTGTTTCGTCGTCAATAAGAAGGTCCAAAGGACACAGTAAACCCGAAGTGAAGCATCGCCATCTATAACTAGTGCCACAGGAATGGTTCAAAACATAGGCAGTAAGAAGAGCCAGTCTTCTTGTACTTAAGTCGGCACTGTGCCTTTCGTATTTAATTCCGATGCAATTTCTGTGTTTCATCGTCAATACGAAGGTCCAAGCGATACAGTAAACATATAGTGAAGCATCGGAATTTAATACTGGTGTAACAGGACATGTTCAAAACATAGTCAGTAAGAAGAGTCAGTATTCTTGTACTTCAGTCGGCATTGTGCCTTTTGTATTTAATTCCGATGCAATTTCTGTGTTTCGTCGTCAATACGAAGGTCCAAGGGATACAGTAAACCTGAAGTGAAGCATCGTAATCTATAACTAGTGTCACAGGAATTGTTCAAAACATAGACAGTAAGAAGAGCCAGTCTTCTTTTACTTAAGTCGGCATTGTGCCTTTTGTATTTAATTCCGATGCAATTTCGGTGTTTCGTCGCCAATAAGAGGGTCCAAGGGCTACAGTAAACCTGAAGTGAAACATCGGAATCTATAACTAGTGCCACAGGAATGGTTCAAAATATAGACAGTAAGAAGAGCCAGTCTTCTTGTACTAAGGTAGGCATTGTGCCTTTTGTATTTAAATCTGAAGTAATTTCTGTGTTTCGTCGCAATAATAAGGTCCAAGGGATACAGTAAACCTGAAGTGAAGCATCGGAATCAATAACTAGTGTCACAGGAATTGTTCAAAACATAGACAGTAAGAAGAGCCAATCTTCTTGTACTTGAGTCGACATTGTGCCTTTTGTATTTCATTCCGACGCAATTACTGTGTTTCGTCGTCAATAAGAAGGTCCAAGGGATACAGTAAACCTGAAGTGAAGCATCGGAATCTATAACTAGTGTCATAGGAATGGTTCAAAACATAGACAGTAAGAAGAGCCAGTCTTCTTGTACTAAGGTCGGCATTGTGCCTTTTGTATTTAAATCTGAAGTAATTTCTGTGTTTCGTCGCAATAATAAGGTCCAAGGGATACAGTAAACCTGAAGTGAAGCATCGGAATCAATAACTAGTGTCACAGGAATTGTTCAAAACATAGACAGTAAGAAGAGCCAATCTTCTTGTACTTGAGTCGACATTGTGCCTTTTGTATTTCATTCCGACGCAATTACTGTGTTTCGTCGTCAATATGATGGTCCAAGGGATACAGAAATCCCGAGGTGAAGCATCGCAATCTATAACTAGTGCCACAGGAATGGTTCAAAACATAGACAGTAAGAAGAGCCAGTATTCTTGTACTTCAGTCGGCATTGTGCCTTTTGTATTTAATTCCGATGCAATTTCTGTGTTTCGTCGTCAATACGAATGTCCAAGGGATACAGTAAACCTGAAGTGAAGCATCGTAATCTATAACTAGTGTCACAGGAATTGTTCAAAACATAGACAGTAAGAAGAAAAAGTCTTCTTGTACTTAAGTCGGCGTTGTGCCTTTTGTATTTAATTCCGATGCAATTTCGGTGTTTCGTCGCCAATAAGAGGGTCCAAGTGCTACAGTAAACCTGAAGTGAAACATCGGAATCTATAACTAGTGCCACAGGAATGGTTCAAAATATAGACAGTAAGAAGAGCCAGTCTTCTTGTACTTAAGTCGGCATTGTGCCTATTGTATTTAATCCCGATGCAATTTCTGTGTTTCATCGTCATTAAGAAGGTCCAAGCGATATAGTAAACATATAGTGAAGCATCGGAATTTAATACTGGTGTAACAGGACATGTTCAAAACATAGTCAGTAAGAAGATTCAGTCTTTTTGTACTTAAGTCGGCATTGTGCCTTTTGTATTTAAATGCGATGCAATATCTGTATTTCATCGTCATTAAGAAGGTCCAAGCGATACAGTAAACATATAGTGAAGTATCGGAATTTTTTATACTGGTCTCACAGGAGATGTTCAAAACATAGTCAGTAAGAAGACTCAGTCTTCTTGTACTTAAGTCGGAATTGTGCCTTTTGTATTTAAATCTGAAGCAATTTCTGTGTTTCGTCGCAATAATAAGGTCCAAGGGATACAGTAAACCTGTAGTGAAGCATCGGAATCAATAACTAGTGTCACAGGAATGGTTGAAAACATAGAACGTAAGAAGAGCCACTCTTCTTGTACTTAAGTCAGCATTGTGCCTTTTGTATTTAATTCCGATGCAATTTCTGTGTTTCGTCGTCAATACGAAGGTCCAAGCGATACAGTAAACATATAGTGAAGCATCGGAATTTAATACTGGTCTCACAGGACATGTTCAAAACATAGTCAGTAAGAAGAGTCAGTATTCTTGTACTTAAGTCGGTATTGTACCTTTTGTATTTAATTCCGATGCAATTTCTGTGTTTCGTCGTCAATACGAAGGTCCAAGGGATACAGTAAACCTGAAGTGAAACATCGGAATCTATAACTAGTGCCACAGGAATGGTTCAAAAATAGACAGTAAGAAGAGCCAGTCTTCTTGTACTTAAGTCGGCATTGTGCCTTTTCTATTTAATCCCGATGCAATTTCTGTGATTTGTCGTCAATTAGAAGGTCCAAGGGATACAGTAAACCTGAAGTGAAGCATCGGAATCTATAACTAGTGTCACAGGAATGGTTCAAAACATAGACAGTGAGAAGAGCCAGTCTTCTTGTGCTTAAGTCGGCATTGTGCCTTTTGTATATAATTGCGATGCAATTTCTGTGTTTCATCGTCAATAAGATGGTCCAAGGGATACAGTAAACATATAGTGAAGCATCGGAGTTTAATACTGGTCTCACAGGAGATGTTCAAATCATAGTCAGTAAGAAGAGTCAGTCTTCTTGTACTTAAGTCGGCATTGTGCCTTTTGTATTTAATTCCGATGCAATTTCTGTGTCTCCTCGTCAATAAGAAGGTCCAAGGAATACAGTAAACCTTAAGTGAAGCATCGGAATCTATAACAAGTGTCACAGGAATGGTTCAAAACATAGACAGTAAGAAGAGCCAGTCTTCTTGTACTTAAGTCGGCATTGTGCCTTTTGAATTTAAATCTGAAGCAATTTCTGTGTTTCGTCGCTATAATAAGGTCCAAGGGATTTAGTAAACCTGAAGTGAAGCATCGGAATCAATAACTAGTGTCACAGGAATTGTTGAAAACATAAGCAGTAAGAAGAGCCAGTCTTCTTGTACTTGAATCGGCATTGTGCCTCTTGTATTTAATTCCGACGCAATTTCTGTGTTTCGTCGTCAATAACAAGGTCCAAGGGATACAGTAAACCTGAAGTGAAACATCGGAATCTATAACTAGTGCCACAGGAATGGTTCAAAACATAGACAGTAAGAAGAGCCAGTCTTCTTGTACTTAAGTTGGCATTGTGCCTTTTCTATTTAATCCCGATGCAATTTCTGTGATTTGTCGTCAATTAGAAGGTCCATGGGATACAGTAAACATGAAGTGAAGCATCGGAATCTATAACTAGTGTCACAGGAATGGTTCAAAACATAGACAGTGAGAAGAGCCAGTCTTCTTGTACTTAAGTCGGCATTGTGCCTTTTGTATATAATTGCGATGCAATTTCTGTGTTTCATCGTCAATAAGATGGTCCAAGGGATACAGTAAACATATAGTGAAGCATCGGAATTTAATACTGGTCTCACAGGAGATGTTCAAATCATAGTCAGTAAGAAGAGTCAGTCTTCTTGTACTTAAGTCGGCATTGTGCCTTTTGTATTTAATTCCGATGCAATTTCTGTGTCTCCTCGTCAATAAGAAGGTCCAAGGGATACAGTAAACCTTAAGTGAAGCATCGGAATCTATAACAAGTGTCACAGGAATGGTTCAAAACATAGACAGTAAGAAGAGCCAGTCTTCTTGTACTTAAGTCGGCATTGTGCCTTTTGAATTTAAATCTGAAGCAATTTCTGTGTTTCGTCGCTATAATAAGGTCCAAGGGATTTAGTAAACCTGAAGTGAAGCATCGGAATCAATAACTAGTGTCACAGGAATTGTTGAAAACATAGGCAGTAAGAAGAGCCAGTCTTCTTGTACTTGAATCGGCATTGTGCCTCTTGTATTTAATTCCGACGCAATTTCTGTGTTTCGTCGTCAATAAGAAGGTCCAAAGGACACAGTAAACCCGAAGTGAAGCATCGCCATCTATAACTAGTGCCACAGGAATGGTTCAAAACATAGGCAGTAAGAAGAGCCAGTCATCTTGTACTTAAGTCGGCACTGTGCCTTTCGTATTTAATTCCGATGCAATTTCTGTGTTTCATCGTCAATACGAAGGTCCAAGCGATACAGTAAACATATAGTGAAGCATCGGAATTTAATACTGGTGTAACAGGACATGTTCAAAACATAGTCAGTAAGAAGAGTCAGTATTCTTGTACTTCAGTCGGCATTGTGCCTTTTGTATTTAATTCCGATGCAATTTCTGTGTTTCGTCGTCAATACGAAGGTCCAAGGGATACAGTAAACCTGAAGTGAAGCATCGTAATCTATAACTAGTGTCACAGGAATTGTTCAAAACATAGACAGTAAGAAGAGCCAGTCTACTTTTACTTAAGTCGGCATTGTGCCTTTTGTATTTAATTCCGATGCAATTTCGGTGTTTCGTCGCCAATAAGAGGGTCCAAGGGCTACAGTAAACCTGAAGTGAAACATCGGAATCTATAACTAGTGCCACAGGAATGGTTCAAAATATAGACAGTAAGAAGAGCCAGTCTTCTTGTACTAAGGTCGGCATTGTGCCTTTTGTATTTAAATCTGAAGTAATTTCTGTGTTTCGTCGCAATAATAAGGTCCAAGGGATACAGTAAACCTGAAGTGAAGCATCGGAATCAATAACTAGTGTCACAGGAATTGTTCAAAACATAGACAGTAAGAAGAGCCAATCTTCTTGTACTTGAGTCGACATTGTGCTTTTTGTATTTCATTCCGACGCAATTACTGTGTTTCGTCGTCAATAAGAAGGTCCAAGGGATACAGTAAACCTGAAGTGAAGCATCGGAATCTATAACTAGTGTCATAGGAATGGTTCAAAACATAGACAGTAAGAAGAGCCAGTCTTCTTGTACTAAGGTCGGCATTGTGCCTTTTGTATTTAAATCTGAAGTAATTTCTGTGTTTCGTCGCAATAATAAGGTCCAAGGGATACAGTAAACCTGAAGTGAAGCATCGGAATCAATAACTAGTGTCACAGGAATTGTTCAAAACATAGACAGTAAGAAGAGCCAATCTTCTTGTACTTGAGTCGACATTGTGCCTTTTGTATTTCATTCCGACGCAATTACTGTGTTTCGTCGTCAATATGATGGTCCAAGGGATACAGAAATCCCGAGGTGAAGCATCGCAATCTATAACTAGTGCCACAGGAATGGTTCAAAACATAGACAGTAAGAAGAGCCAGTCTTCTTGTACTTAAGTCGGCATTGTGCCCTTCGTATTTAATTCCGATGCAATTTCTGTGTTTCATCGTCAGTACGAAGGTCCAAGCGATACAGTAAACATATAGTGAAGCATCGGAATTTAATACTGGTGTAACAGGACATGTTCAAAACATAGTCAGTAAGAAGAGTCAGTATTCTTGTACTTCAGTCGGCATTGTGCCTTTTGTATTTAATTCCGATGCAATTTCTGTGTTTCGTCGTCAATACGAAGGTCCAAGGGATACAGTAAACCTGAAGTGAAGCATCGTAATCTATAACTAGTGTCACAGGAATTGTTCAAAACATAGACAGTAAGAAGAAAAAGTCTTCTTGTACTTAAGTCGGCGTTGTGCCTTTTGTATTTAATTCCGATGCAATTTCGGTGTTTCGTCGCCAATAAGAGGGTCCAAGTGCTACAGTAAACCTGAAGTGAAACATCGGAATCTATAACTAGTGCCACAGGAATGGTTCAAAATATAGACAGTAAGAAGAGCCAGTCTTCTTGTACTTAAGTCGGCATTGTGCCTATTGTATTTAATCCGATGCAATTTCTGTGTTTTGTCGTCAATTGAAGGTCCGAGGGATACAGTAAACCTGAAGTGAAGCATCGGAATCTATAACTAGATTCACAGGAATGGTTCAAAACATAGACAGTGAGAAGAGCCAGTCTTCTTGTACTTAAGTCGGCATTGTGCCTTTTGTATTTAATTCCGATGCAATTTCTGTGTTTCATCGTCAATAAGAAGGTCCAAGGGATACAGTAAACATATAGTGAAGCATCGGAATTTAATACTGGTCTCACAGGAGGTGTGCAAAACATAGTCAGTAAGAAGAGTCAGTCTTCTTGGACTTAAGTCGGCATTGTGCCTTTTTGTATTTAATTCCGATGCAATTTCTGTGTCTCGTCGTCAATAAGAAGGTCCAAGGGATACAATAAACCTGAAGTGAAGCATCGGAATCTATAACTAGTGCCACAGGAATGGTTCAAAACATAGACAGTAAGAAGAGCCAGTCTTCTTCTACTTAAGTCGGCATTGTGCCTTTTGTATATAATTCCGATGCAATTTTTGTGTTTTGTCGTCAATAAGAAGGTCCAAGGGATACAGTAAACCTGAAGTGAAGCATCGGAATCTATAACTAGTGTCATAGGAATGGTTCAAAACATAGACAGTAAGAAGAGCCAGTCTTCTTGTACTAAGGTCGGCATTGTGCCTTTTGTATTTAAATCTGAAGTAATTTCTGTGGTTCGTCGCAATAATAAGGTCCAAGGGATACAGTAAACCTGAAGTGAAGCATCGGAATCAATAACTAGTGTCACAGGAATTGTTCAAAACATAGACAGTAAGAAGAGCCAATCTTCTTGTACTTGAGTCGACATTGTGCTTTTGTATTTCATTCCGACGCAATTACTGTGTTTCGTCGTCAATAAGAAGGTCCAAGGGATACAGAAATCCCGAGGTGAAGCATCGCAATCTATAACTAGTGCCACAGGAATGGTTCAAAACATAGACAGTAAGAAAGAGCCAGTCTCCTTGTACTTAAGTCGGCATTGTGCCTTTCGTATTTAATTCCGATGCAATTTCTGTGTTTCATCGTCAATAAGAAGGTCCAAGGGATACAGTAAACCTGAAGTGAAGCATCGAATCTATAACTAGTGTCACAGGAATGGTTCAAAGCATAGACAGTAAGAAGAGCCACTCTTCTTGTACTTAAGTCGGCATTGTGCCTGTTGTATTTAATTCCGATGCAATTTCAGTGTTTCATCGTCAATAAGAAGGTCCAAGGGATCCAGTAAACATATAGTGAAGCATCGGAATTTAATACTGGTCTCACAGGAGATGTTCAAAACATAGTCAGTAAGAAAATTCAGTCTTTTTGTACTTAAGTCGGCAATGTGCCTTTTGTATTTAATTCCGATGCAATATCTGTGTTTCATCGTCAATAAGAAGGTCCAAGCGATACAGTAAACATATAGTGAAGTATCGGAATTTAATACTGGTCTCACAGGAGATGTTCAAAACATAGTCAGTAAGAAGACTCAGTCTTCTTGTACTTAAGTCGGAATTGTGCGTTTTGTATTTAAATCTGAAGCAGTTTCTGTGTTTCGTCGCAATAATAAGGTCCACGGAATACCGTAAACCTGAAGTGAAGCATCGGAATCAATAACTAGTGTCACAGGAATGGTTTGAAAACATAGACCGTAAGAAGAGCCTCTCTCCTTGTACTTAAGTCAGCATTGTGCCTTTTGTATTTAATTCCGATGCAATTTCTGTGTTTCATCGTCAATACGAAGATCCAAGCGATACAGTAAACATATAGTGAAGCATCGGAATTTAATACTGGTCTCACAGGACATGTTCAAAACATAGTCAGTAAGAAGAGTCAGTATTCTTGTACTTAAGTCGGTATTGTACCTTTTGTATTTAATTCCGATGCAATTTCTGTGTTTCGTCGTCAATACGAAGGTCCATGGGATACAGTAAACCTGAAGTGAAGAATCGGAATCTATAACTAGTGTCACAGGAATTGTTCAAAACATAGACAGTAAGAAGAAAAAGTCTTCTTGTACTTAAGTCGGCATTGTGCCTTTTGTATTTAATTCCGATAAAATTTCTGTGTTTCGTCATCAATAAGAAGGTCCAAGGGCTACAGTAAACCTGAAGTGAAACATCGCAATCTATAACTAGTGCCACAGGAATGGTTCAAAACATAGACAGTAAGAAGAGCCAGTCTTCTTGTACTTAAGTCGGCATTGTGCCTTTTCTATTTAATCCCGATGCAATTTCTGTGTTTTGTCGTCAATTAGAAGGTCCAAGGGATACAGAAAACCTGAAGTGAAGCATCGGAATCTATAACTAGTGTCACAGGAATGGTTCAAACATAGACAGTAAGAAGAGCCAGTCTTCTTGTACTTAAGTCGACATTATGGCTTTTGTATTTAAATCTGAAGCAATTTCTGTGTTTCGTCGCAATAATAAGGTCTTAGGGATACAGTAAACCTGAAGTGAAGCATCGGAATCAATAACAAGTGTCACAGGAATTGTTGAAAACATAGACATTAAAAAGAGCCAGTCTTCTTGTACTTAAGTCGGCATTGTGCCTTCTGTATTTAATTCCGATGCAATTTCTGTGTTTCGTCGTCAATAAGAAGGTCCAAGGGATACAGTAAAAATGATGTGAAGCATCGGAATCTGAAACTAGTGTCAATGGAATGGTTCAAAATATAGACAGTAAGAGGAGCCAGTCTTCTTGTACTTAAGACGGAATTGTTACTTTTGTATTCAATTCCGATGCAATTTTTGTGTTTTGTCGTCAATAAGAAGGTCCAAGGGATACAGTAAACCTGAGGTGAAGCATCGGAATCCATAACTAGTGTCACAGGAATGATTGAAACATAGACCGTAAGAAGAGCCACTCTTCTTGTACTTAAGTCGGCATTGTGCTCTTTGTATTTAATCCCGATGCAATTTCTGTGTTATTTCGTCAATTAGAAGGTCCAAGGGATACAGTAAACCTGAAGTGAAGCATGGGAACCTATGACTAGTGTCACAGGAATGGTTCAAAACACAGACAGTAAGAAGAGCCAGTCTTCTTGTACTTAAGTCGGCATTGTGCCTTTTGTATTTAATTCTGAAGCAATTTCTGTGTTTCGTCGTCAATAATAAGGTCCAAGGATTACAGTAAACCTGAAGTGAAGCATCGGAATCTATAACTAGTGTCACAGGAATGGTTCAAAGCATAGACAGTAAGAAGAGCCACTCTTCTTGTACTTAAGTCGGCATAGTGCCTGTTGTACTTAATTCCGGTGCAATGTCTGTGTTTCATCGTCAATAAGAAGGTCCAAGCGATACAGTAAACATATAGTGAAGTATCGGAATTTAATACTGGTCTCACAGGAGATGTTCAAACCATAGTCAGTAAGAAGAGTCAGTCTTCTTGTACTTAAGTCGGCATTGTGCCTTTTGCATTTAAATCTGAAGCAATTTCTGTGTTTCGTCACAGTAATAAGGTCCAAGGGATACAGTAAACCTGAAGTGAAGCATCGGAATCAATAACTAGTGTCACAGGAATGGTTGAAAACATTGACCGTAAGAAGAGCCACTCTTCTTGTACTTAAGTCAGCATTGTGCCTTTTGTTTTTAATTCCGATGCAATTTCTGTGTTTCATCGTCAATACGAAGGTCCAAGCGATACAGTAAACATATAGTGAAGAATCGGAATTTAATACTGGTCTCACAGGATATGTTAAAAACATAGTCAGTAAGAAGAGTCAGTATTCTTGTACTTACGTCGGTATTGTTCCTTTTGTATTTAATTCCGATGCAATTTCTGTGTTTCGTCGTCAATACGAAGGTCCAAGGGATACAGTAAACCTGAAGTGAAGCATCGGAATCTATAACTAGTGCCACAGGAATGGTTCAAAACATAGACAGTAAGAAGAGCCAGTCTTATTGTACTTAAGTCGACATTGTGCCTTTTGTATTTAATCCCGATGCAATTTCTGTGTTTTGTCGTCAATTCGAAGGTCCAAGGGATACAGTAAACCTGAAGTGAAGCATCGGAATCTATAACTAGTGTCATAGGAATGGTTCAAAAACATAGACAGTAAGAAGAGCCAGTCTTCTTGTACTAAGGTCGCATTGTGCCTTTTGTATTTAAATCTGAAGCAATTTCTGTGTTTCGTCGCAATAATAAGGTCCAAGGGATGCAGTAAACCTGAAGTGAAGCATCGGAATCAATAACTAGTGTCACAGGAATTGTTCAAAACATAGACAGTAAGATGAGCCAATCTTCTTGTACTTGAGTCGACATTGTGCCTTTTGTATTTCATTCCGACGCAATTACTGTGTTTCGTCGTCAATAAGAAGGTCCAAGGGATACAGAAATCCCGAGGTGAAGCATCGCAATGTATAACTAGTGCCACAGGAATGGTTCAAAACATAGACAGTAAGAAGAGCCAGTCTTCTTGTACTTAAGTCGGCATTGTGCCTTTCGTATTTAATTCCGATGCAATTTCTGTGTTTCATCGTCAATAAGAAGGTGCAAGGGATACAGTAAAAATATAGTGTGGCATCGGAATTTAATACTGGTCTCACAGGAGATGTTCAAAACATAGTCAGTAAGAAGAGCCAGTCATCTTGTACTTAAGTCGGTATTGTGCCTTATGTATTTAATTCCGACGCAATTTCTGTGTTTCGTCGTCAATAAGAAGGTCCAAGGGATACAGTAAACCCGAGGTGAAGCATCGCAATCTATAACTAGTGCCACAGGAATGGATCAAAACATAGACAGTAAGAAGAGCCAGTCTTCTTGTACTTAAGTCGGCATTGTGCCTTTTGAATTTAATTCCGACGCAATTTCTGTGTTTCGTCGTCAATAAGAAGGTCCAAGGGATACAGTAAACCCGAGGTGAAGCATCGCAATCTATAACTAGTGCCACAGGAATGGTTCAAAACATAGACAGTAAGAAGAGTCAGTTTTCTTGTACTTAAGTCGGCATTGTGCCTTTTGTATTTAATACCGATGCAATTTCTGTGTTTCGTCGTCAATAAGAAGGTCCAAGGGATACAGTAAACCAGAAGTGAAGCATCGGAATCTATAACTAGTGTCACAGGAATGGTTCAAAGCATAGACAGTAAGAAGAACCACTCTTCTTGTACTTAAGTCGGCATTGTGCCTGTTGTATTTAATTCCGATGCAATTTCTGTGTTTCATCGTCAATAAGAAGGTCCAAGGGATCCAGTAAACATATAGTGAAGCATCAGAATTTAATACTGGTCTCACTGGAGATGTTCAAAACATAGTCAGTAAGAAGATTCAGTCTTTTTGTACTTAAGTCGGCAATGTGCCTTTTGTATTTAATTCCGATGCAATATCTGTGTTTCATCGTCAATAAGAAGGGCCAAGCGATACAGTAAACATATAGTGAAGTATCGGAATTTAATACTGGTCTCACAGGAGATGTTCAAAACATAGTCAGTAAGAAGACTCAGTCTTCTTGTACTTAAGTCGGAATTGTGCGTTTTGTATATAAATCTGAAGCAATTTCTGTGTTTCGTCGCAATAATAAGGTCCAAGGAATACCGTAAACCTGAAGCGAAGCATCGGAATCAATAACTAGTGTCACAGGAATGGTTGAAAACATAGACCGTAAGAAGAGCCACTCTCCTTGTACTTAAGTCAGCATTGTGCCTTTTGTATTTAATTCCGATGCAATTTCTGTGTTTCATCGTCAATACGAAGGTCCAAGCGATACAGTAAACATATAGTGAAGCATCGGAATTTAATACTGGTCTCACAGGACATGTTCAAAACATAGTCAGTAAGAAGAGTCAGTATTCTTGTACTTAAGTCGGTATTGTACCTTTTGTATTTAATTCCGATGCAATTTCTGTGTTTCGTCGTCAATACGAAGGTCCATGGCATACAGTAAACCTGAAGTGATGCATCGGAATCTATAACTAGTGTCACAGGAATTGTTCAAAACATAGACAGTAAGAAGAAAAAGTCTTCTTGTACTTAAGTCAGCATTGTGCCTTTTGTATTTAATTCCGATAAAATTTCTGTGTTTCGTCGTCAATAAGAAGGTCCAAGGGATACAGTAAACCTGAAGTGAAGCATCGGAATATATAACTAGTGTCACAGGAATGGTTCAAAACATAGACAGTAAGAAGAGCCAATCTTCTTGTACTTAAGTCGGCATTGTGCCTTTTGTATTTAAATCTGAAGCAATTTCTGTGTTTCGTCGCAATAATAAGGTCTTAGGGATACAGTAAACCTGAAGTGAAGCATCGGAATCCATAACTAGTGTCACAGGAATGATTGAAAGCATAGGCCGTAAGAAGAGCCACTCTTCTTGTACTTAAGTCGGCATTGTGCTTTTTGTATTTAATCCCGATGCAATTTCTGTGTTATTTCGTCAATTAGAAGGTCCAAGGGATACAGTAAACCTGAAGTGAAGCATAGGAACCTATGACTAGTGTCACAGGAATGGTTCAAAACACAGACAGTAAGAAGAGCCAGTCTTCTTGTACTTAAGTCGGCATTGTGCCTTTTGTATTTAATTCTGAAGCAATTTCTGTGTTTCGTCGTCAATAATAAGGTCCAAGGGATACAGTAAACCTGAAGTGAAGCATCGGAATCTATAACTAGTGACACAGGAATGGTTCAAAGCATAGACAGTAAGAAGAGCCACTCTTCTTGTACTTAAGTCGGCATTGTGCCTCTTGTATTTAATTCCGATGCATTTTCTGTGTTTCATCGTCAATAAGAAGGTCCAAGCGATACAGTAAACATATAGTGAAGTATCGGAATTTAATACTGGTCTCACAGGAGATGTTCAAACCATAGTCAGTAAGAAGTGTCAGTCTTCTTGTACTTAAGTCGGCATTGTGCCTTTTGCATTTAAATCTGAAGCAATTTCTGTGTTTCGTCGCAATAATAAGGTCCAAGGGATACAGTAAACCTGACGTGAAGCATCGGAATCAATAACTAGTGTCACAGGAATGGTTGAAAACATTGACCGTAAGAAGAGCCACTCTTCTTGTACTTAAGTCAGCATTGTGCCTTTTGTTTTTAATTCCGATGCAATTTCTGTGTTTCATCGTCAATACGAAGGTCCAAGCGATACAGTAAACATATAGTGAAGCATCGGAATTTAATACTGGTCTCACAGGAAAGGTTAAAAACATAGTCAGTAAGAAGAGTCAGTATTCTTGTACTTACGTCGGCATTGTGCCTTTTGTATTTAATTCCGATGCAATTTCTGTGTTTCGTCGTCAATACGAAGGTCCAAGGGATACAGTAAACCTGAAGTGAAGCATCGGAATCTATAACTAGTGCCACAGGAATGGTTCAAAACATAGACAGTAAGAAGAGCCAGTCTTATTGTACTTAAGTCGGCATTGTGCCTTTTGTATTTAATCCCGATGCTATTTCTGTGTTTTGTCGTCAATTCGAAGGTCCAAGGGATACAGTAAACCTGACGTGAAGCATCGGAATCTATGACTAGTGTCACAGGAATGGTTCAAAACATAGACAGTAAGAAGAGCCAGTCTTCTTGTACTTAAGTCGGCATTGTGCCTTTTGTATTTAATTCTGAAGCAATTTCTGTGTTTCGTCGTCAATAATAAGGTCCAAGGGATACAGTAAACCTGAAGTGAAGCATCGGAATCTATAACTAGTGTCAAAGGAATGGTTCAAAACATAGACAGTAAGAAGAGCCACTCTTCTTGTACTTAAGTCGGCATTCTGCCTTTTGTATTTAATTCCGATGCAATTTCTGTGTTTCATTGTCAATAAGAAGGTCCAAGGGATACAGTAAGCATATAGTGAAGCATCGGAATTTAATACTGGTCTCACGGGAGATGTTCAAAACGTAGTAAGTAAGAAGAGTCAGTCTTTTTGTACTTAAGTCGGCATTGTGCCTTTTGTATTTAATTCCGATGCAATATCTGTGTATCGTCGTCAATAAGAAGGTCCAAGGGATACAGTAAAACTGATGTGAAGCATCGGAATCTGTAACTAGTGTCAATGGAATGGTTCAAAATATAGACAGTAAGAAGAGCCAGTCTTCGTGTACTTAAGTCGGAATTGTGACTTTTGTATTCTATTCCGATGCAATTTCTGTGTTTCGTCGTCAATAAGAAGGTCCAAGGGATACAGTAAACCTGAGGTGAAGCATCGGAATCCATAACTAGTGTCACAGGAATGATTGAAAACATAGACCGTAAGAAGAGCCACTCTTCTTGTACTTAAGTCGGCATTGTGCCTTTTGTATTTAATCCCGATGCAATTTCTGTGTTTTGTCGTCAATAAGAAGGTCCAAGCGATACAGTAAACATATAGTGAAGCATCGGAATTTAATACTAGTGTCACAGGAATTGTTCAAAAAATAGATAGTAAGAAGAGCCAGTATTCTTGTACTTAAGTCGGCATTGTGCCTTTTGTATTTAATTCCGATGCAATTTCTGTGTGTCATCGTCAATAAGAAGGTCCAAGGGATACAGTAAACCTGAGGTGAAGCATCGGAATTTAATACTGGTCTCACAGGAGGTGTTCAAAACATAGTCAGTAGGAAGAGCCAGTCTTCTTGTGCTTAAGTCGGCATTGTGCTTTTTGTATTTAATTCCGATGCAATTTCTGTGTTTCGTCGTCAATAAGAAGGTCCAAGGGATACAGTAAACCTGAAGTGAAGCATCGGAATCCATAACTAGTGTCACAGGAATGGTTGAAAACATAGACCGTAAGAAGAGCCACTCTTCTTGTACTTAAGTCGGCATTGTGCCTTTTGTATTTAATTCCGATGCAATTTCTGCGTTTCATCGTCAATAAGAAGGTCCAAACAATACAGTAAACATATAGTGAAGCATCGGAATATAATACTGGTCTCACTGGAAGTGTTCAAAACATAGTCAGTAAGATGAGTCAGTATTCTTGTACTTAAGTCGGCATTGTGACTTTTGTATTTAATCCCGTTGCAACTTCTGTGTTTTGTCGTCAATTAGAAGGTCCAAGGGATACAGTAAACCCGAAGTGAAGCATCGGAATCTATAACTAGTGTCACAGGAATGGTTCAAAACATAGACAGTAAGAAGAGCCAGTCTTCTTGTACTTAAGTCGGCATTGTGCCTTTTGTACTTAATTCTGAAGCAATTTCTGTGTTTCGTCGTCAATAATATGGTCCAAGGGATGCAGTAAACCAGAAGTGAAGCATCGGAATCTATATCTAGTGTCACAGGATTGGTTCAAAGCATAGACAGTAAGAAGAGCCACTCTTCTTGTACTTAAGTCGGCATTGTGCCTGTTGTATTTAATTCCGATGCAATTTCTGTGTTTCATCGTCAATAAGAAGGTCCAAGGCATCCAGTAAACATATAGTGAAGCATCGGAATTTAATACTGGTCTCACAGGAGATGTTCAAAACATAGTCAGTGAGATGAGTCAGTCTTTTTGTACTTAAGTCGGCATTGTGCCTTATGTGTTTAATTCCGATGCGATTTCTGTGTTTCATCGACAATAAGAAGGTCCAAGCGATATAGTAAACATATAGTGAAGTATCGGAATTTAATACTAGTCTCACAGGAGATGTTCAAAGCATAGTCAGTAAGAAGAGTCAGTCTTCTTGTACTTAAGTCGGCATTGTGCCTTTTGTATTTAAATCTGAAGCAATTTCTGTGTTTCGTCGCAATAATAAGGTCCAAGGGATACAGTAAACCTGAAGTGAAGCATCGGAATCAATAACTAGTGTCACAGGAATGGTTGAAAACATAGACCGTAAGAAGAGACACTCTTCTTGTACTTAAGTCAGCATTGTGCTTTTGTATTTAATTCCGATGCAATTTCTGTGTTTCATCGTCAATACGAAGGTCCAAGCGATACAGTAAACATATAGTGAAGCATCGGAATTTAATACTGGTCCCACAGGAAATGTTCAAAACATAGTCAGTACGAAGAGTCAGTATTCTTGTACTTAAGTCGGTATTGTGCATTTTGTATTTAATTCCGATGCAATTTCTGTGTTTCCTCGTCAATACGAAGGTCCAAGGGATACAGTAAACCTGAAGTGAAGCATCGGAATCAATAACTAGTGTCACAGGAATTGTTCAAATCATAGACAGTAAGAAGAGCCAGTCTTCTTGTACTTAAGTCGGCATTGTGTCTTTTGTATTTAATTCCGATGCAATTTCTGTGTTTCGTCGTCAATATGAATGTCCAAGGGCTACAGTAAACCTGAAGTGAAACATCGGAATCTATAACTAGTGCCACAGGAATGGTTTCAAAACATAAACAGTAAGAAGAGCCAGCCTTCTTGTACTTAAGTCAGCATTGTGCCTTTTGTATTTAATCCCGATGCAATTTCTGTGTTTTGTCGTCAATTAGAAGGTCCGAGGAATACAGTAAAGCTGACGTGAAGCATCGGAATCTATAACTAGTGTCACAGGAATGGTTCAGAACATAGACAGTAAGAAGAGCCAGTCTTCTTGTACTTAAGTCGGCATTGTTCCTTTTGTATTTAATTCTGAAGCAATTTCTGTGCTTCGTCGTCAATAATAAGGTCCAAGGGATACAGTAAACCTGAAGTGAAGCATCGGAATCTATAACTAGTGTCACAGGAATGGTTCAAATCATAGACAGTAAGAAGAGCCACTCTTCTTGTACTTAAGTCGGCATTCTGCCTTTAGTATTTAATTCCGATGCAATTTCTGTGTTTCATCGTCAATAAGAAGGTCCAAGGCATACAGTAAACATATAGTGAAGCATCGGAATTTAATACTGGTCTCACAGGAGATGTTCAAAACATAGTCAGTAAGAAGAGTCAGTCTTTTTGTACTTAAGTCGGCATTGTGCCTTTTGTATTTAATTCCGATGCAATTTCTGTGTATCGTCGTCAATAAGAAGGTCCAAGGGATACAGTAAACCTGATGTGAAGCATCGGAATCTGTAACTAGGGTCAATGGAATGGTTCAAAATATAGACAGTAAGAAGAGCCAGTCTTCTTGTACTTAAGTCGGAATTGTGACTTTTGTATTTAATTCCGATGCAATTTCTGTGTTTCGTCGTCAATAAGAAGGTCCAAGGGATACAGTAAACCTGAGGTGAAGCATCGGAATCCATAACTGGTGTCACAGGAATGGTTGAAAACATAGACCGTTAGAAGAGCCACTCTTCTTGTACTTAAGTCGGCATTGTGCCTTTTGTATTTAATTCCGTTGCAATTTCTGTGTTTCATCGTCAATAAGAAGGTGCAAGGGATACAGTAAACTTTTAGTGTTGCATCGGAATTTAATACTGGTCTCACAGGAGATGTTCAAAACATAGCCAGTAAGAAGAGTCAGTCTTCTTGTACTTAAGTCGGCATTGTGCCATTTGTATTTAATTCCGATGCAATTTTTGTGTTTCGTCGTCAATAAGAAGGTCCAAGGGAACAGTAAATCTGAAGTGACGCATAGGAATCCATAACTAGTGTCACAGGAATGGATGAAAGCATAGACCGTAAGAAGAGCCACTCTTCTTGTACTTAAGTCAGCATTGCCCCTTTTCTATTTAATTCCGATGCAATTTCTGTGTTTCATCGTCAATAAGAAGGACAAGCGATACAGTAAAAATATAGTGAAGCATCGGAATTTAATACTAGTGTCACAGGAATTGTTCGAAACATAGACAGTAAGAAGTGCCAGGCTTCTTGTACTTAAGTCGGCATTGTGCCTTTTGTATTTAATTGCGATGCAATTTCTGTGATTCGTCGTCAATAAGAAGGTCCAAGGGCTACAGTTAACCTGAAGTCAAACATCGGAATCTATAACTAGTGCCACAGGAATGGTTCAAAACATAGACAGTAAGAAGAGCCAGTCTTCCTGTACTTATGTCGGCATTGTGCCTTTTGTATTTAATTCCGATGCAATTTCTGTGTTTCATCGTCAATAAGGAGGTCCAAGGGATACAGTAAACCTGCGGTGAAGCATCGGAATGTAATACTGGTCTCACAGGAAATGTTCAAAACATAGTCAGTAAGATGAGTCAGTATTCTTGTACTTAAGTCGGCATTGTGCCTTTTGTATTTAATCCCGATGCAATATCTGTGTTTTGTCGTCAATTAGAAGGTCCAAGGGATACAGTAAACCTGAAGTGAAGCATCGGAATCTATAACTAGTGTCACAGGAATTGTTCAAAACATAGACAGTAAGAAGAGCCACTCTTCTTGTACTTAAGTCGGCATTGTGCCTGTTGTATTTAATTCCGATGCAATTTCTGTGTTTCATCGTCAATAAGAAGGTCCAAGGGATCCAGTAAACATATAGTGAAGCATCGGAAGTTAATACTGGTCTCACAGGAGATGTTCAAAACATAGTCAGTAAGATGAGTCAGTCTTTTTGTACTTAAGTCGGCATTGTGCCTTTTGTATTTGATTCCGATGCAATTTCTGTGTTTCATCGTCAATAAGAAGGTCGAAGCGATACAGTAAACATATAGTGAAGTATCGGAATTTAATACTGATCTCACAGGAGATGTTCAAAACATAGTCAGTAAGAAGAGTCAGTCTTCTTGTACTTAAGTCGGCATTGTGCCTTTTGTATTTAAATCTGAAGCAATTTCTGTGTTTCGTCGCAATGGTAAGGTCCAAGGGATACAGTAAACCTGAAGTGAAGCATCGGAATCAATAACTAGTGTCACAGGAATGGTTGAAAACATAGACCGTAAGAAGAGCCACTCTTCTTGTACTTAAGTCAGCATTGTGCCTTTTGTATTTAATTCCGATGCAAATTCTGTGTTTCAACGTCAATACGAAGGTCCAAGCGATACAGTAAACATATAGTGAAGCATCGGAATTTAATACTGGTCTCACAGGAAATGTTCAAAACATAGTCAGTAAGAAGAGTCAGTATTCTTGTACTTAAGTCGGCATTGTGCCTTTTGTATTTAATTCCAATGCAATTTCTCTGATTCGTCGTCAATAAGAAGGTCCAAGGACTACAGTTAACCTGAAGTGAAACATCGGAATCTATAACTAGTGCCACAGGAATGTTTTCAAAGCATAGACAGTAAGAAGAGCCAGTATTATTGTACTTAAGTCGGCATTGTGCCTTTTGTATTTAATTCTGAAGCAATTTCTGTGTTTCATCGTCAATAATAAGGTCCAAGGGATACAGTAAACCTGAAGTGAAGCGTCGGAATCTATAACTAGTGTCACAGGAATGGTTCAAAACATAGACAGTAAGAAGAGCCACTCTTCTTGTACTTAAGTCGGCATTCTGCCTTTTGTATTTAATTCCGATGCAATTTCTGTGTTTCATCGTCAATAAGTAGGTCCAAGGGATACAGTAAACATATAGTGAAGCATCGGAATTTAATACTGGTCTCACAGGAAATGTTCAAAACATAGTCAGTAAGAAGAGTCAGTATTCTTGTACTTAAGTCGGCATTGTGCCTTTTGTATTTAATTCCGATGCAATTTCTGTGATTCGTCGTCAATAAGAAGGTCCAAGGGCTACAGTTAACCTGAAGTGAAACATCGGAATCTATAACTAGTGCCACAGGAATGGTTGAAAACATAGACAGTAAGAAGAGCCAGTCATAATGTACTTAAGTCGGCATTGTGCCTTTTGTATTTAATCCCGATGCAATTTCTGTGTTTTGTCGTCAATAAGAAGGTCCAAGCGATACAGTAAACCTGACGTGAAGCATCGGAATCTATAACTAGTGTCACAGGAATGGTTCAAAACGTAGACAGTAAGAAGAGCCAGTCTTCTTGTACTTAAGTCGGCATTGTGCCTTTTGTATTTAATTCTGAAGCAATTTCTGTGTTTCGTCGTCAATAATAAGGTCCAAGGGATACAGTAAACCTGAAGTGAAGCATCGGAATCTATAACTAGTGTCACAGGAATGGTTCAAAACATAGACAGTAAGAAGAGCCACTCTTCTTGTACTTAAGTCGGCATTCTGCCTTTTGTATGTAATTCCGATGCAATTTCTGTGTTTCATCGTCAATAAGAAGGTCCAAGGGATACAGTAAACATATAGTGAAGCATCGGAATTTAATACTGGTCTCACAGGAGATGTTCAAAACGTAGTAAGTAAGAAGAGTCAGTCTTTTTGTACTTAAGTCGGCATTGTGCCTTTTGTATTTAATTCCGATGCAATTTCTGTGTATCGTCGTCAATAAGAAGGTCCAAGGGATACAGTAAAACTGATGTGAAGCATCGGAATCTGTAACTAGTGTCAATGGAATGGTTCAAAATATAGACAGTAAGAAGAGCCAGTCTTCTTGTACTTAAGTCGGAATTGTGACTTTTGTATTCAATTCCGATGCAATTTCTGTGTTTCGTCGTCAATAAGAAGGTCCAAGGGATACAGTAAACCTAAGGTGAAGCATCGGAATCCATAACTAGTGTCACAGGAATGATTGAAAACATAGACCGTAAGAAGAGCCACTCTTCTTGTACTTAAGTCGGCATTGTGCCTTTTGTATTTAATCCCGATGCAATTTCTGTGTTTCGTCGTCAATAAGAAGGTCCAAGCGATACAGTAAACATATAGTGAAGCATCGGAATTTAATACTAGTGTCACAGGAATTGTTCAAAAAATAGATAGTAAGAAGAGCCAGTATTCTTGTACTTAAGTCGGCATTGTGCCATTTGTATTTAATTCCGATGCAATTTCTGTGATTCGTCGTCAATAAGAAGGTCCAAGGGCTACAGTTAACCAGAAGTGAAACATCGGAATCTATAACTAGTGCCACAGGAATGGTTCAAAACATAGGCAGTAAGAAGAGCCAGTCTTCTTGTACTTAAGTCGGCATTGTGCCTTTTGTATTTAGTTCCGATGCAATTTCTGTGTTTCATCGTCAATAAGAAGGTCCAAAGGATACAGTAAACCTGAGGTGAAGCATCGGATTTTAATACTGGTCTCACAGGAGGTGTTGAAAACATAGTCAGTAGGAAGAGCCAGTCTTCTTATACTTAAGTCGGCATTGTGCCTTTTGTATTTAATTCCGATGCAATTTCTGTGTTTCGTCGTCAATAAGAAGGTCCAAGGGATACAGTAAACCTGAAGTGAAGCATCGGAATCCATAACTAGTGTCACAGGAATGGTTGAAAACATAGACCGTAAGAAGAGAAACTCTTCTTGTACTTAAGTCGGCATTGTGCCTTTTGTGTTTAATTCCGATGCAATTTCTGTGTTTCATCGACAATAAGAAGGTCCAAGCGATACAGTAAACATATAGTGAAGTATCAAAATTTAATACTAGTCTCACAGGAGATGTTCAAAGCATAGTCAGTAAGAAGAGTCAGTCTTCTTGTACTTAAGTCGCCATTGTGCCTTTTGTATTTAAATCTGAAGCAATTTCTGTGTTTCGTCGCAATAATAAGGTCCAAGGGATACAGTAAACCTGAAGTGAAGCATCGGAATCTATAACTAGTGTCACAGGAATGGTTCAAAACATAGACAGTAAGAAGAGCCACTCTTCTTGTACTTAAGTCGGCATTCTGCCTTTAGTATTTAATTCCGATGCAATTTCTGTGATTCATCGTCAATACGAAGGTCCAAGCGATACAGTAAACATATAGTGAAGCATCGGAATTTAATACTGGTCCCACAGGAAATGTTCAAAACATAGTCAGTACGAAGAGTCAGTATTCTTGTACTTAAGTCGGTATTGTGCATTTTGTATTTAATTCCGATGCAATTTCTGTGTTTCGTCGTCAATACGAAGGTCCAAGGGATACAGTAAACCTGAAGTGAAGCATCGGAATCTATAACTAGTGTCACAGGAATTGTTCAAATCATAGACAGTAAGAAGAGCCAGTCTTCTTGTACTTAAGTCGGCATTGTGCCTTTTGTATTTAATTCCGATGCAATTTCTGTGTTTCGTCGTCAATAAGAAGGTCCAAGGGCTACAGTAAACCTGAAGTGAAACATCGGAATCTATAACTAGTGCCACAGGAATGGTTCAAAAAATAAACAGTAAGAAGAGCCAGCCTTCTTGTACTTAAGTCAGCATTGTGCCTTTTGTATTTAATCCCGATGCAATTTCTGTGTTTTGTCGTCAATTAGAAGGTCCGAGGAATACAGTAAAGCTGACGTGAAGCATCGGAATCTATAACTAGTGTCACAGGAATGGTTCAGAACATAGACAGTAAGAAGAGCCAGTCTTCTTGTACTTAAGTCGGCATTGTGCCTTTTGTATTTAATTCTGAAGCAATTTCTGTGCTTCGTCGTCAATAATAAGGTCCAAGGGATACAGTAAACCTGAAGTGAAGCATCGGAATCTATAACTAGTGTCACAGGAATGGTTCAAAACATAGACAGTAAGAAGAGCCACTCTTCTTGTACTTAAGTCGGCATTCTGCCTTTAGTATTTAATGCCGATGCAATTTCTGTGTTTCATCGTCAATAAGAAGGTCCAAGGGATACAGTAAACATATAGTGAAGCATCGGAATTTAATACTGGTCTCACAGGAGATGTTCAAAACATAGCCAGTAAGAAGAGTCAGTCTTCTTGTACTTAAGTCGGCATTGTGCCATTTGTATTTAATTCCGATGCAATTTTTGTGTTTCGTCGTCAATAAGAAGGTCCAAGGGAACAGTAAATCTGAAGTGACGCATCGGAATCCATAACTAGTGTCACAGGAATGGTTGAAAGCATAGACCGTAAGAAGAGCCACTCTTCTTGTACTTAAGTCAGCATTGTGCCTTTTGTATTTAATTGCGATGCAATTTCTGTGATTCGTCGTCAATAAGAAGGTCCAAGGGCTACAGTTAACCTGAAGTCAAACATCGGAATATATAACTAGTGCCACAGGAATGGTTCAAAACATAGACAGTAAGAAGAGCCAGTCTTCCTGTACTTAAGTCGGCATTGAGCCTTTTGTATTTAATTCCGATGCAATTTCTGTGTATCGTCGTCAATAAGAAGGTCCAAGGGATACAGTAAACCTGATGTGAAGCATCGGAATCTGTAACTAGTGTCAATGGAATGGTTCAAAATATAGACAGTAAGAAGAGCCAGTCTTCTTGTACTTAAGTCGGAATTGTGACTTTTGTATTTAATTCCGATGCAATTTCTGTGTTTCGTCGTCAATAAGAAGGTCCAAGGGATACAGTAAACCTGAGGTGAAGCATCGGAATCCATAACTGGTGTCACAGGAATGGTTGAAAACATAGACCGTAAGAAGAGCCACTCTTCTTGTACTTAAGTCGGCATTGTGCCTTTTGTATCTAATTCCGTTGCAATTTCTGTGTTTCATCGTCAATAAGAAGGTGCAAGGGATACAGTAAACTTATAGTGTTGCATCGGAATTTAATACTGGTCTCACAGGAGATGTTCAAAACATAGCCAGTAAGAAGAGTCAGTCTTCTTGTACTTAAGTCGGCATTGTGCCTTTTGTATTTAATTCCGATGCAATTTTTGTGTTTCGTCGTCAATAAGAAGGTCCAAGGGAACAGTAAATCTGAAGTGACGCATCGGAATCCATAACTAGTGTCACAGGAATGGTTGAAAGCATAGACCGTAAGAAGAGCCACTCTTCTTGTACTTAAGTCAGCATTGTGCCTTTTGTATTTAATTGCGATGCAATTTCTGTGATTCGTCGTCAATAAGAAGTTCCAAGGGCTACAGTTAACCAGAAGTGAAACGTCGGAATGTATAACTAGTGCCACAGGAATGGTTCAAAACATAGACAGTAAGAAGAGCCAGTCTTCTTGTACTTAAGTCGGCATTGTGCCTTTTGTATTTAATCCCGATGCAATTTCTGTGTTTTGTCGTCAATTAGGAGGTCCAAGGGATACAGCAAACCTGAAGTGAAGCATCGGAATCTATAACTAGTGTCACAGGAATGGTTCAAAACATAGACAGTAAGAAGAGCCTGTCTTCCTGTACTTATGTCGGCATTGTGCCTTTTGTATTTAATTCCGATGCAATTTCTGTGTTTCATCGTCAATAAGAAGGTCCAAAGGATACAGTAAACCTGAGGTGAAGCATCGGAATTTAATACTGGTCTCACAGGAGGTGTTGAAAACATAGTCAGTAGGAAGAGCCAGTCTTCTTATAGTTAAGTCGGCATTGTGCCTTTTGTATTTAATTCCGATGCAATTTCTGTGTTTCGTCGTCAATAAGAAGGTCCAAGGGATACACTAAACCTGAAGTGAAGCATCGGAATCCATAACTAGTGTCACAGGAATGGTTGAAAACATAGACCGTAAGAAGAGAAACTCTTCTTGTACTTAAGTCGGCATTGTGCCTTTTGTATTTAATTCCGATGCAATTTCTGCGTTTCATCGTCAATAAGAAGGTCCAAACAATACAGTAAACATATAGTGAAGTATCGAAATTTAAAACTAGTCTCACAGGAGATGTTCAAAACATAGTCAGTGAGATGAGTCAGTCTTTTTGTACTTAAGTCGGCATTGTGCCTTTTGTGTTTAATTCCGATGCAATTTCTGTGTTTCATCGACAATAAGAAGGTCCAAGCGATACAGTAAACATATAGTGAAGTATCGAAATTTAATACTAGTCTCACAGGAGATGTTCAAAGCATAGTCAGTAAGAAGAGTCAGTCTTCTTGTACTTAAGCCGCCATTGTGCCTTTTGTATTTAAATCAGAAGCAATTTCTGTGTTTCGTCGCAATAATAAGGTCCAAGGGATACAGTAAACCTGAAGTGAAGCATCGGAATTTAATACTGGTCTCACAGGAGGTGTTGAAAACATAGTCAGTAGGAAGAGCCAGTCTTCTCATACTTAAGTCGGCATTGTGCTTTTGTATTTAATTCCGATGCAATTTCTGTGTTTCGTCGTCAATAAGAAGGTCCAAGGGATACAGTAAACCTGAAGTGAAGCATCGGAATCCATAACTAGTGTCACAGGAATGGTTGAAAACATAGACCGTAAGAAGAGAAACTCTTCTTGTACTTAAGTCGGCATTGTGCCTGTTGTATTTAATTCCGATGCAATTTCTGTGTTTCATCGTCAATAAGAAGGTCCAAGGCATCCAGTAAACATATAGTGAAGCATCGGAATTTAATACTGGTCTCACAGGAGATGTTCAAAACATAGTCAGTGAGATGAGTCAGTCTTTTTGTACTTAAGTCGGCATTGTGCCTTATGTGTTTAATTCCGATGCGATTTCTGTGTTTCATCGACAATAAGAAGGTCCAAGCGATACAGTAAACATATAGTGAAGTATCGGAATTTAATACTAGTCTCACAGGAGATGTTCAAAGCATAGTCAGTAAGAAGAGTCAGTCTTCTTGTACTTAAGTCGGCATTGTGCCTTTTGTATTTAAATCTGAAGCAATTTCTGTGTTTCGTCGCAATAATAAGGTCCAAGGGATACAGTAAACCTGAAGTGAAGCATCGGAATCAATAACTAGTGTCACAGGAATGGTTGAAAACATAGACCGTAAGAAGAGACACTCTTCTTGTACTTAAGTCAGCATTGTGCTTTTGTATTTAATTCCGATGCAATTTCTGTGTTTCATCGTCAATACGAAGGTCCAAGCGATACAGTAAACATATAGTGAAGCATCGGAATTTAATACTGGTCCCACAGGAAATGTTCAAAACATAGTCAGTACGAAGAGTCAGTATTCTTGTACTTAAGTCGGTATTGTGCATTTTGTATTTAATTCCGATGCAATTTCTGTGTTTCGTCGTCAATACGAAGGTCCAAGGGATACAGTAAACCTGAAGTGAAGCATCGGAATCAATAACTAGTGTCACAGGAATTGTTCAAATCATAGACAGTAAGAAGAGCCAGTCTTCTTGTACTTAAGTCGGCATTGCGTCTTTTGTATTTAATTCCGATGCAATTTCGGTGTTTCGTCGTCAATATGAATGTCCAAGGGCTACAGTAAACCTGAAGTGAAACATCGGAATCTATAACTAGTGCCACAGGAATGGTTCAAAACATAAACAGTAAGAAGAGCCAGCCTTCTTGTACTTAAGTCAGCATTGTGCCTTTTGTATTTAATCCCGATGCAATTTCTGTGTTTTGTCGTCAATTAGAAGGTCCGAGGAATACAGTAAAGCTGACGTGAAGCATCGGAATCTATAACTAGTGTCACAGGAATGGTTCAGAACATAGACAGTAAGAAGAGCCAGTCTTCTTGTACTTAAGTCGGCATTGTGCCTTTTGTATTTAATTCTGAAGCAATTTCTGTGCTTCGTCGTCAATAATAAGGTCCAAGGGATACAGTAAACCTGAAGTGAAGCATCGGAATCTATAACTAGTGTCACAGGAATGGTTCAAATCATAGACAGTAAGAAGAGCCACTCTTCTTGTACTTAAGTCGGCATTCTGCCTTTAGTATTTAATTCCGATGCAATTTCTGTGTTTCATCGTCAATAAGAAGGTCCAAGGGATACAGTAAACATATAGTGAAGCATCGGAATTTAATACTGGTCTCACAGGAGATGTTCAAAACATAGTCAGTAAGAAGAGTCAGTCTTTTTGTACTTAAGTCGGCATGGTGCCTTTTGTATTTAATTCCGATGCAATTTCTGTGTATCGTCGTCAATACGAAGGTCCAAGGGATACAGTAAACCTGATGTGAAGCATCGGAATCTGTAACTAGGGTCAATGGAATGGTTCAAAATATAGACAGTAAGAAGAGCCAGTCTTCTTGTACTTAAGTCGGAATTGTGACTTTTGTATTTAATTCCGATGCAATTTCTGTGTTTCGTCGTCAATAAGAAGGTCCAAGGGATACAGTAAACCTGAGGTGAAGCATCGGAATCCATAACTGGTGTCACAGGAATGGTTGAAAACATAGACCGTAAGAAGAGCCACTCTTCTTGTACTTAAGTCGGCATTGTGCCTTTTGTATTTAATTCCGTTGCAATTTCTGTGTTTCATCGTCAATAAGAAGGTGCAAGGGATACAGTAAACTTTTAGTGTTGCATCGGAATTTAATACTGGTCTCACAGGAGATGTTCAAAACATAGCCAGTAAGAAGAGTCAGTCTTCTTGTACTTAAGTCGGCATTGTGCCATTTATATTTAATTCCGATGCAATTTTTGTGTTTCGTCGTCAATAAGAAGGTCCAAGGGAACAGTAAATCTGAAGTGACGCATAGGAATCCATAACTAGTGTCACAGGAATGGTTGAAAGCATAGACCGTAAGAAGAGCCACTCTTCTTGTACTTAAGTCAGCATTGCGCCTTTTCTATTTAATTCCGATGCAATTTCTGTGTTTCATCGTCAATAAGAAGGTCCAAGCGATACAGTAAAAATATAGTGAAGCATCGGAATTTAATACTAGTGTCACAGGAATTGTTCGAAACATAGACAGTAAGAAGTGCCAGGCTTTTTGTACTTAAGTCGGCATTGTGCCTTTTGTATTTAATTGCGATGCAATTTCTGTGATTCGTCGTCAATAAGAAGGTCCAAGGGCTACAGTTAACCTGAAGTCAAACATCGGAATCTATAACTAGTGCCACAGGAATGGTTTAAAACATAGACAGTAAGAAGAGCCAGTCTTCCTGTACTTATGTCGGCATTGTGCCTTTTGTATTTAATTCCGATGCAATTTCTGTGTTTCATCGTCAATAAGGAGGTCCAAGGGATACAGTAAACCTGAGGTGAAGCATCGGAATGTAATACTGGTCTCACAGGAAATGTTCAAAACATAGTCAGTAAGATGAGTCAGTATTCTTGTACTTAAGTCGGCATTGTGCCTTTTGTATTTAATCCCGATGCAATATCTGTGTTTTGTCGTCAATTAGAAGGTCCAAGGGATACAGTAAACCCGAAGTGAAGCATCGGAATCTATAACTAGTGTCACAGGAATTGTTCAAAACATAGACAGTAAGAAGAGCCACTCTTCTTGTACTTAAGTCGGCATTGTGCCTGTTGTATTTAATTCCGATGCAATTTCTGTGTTTCATCGTCAATAAGAAGGTCCAAGGGATCCAGTAAACATATAGTGAAGCATCGGAAGTTAATACTGGTCTCACAGGAGATGTTCAAAACATAGTCAGTAAGATGAGTCAGTCTTTTTGTACTTAAGTCGGCATTGTGCCTTTTGTATTTGATTCCGATGCAATTTCTGTGTTTCATCGTCAATAAGAAGGTCCAAGCGATACAGTAAACATATAGTGAAGTATCGGAATTTAATACTGATCTCACAGGAGATGTTCAAAACATAGTCAGTAAGAAGAGTCAGTCTTCTTGTACTTAAGTCGGCATTGTGCCTTTTGTATTTAAATCTGTAGCAATTTCTGTGTTTCGTCGCAATGGTAAGGTCCAAGGGATACAGTAAACCTGAAGTGAAGCATCGGAATCAATAACTAGTGTCACAGGAATGGTTGAAAACATAGACCGTAAGAAGAGCCACTCTTCTTGTACTTAAGTCAGCATTGTGCCTTTTGTATTTAATTTCGATGCAAATTCTGTGTTTCAACGTCAATACGAAGGTCCAAGCGATACAGTAAACATATAGTGAAGCATCGGAATTTAATACTGGTCTCACAGGAAATGTTCAAAACATAGTCAGTAAGAAGAGTCAGTATTCTTGTACTTAAGTCGGCATTGTGCCTTTTGTATTTAATTCCGATGCAATTTCTGTGATTCGTCGTCAATAAGAAGGTCCAAGGACTACAGTTAACCTGAAGTGAAACATCGGAATCTATAACTAGTGCCACAGGAATGGTTCAAAACATAGACAGTAAGAAGAGCCAGTCTTATTGTACTTAAGTCGGCATTGTGCCTTTTGTATTTAATTCTGAAGCAATTTCTGTGTTTCATCGTCAATAATAAGGTCCAAGGGATACAGTAAACCTGAAGTGAAGCATCGGAATCTATAACTAGTGTCACAGGAATGGTTCAAAACATAGACAGTAAGAAGAGCCACTCTTCTTGTACTTAAGTCGGCATTCTGCCTTTTGTATTTAATTCCGATGCAATTTCTGTGTTTCATCGTCAATAAGAAGGTCCAAGGGATACAGTAAACATATAGTGAAGCATCGGAATTTAATACTGGTCTCACAGGAAATGTTCAAAACATAGTCAGTAAGAAGAGTCAGTATTCTTGTACTTAAGTCGGCATTGTGCCTTTTGTATTTAATTCCGATGCAATTTCTGTGATTCGTCGTCAATAAGAAGGTCCAAGGGCTACAGTTAACCTGAAGTGAAACATCGGAATCTATAACTAGTGCCACAGGAATGGTTCAAAACATAGACAGTAAGAAGAGCCAGTCATAATGTACTTAAGTCGGCATTGTGCCTTTTGTATTTAATCCCGATGCAATTTCTGTGTTTTGTCGTCAATAAGAAGGTCCAAGCGATACAGTAAACCTGACGTGAAGCATCGGAATCTATAACTAGTGTCACAGGAATGGTTCAAAACATAGACAGTAAGAAGAGCCAGTCTTCTTGTACTTAAGTCGGCATTGTGCCTTTTGTATTTAATTCTGAAGCAATTTCTGTGTTCGTCGTCAATAATAAGGTCCAAGGGATACAGTAAACCTGAAGTGAAGCATCGGAATCTATAACTAGTGTCACAGGAATGGTTCAAAACATAGACAGTAAGAAGAGCCACTCTTCTTGTACTTAAGTCGGCATTCTGCCTTTTGTATGTAATTCCGATGCAATTTCTGTGTTTCATCGTCAATAAGAAGGTCCAAGGGATACAGTAAACATATAGTGAAGCATCGGAATTTAATACTGGTCTCACAGGAGATGTTCAAAACGTAGTAAGTAAGAAGAGTCAGTCTTTTTGTACTTAAGTCGGCATTGTGCCTTTTGTATTTAATTCCGATGCAATTTCTGTGTATCGTCGTCAATAAGAAGGTCCAAGGGATACAGTAAAACTGATGTGAAGCATCGGAATCTGTAACTAGTGTCAATGGAATGGTTCAAAATATAGACAGTAAGAAGAGCCAGTCTTCTTGTACTTAAGTCGGAATTGTGACTTTTGTATTCAATTCCGATGCAATTTCTGTGTTTCGTCGTCAATAAGAAGGTCCAAGGGATACAGTAAACCTAAGGTGAAGCATCGGAATCCATAACTAGTGTCACAGGAATGATTGAAAACATAGACCGTAAGAAGAGCCACTCTTCTTGTACTTAAGTCGGCATTGTGCCTTTTGTATTTAATCCCGATGCAATTTCTGTGTTTTGTCGTCAATAAGAAGGTCCAAGCGATACAGTAAACATATAGTGAAGCATCGGAATTTAATACTAGTGTCACAGGAATTGTTCAAAAAATAGATAGTAAGAAGAGCCAGTATTCTTGTACTTAAGTCGGCATTGTGCCATTTGTATTTAATTCCGATGCAATTTCTGTGATTCGTCGTCAATAAGAAGGTCCAAGGGCTACAGTTAACCAGAAGTGAAACATCGGAATCTATAACTAGTGCCACAGGAATGGTTCAAAACATAGACAGTAAGAAGAGCCAGTCTTCTTGTACTTAAGTCGGCATTGTGCCTTTTGTATTTAATTCCGATGCAATTTCTGTGTTTCATCGTCAATAAGAAGGTCCAAAGGATACAGTAAACCTGAGGTGAAGCATCGGAATTTAATACTGGTCTCACAGGAGGTGTTGAAAACATAGTCAGTAGGAAGAGCCAGTCTTCTTATACTTAAGTCGGCATTGTGCCTTTTGTATTTAATTCCGATGCAATTTCTGTGTTTCGTCGTCAATAAGAAGGTCCAAGGGATACAGTAAACCTGAAGTGAAGCATCGGAATCCATAACTAGTGTCACAGGAATGGTTGAAAACATAGACCGTAAGAAGAGAAACTCTTCTTGTACTTAAGTCGGCATTGTGCCTTTTGTATTTAATTCCGATGCAATTTCTGCGTTTCATCGTCAATAAGAAGGTCCAAACAATACAGTAAACATATAGTGAAGTATCGAAATTTAATACTAGTCTCACAGGAGATGTTCAAAACATAGTCAGTGAGATGAGTCAGTCTTTTTGTACTTAAGTCGGCATTGTGCCTTTTGTGTTTAATTGCGATGCAATTTCTGTGTTTCATCGACAATAAGAAGGTCCAAGCGATACAGTAAACATATAGTGAAGTATCGAAATTTAATACTAGTCTCACAGGAGATGTTCAAAGCATAGTCAGTAAGAAGAGTCAGTCTTCTTGTACTTAAGTCGCCATTGTGCCTTTTGTATTTAAATCTGAAGCAATTTCTGTGTTTCGTCGCAATAATAAGGTCCAAGGGATACAGTAAACCTGAAGTGAAGCATCGGAATCTATAACTAGTGTCACAGGAATGGTTCAAAACATAGACAGTAAGAAGAGCCACTCTTCTTGTACTTAAGTCGGCATTCTGTCTTTAGTATTTAATTCCGATGCAATTTCTGTGTTTCATCGTCAATACGAAGGTCCAAGCGATACAGTAAACATATAGTGAAGCATCGGAATTTAATACTGGTCCCACAGGAAATGTTCTAAACATAGTCAGTACGAAGAGTCAGTATTCTTGTACTTAAGTCGGTATTGTGCATTTTGTATTTAATTCCGATGCAATTTCTGTGTTTCGTCGTCAATACGAAGGTCCAAGGGATACAGTAAACCTGAAGTGAAGCATCGGAATCTATAACTAGTGTCACAGGAATTGTTCAAATCATAGACAGTAAGAAGAGCCACTCTTCTTGTACTTAAGTCGGCATTGTGCCTTTTGTATTTAATACCGATGCAATTTCTGTGTTTCGTCGTCAATAAGAAGGTCCAAGGGCTACAGTAAACCTGAAGTGAAACATCGGAATCTATAACTAGTGCCACAGGAATGGTTCAAAAAATAAACAGTAAGAAGAGCCAGCCTTCTTGTACTTAAGTCAGCATTGTGCCTTTTGTATTTAATCCCGATGCAATTTCTGTGTTTTGTCGTCAATTAGAAGGTCCGAGGAATACAGTAAAGCTGACGTGAAGCATCGGAATCTATAACTAGTGTCACAGGAATGGTTCAGAACATAGACAGTAAGAAGAGCCAGTCTTCTTGTACTTAAGTCGGCATTGTGCCTTTTGTATTTAATTCTGAAGCAATTTCTGTGCTTCGTCGTCAATAATAAGGTCCAAGGGATACAGTAAACCTGAAGTGAAGCATCGGAATCTATAACTAGTGTCACAGGAATGGTTCAAAACATAGACAGTAAGAAGAGCCACTCTTCTTGTACTTAAGTCGGCATTCTGCCTTTAGTATTTAATGCCGATGCAATTTCTGTGTTTCATCGTCAATAAGAAGGTCCAAGGGATACAGTAAACATATAGTGAAGCATCGGAATTTAATACTGGTCTCACAGGAGATGTTCAAAACATAGCCAGTAAGAAGAGTCAGTCTTCTTGTACTTAAGTCGGCATTGTGCCATTTGTATTTAATTCCGATGCAATTTTTGTGTTTCGTCGTCAATAAGAAGGTCCAAGGGAACAGTAAATCTGAAGTGACGCATCGGAATCCATAACTAGTGTCACAGGAATGGTTGAAAGCAAAGACCGTAAGAAGAGCCACTCTTCTTGTACTTAAGTCAGCATTGTGCCTTTTGTATTTAATTGCGATGCAATTTCTGTGATTCGTCGTCAATAAGAAGGTCCAAGGGCTACAGTTAACCTGAAGTCAAGCATCGGAATCTATAACTAGTGCCACAGGAATGGTTCAAAACATAGACAGTAAGAAGAGCCAGTCTTCCTGTACTTAAGTCGGCATTGAGCCTTTTGTATTTAATTCCGATGCAATTTCTGTGTATCGTCGTCAATAAGAAGGTCCAAGGGATACAGTAAACCTGATGTGAAGCATCGGAATCTGTAACTAGTGTCAATGGAATGGTTCAAAATATAGACAGTAAGAAGAGCCAGTCTTCTTGTACTTAAGTCGGAATTGTGACTTTTGTATTTAATTCCGATGCAATTTCTGTGTTTCGTCGTCAATAAGAAGGTCCAAGGGATACAGTAAACCTGAGGTGAAGCATCGGAATCCATAACTGGTGTCACAGGAATGGTTGAAAACATAGACCGTAAGAAGAGCCACTCTTCTTGTACTTAAGTCGGCATTGTGCCTTTTGTATCTAATTCCGTTGCAATTTCTGTGTTTCATCGTCAATAAGAAGGTGCAAGGGATACAGTAAACTTATGGTGTTGCATCGGAATTTAATACTGGTCTCACAGGAGATGTTCAAAACATAGCCAGTAAGAAGAGTCAGTCTTCTTGTACTTAAGTCGGCATTGTGCCATTTGTATTTAATTCCGATGCAATTTTTGTGTTTCGTCGTCAATAAGAAGGTCCAAGGGAACAGTAAATCTGAAGTGACGCATCGGAATCCATAACTAGTGTCACAGGAATGGTTGAAAGCATAGACCGTAAGAAGAGCCACTCTTCTTGTACTTAAGTCAGCATTGTGCCTTTTGTAATTAATTGCGATGCAATTTCTGTGATTCGTCGTCAATAAGAAGGTCCAAGGGCTACAGTTAACCAGAAGTGAAACATCGGAATCTATAACTAGTGCCACAGGAATGGTTCAAAACATAGACAGTAAGAAGAGCCAGTCTTCTTGTACTTAAGTCGGCATTGTGCCTTTTGTATTTAATCCCGATGCAATTTCTGTGTTTTGTCGTCAATTAGGAGGTCCAAGGGATACAGCAAACCTGAAGTGAAGCATCGGAATCTATAACTAGTGTCACAGGAATGGTTCAAAACATAGACAGTAAGAAGAGCCTGTCTTCCTGTACTTATGTCGGCATTGTGCCTTTTGTATTTAATTCCGATGCAATTTCTGTGTTTCATCGTCAATAAGAAGGTCCAAAGGATACAGTAAACCTGAGGTGAAGCATCGGAATTTAATACTGGTCTCACAGGAGGTGTTGAAAACATAGTCAGTAGGAAGAGCCAGTCTTCTTATACTTAAGTCGGCATTGTGCCTTTTGTATTTAATTCCGATGCAATTTCTGTGTTTCGTCGTCAATAAGAAGGTCCAAGGGATACAGTAAACCTGAAGTGAAGCATCGGAATCCATAACTAGTGTCACAGGAATGGTTGAAAACATAGACCGTAAGAAGAGAAACTCTTCTTGAACTTAAGTCGGCATTGTGCCTTTTGTATTTAATTCCGATGCAATTTCTGCGTTTCATCGTCAATAAGAAGGTCCAAACAATACAGTAAACATATAGTGAAGTATCGAAATTTAATACTAGTCTCACAGGAGATGTTCAAAACATAGTCAGTGAGATGAGTCAGTCTTTTTGTACTTAAGTCGGCATTGTGCCTTTTGTATTTAATTCCGATGCAATTTCTGTGTTTCATCGACAATAAGAAGGTCCAAGCGATACAGTAAACATATAGTGAAGTATCGAAATTTAATACTAGTCTCACAGGAGATGTTCAAAGCATAGTCAGTAAGAAGAGTCAGTCTTCTTGTACTTAAGTCGCCATTGTGCCTTTTGTATTTAAATCTGAAGCAATTTCTGTGTTTCGTCGCAATAATAAGGTCCAAGGGATACAGTAAACCGGAAGTGAAGCATCGGAATCTATAACTAGTGTCACAGGAATGGTTCAAAACATAGACAGTAACAAGAGCCACTCTTCTTGTACTTAAGTCGGCATTCTGCCTTTAGTATTTAATTCCGATGCAATTTCTGTGTTTCATCGTCAATACGAAGGTCCAAGCGATACAGTAAACATATAGTGAAGCATCGGAATTTAATACTGGTCCCACAGGAAATGTTCAAAACATAGTCAGTACGAAGAGTCAGTATTCTTGTACTTAAGTCGGTATTGTGCATTTTGTATTTAATTCCGATGCAATTTCTGTGTTTCGTCGTCAATACGAAGGTCCAAGGGATACAGTAAACCTGAAGTGAAGCATCGGAATCTATAACTAGTGTCACAGGAATTGTTCAAATCATAGACAGTAAGAAGAGCCAGTCTTCTTGTACTTAAGTCGGCATTGTGCCATTTGTATTTAATTCCGATGCAATTTCTGTGTTTCGTCGTCAATAAGAAGGTCCAAGGGCTACAGTAAACCTGAAGTGAAACATCGGAATCTATAACTAGTGCCACAGGAATGGTTCAAAAAATAAACAGTAAGAAGAGCCAGCCTTCTTGTACTTAAGTCAGCATTGTGCCTTTTGTATTTAATCCCGATGCAATTTCTGTGTTTTGTCGTCAATTAGAAGGTCCGAGGAATACAGTAAAGCTGACGTGAAGCATCGGAATCTATAACTAGTGTCACAGGAATGGTTCAGAACATAGACAGTAAGAAGAGCCAGTCTTCTTGTACTTAAGTCGGCATTGTGCCTTTTGTATTTAATTCTGAAGCAATTTCTGTGCTTCGTCGTCAATAATAAGGTCCAAGGGATACAGTAAACCTGAAGTGAAGCATCGGAATCTATAACTAGTGTCACAGGAATGGTTCAAAACATAGACAGTAAGAAGAGCCACTCTTCTTGTACTTAAGTCGGCATTCTGCCTTTAGTATTTAATGCCGATGCAATTTCTGTGTTTCATCGTCAATAAGAAGGTCCAAGCGATACAGTAAACATATAGTGAAGCATCGGAATTTAATACTGGTCTCACAGGAGATGTTCAAAACATAGCCAGTAAGAAGAGTCAGTCTTCTTGTACTTAAGTCGGCATTGTGCCATTTGTATTTAATTCCGATGCAATTTTTGTGTTTCGTCGTCAATAAGAAGGTCCAAGGGAACAGTAAATCTGAAGTGACGCATCGGAATCCATAACTAGTGTCACAGGAATGGTTGAAAGCATAGACCGTAAGAAGAGCCACTCTTCTTGTACTTAAGTCAGCATTGTGCCTTTTGTATTTAATTGCGATGCAATTTCTGTGATTCGTCGTCAATAAGAAGGTCCAAGGGCTACAGTTAACCTGAAGTCAAACATCGGAATCTATAACTAGTGCCACAGGAATGGTTCAAAACATAGACAGTAAGAAGAGCCAGTCTTCCTGTACTTAAGTCGGCATTGAGCCTTTTGTATTTAATTCCGATGCAATTTCTGTGTATCGTCGTCAATAAGAAGGTCCAAGGGATACAGTAAACCTGATGTGAAGCATCGGAATCTGTAACTAGTGTCAATGGAATGGTTCAAAATATAGACAGTAAGAAGAGCCAGTCTTCTTGTACTTAAGTCGGAATTGTGACTTTTGTATTTAATTCCGATGCAATTTCTGTGTTTCGTCGTCAATAAGAAGGTCCAAGGGATACAGTAAACCTGAGGTGAAGCATCGGAATCCATAACTGGTGTCACAGGAATGGTTGAAAACATAGACCGTAAGAAGAGCCACTCTTCTTGTACTTAAGTTGGCATTGTGCCTTTTGTATCTAATTCCGTTGCAATTTCTGTGTTTCATCGTCAATAAGAAGGTGCAAGGGATACAGTAAACTTATAGTGTTGCATCGGAATTTAATACTGGTCTCACAGGAGATGTTCAAAACATAGCCAGTAAGAAGAGTCAGTCTTCTTGTACTTAAGTCGGCATTGTGCCATTTGTATTTAATTCCGATGCAATTTTTGTGTTTCGTCGTCAATAAGAAGGTCCAAGGGAACAGTAAATCTGAAGTGACGCATCGGAATCCATAACTAGTGTCACAGGAATGGTTGAAAGCATAGACCGTAAGAAGAGCCACTCTTCTTGTACTTAAGTCAGCATTGTGCCTTTTGTATTTAATTGCGATGCAATTTCTGTGATTCGTCGTCAATAAGAAGGTCCAAGGGCTACAGTTAACCTGAAGTCAAACATCGGTATCTATAACTAGTGACACAGGAATGGTTCAAAACATAGACAGTAAGAAGAGCCAGTCTTCCTGTACTTATGTCGGCATTGTGCCTTTTGTATTTAATTCCGATGCAATTTCTGTGTTTCATCGTCAATAAGAAGGTCCAAGGGATACAGTAAACCTGAGGTGAAGCATCGGAATTTAATACTGGTCTCACAGGAAATGTTCAAAACATAGTCAGTAAGATGAGTCAGTATTCTTGT
Source organism: Schistocerca piceifrons (assembly GCF_021461385.2). Classification (NCBI taxonomy): domain Eukaryota; kingdom Metazoa; phylum Arthropoda; class Insecta; order Orthoptera; family Acrididae; genus Schistocerca; species Schistocerca piceifrons. The sequence continues at coordinate 286,185 of NW_025728399.1, forward strand.
ACTTAAGTCGGCATTGTGCCTTTTGTATTTAATCCCGATGCAATTTCTGTGTTTTGTCGTCATTTAGAAGGTCCAAGGGATACAGTAAACCTGAAGTGAAGCATCGGAATCTATAACTAGAGTCACAGGAATTGTTCAAAACATAGACAGTAAGAAGAGCCACTCTTCTTGTGCTTAAGTCGGCATTGTGCCTGTTGTATTTAATTCCGATGCAATTTCTGTGTTTCATCGTCAATAAGAAGGTCCAAGGGATCCAGTAAACATATAGTGAAGCATCGGAAGTTAATACTGGTCTCACAGGAGATGTTCAAAACATAGTCAGTAAGATGAGTCAGTCTTTTTGTACTTAAGTCGGCATTGTGCCTTTTGTATTTGATTCCGATGCAATTTCTGTGTTTCATCGTCAATAAGAAGGTCGAAGCGATACAGTAAACATATAGTGAAGTATCAGAATTTAATACTGATCTCACAGGAGATGTTCAAAACATAGTCAGTAAGAAGAGTCAGTCTTCTTGTACTTAAGTCGGCATTGTGCCTTTTGTATTTAAATCTGAAGCAATTTCTGTGTTTCGTCGCAATAATAAGGTCCAAGGGATACAGTAAACCTGAAGTGAAGCTTCGGAATCAATAACTAGTGTCACAGGAATGGTTGAAAGCATAGACCGTAACAAGCGCCACTCTTCTTGTACTTAAGTCAGCATTGTGCCTTTTGTATTTAATTCCGATGCAAATTCTGTGTTTCATCGTCAATACGAAGGTCCAAGCGATACAGTAAACATATAGTGAAGCATCGGAATTTAATACTGGTCTCACAGGAAATGTTCAAAACATAGTCAGTAAGAAGAGTCAGTATTCTTGCACTTAAGTCGGCATTGTGCCTTTTGTATTTAATTCCGATGCAATTTCTGTGTTTCATCGTCAATAAGACGGTCCAAGGGATACAGTAAACATATAGTGAAGCATCGCAATTTAATACTGGTTTCACTGGAGGTGTTCAAAACATAATCAGTAAGAAGAGTCAGTCTCCTTATACTTAAGTCGGCATTGTACTCTTTGTATTTAATTCCGATGCAATTTCTGCGTCTCGTCGTCAATAAGAAGGTCCAAGGGATACAGTAAACCTGAAGTGCAGCATCGGAATCTATAACTAGTGCCACAGGAATGGTTCAAAACAGAGACAGTAAGAAGAGCTAGTCTTCTTGTACTTAAGTCGGCATTGTGCCTTTTGAATTTAATTCCGATGCAATTTTTGTGTTTTGTCGTCAATAAGAAGGTCCAAGGGATACAGTAAACCTGAAGTGAAGCATCGGAATCTATAATTAGTGTCACAGGAATGGTTCAAAACATAGACAGTAAGAAGAGACAGTCTTCTTGAACTGAAGTCGGCTTGTGCCTTTTGTATTTAAATCTGAAGCAATTTCTGTGTTTCGTCGCAATAATAAGGTCCAAGGGATACAGTAAACCTGAAGTGAAGCGTCGGAATCAATAACTAGTGTCACAGGAATTGTTCAAAACATACACAGTAAGAAGAGCCAGTCTTCTTGTACTTAAGTCGGCATTGTGCCTTTTGTATTTAATTCCGGTGCAATTTCTATGTTTCGTCGTCAATAAGAAGGTCCAAGGGCTACAGTAAACCTGAAGTGAAACATCGGAATCTAAAACTAGTGCCACAGGAATGGTTCACAACATAGACAGTAAGAAGATCCAGTCATCTTGTACTTAAGTCGGCATTGTGCCTTTTGTATTTAATCCCGATGCAATTTCGGTGTTTTGTCGTCAATTAGAAGGTCCAAGGGATACAGTAAACCTGAAGTGAAGCATCGGAATCTGTAACTAGTGTCACAGGAATGGATCAAAACATAGACAGTAAGAAGAGCCAGTCTTCTTGTACTTAAGTCGGCATTGTGCCTTTTGTATTTAATTCTGAAGCAATTTCTGTGTTTCGTCGTCAATAATAAGGTCCAAGGGATACAGTAAACCTGAAGTGAAGCATCGGAATCTATAGCTAGTGTCACAGGAATGGTTCAAAACATAGACAGTAAGAAGAGCCACTCTTGTTGAACTTAAGTCGGCATTGTTCCTTTTGTATTTAATTCCGATGCAATTTCTGTGTTTCATCGTCAATAAGAAGGTCCAAGGGATACAGTAAACATATAGTGAAGCATCGGAATTAAATACTGGTCTCACAGGAGATGTTCAAAACATAGTCAGTAAGAAGAGTCAGTCTTCTTGTACTTAAGTCGGCATTGTGACTTTTGTATTTACATCTGAAGCAATTTCTGTGTTTCGTCGCAATAATAAGGTCCAAGGGATACAGTAAACCTGAAGTAAAGCATCGGAAACAATAACTAATGTCACAGGAATGGTTAAAAACATAGACCGTAAGAAGAGCCACTCCTCTTGTACTTAAGTCAGCATTGTGCCTTTTGTATTTAATTCCGATGCAATTTCTGTATTTCATCGTCAATAGCAAGGTCCAAGCGATACAGTAAACATATAGTGAAGCATCGGAATTTAATACTGGTCTCACAGGAAATGTTCAAAACATAGTCAGTAAGTTGAGTCAGTGTTCTTGTACTAAAGTCGGCATTGTGCCTTTTGTATTTAATTCCGATGCAAATTCTGTGTTTCGTCGGCAATACGAAGGTCCAAGGGATACAGTAAACCTGAAGTGAAGCATCGGATTCTATAACTAGTGTCACAGGAATTGTTCAAATCATAGACAGTAAGAAGAGCCAGTCTTCTTGTACTTAAGTCGGCATTGTGCCTTTTGTATTTAATCCGGATGCAATTTCTGTGTTTTGTCGTCAATAATAAAGTCCAAGGGATACAGTAAACCTGAAGTGAAGCATCGGAATCTATAACTAGTGTCACAGGAATTGTTCAAATCATAGACAGTAAGAAGAGCCAGTCTTCTTGTACTTAAGTCGGCATTGTGCCTTTTGTATTTAATTCCGATGCAATTTCTGTGTTTCGTCGTCAATAAGAAGGTCCAAGGGCTACAGTAAACCTGAAGTGAAGCATCGGAATCTATAACTAGTGTCACAGGAATGGTTCAAAACATAGACAGTAAGAAGAGCCAGTCTTCTTGTACTGAAGTCGGCTTGTGCCTTTTGTATTTAAATCTGAAGCAATTTCTGTGTTTCGTCGCAATAATAAGGTCCAAGGGATACAGTAAACCTGAAGTGAAGCATCGGAATCAATAACTAGTGTCACAGGAATAGTTGAAAACATAGACCGTAAGAAGAGCCACTCTTCTTGTACTTAAGTCAGCATTGTGCCTTTTGTATTTAATTCCGATGCAATTTCTGAATTTCATCGTCAATAAAAAGGTCCAAGCGATACAGTGAACATATAGTGAAGCATCGGAATTTAATACTGGTCTCACAGGAAATGTTCAAAACATAGTCAGTAAGTAGAGTCAGTATTCTTGTACTTAAGTCGGCATTGTGCCTTTTGTATTTAATTCCGATGCAATTTCTGTGTTTCGTCGTCAATACGAAGGTCCAAGGGATACAGTAAACCTGAAGTGAAGCATCGGAATCTATAACTAGTGTCACAGGAATTGTTCAAAACATAGACAGTAAGAAGAGCCAGTCTTCTTGTACTTAAGTCGGCATTGTGCCTCTTGTATTTAATTCCGATGCAATTTCTATGTTTCGTCGTCAATAAGAAGGTCCAAGGGCTACAGTAAACCTGAAGTGACACATCGGAATCTATAACTAGTGCCACAGGAATGGTTCAAAACATAGACAGTAAGAAGAGCCAGTCTTCTTGTACTTAAGTCGGCATTGTGCTTTTGTATTTAATCCCGATGCAATTTCGGTGTTTTGTCGTCAATTAGAAGGTCCAAGGGATACAGTAAACCTGAAGTGAAGCATCGGAATCTATAACTAGTGTCACAGGAATGGATCAAAACATAGACAGTAAGAAGAGCCAGTCTTCTTGTACTTAAGTCGGCATTGTGCCTTTTGTATTTAATTCTGAAGCAATTTCTGTGTTTCGACGTCAATAATATGGTCCAAGGGATACAGTAAACCTGAAGTGAAGCATCGGAATCTATAACTAGTGTCACAGGAATGGTTCAAAACATAGACAGTAAGAAGAGCCAGTCTTCTTGTACTTAAGTCGGCATTGTGCTTTTGTATTTAATCCCGATGCAATTTCGGTGTTTTGTCGTCAATTAGAAGGTCCAAGGGATACAGTAAACCTGAAGTGAAGCATCGGAATCTATAACTAGTGTCACAGGAATGGATCAAAACATAGACAGTAAGAAGAGCCAGTCTTCTTGTACTTAAGTCGGCATTGAGCCTTTTGTATTTAATTCCGATGCAATTTCTGTGTATCGTCGTCAATAAGAAGGTCCAAGGGATACAGTAAACCTGATGTGAAGCATCGGAATCTGTAACTAGTGTCAATGGAATGGTTCAAAATATAGACAGTAAGAAGAGCCAGTCTTCTTGTACTTAAGTCGGAATTGTGACTTTTGTATTTAATTCCGATGCAATTTCTGTGTTTCGTCGTCAATAAGAAGGTCCAAGGGATACAGTAAACCTGAGGTGAAGCATCGGAATCCATAACTGGTGTCACAGGAATGGTTGAAAACATAGACCGTAAGAAGAGCCACTCTTCTTGTACTTAAGTTGGCATTGTGCCTTTTGTATCTAATTCCGTTGCAATTTCTGTGTTTCATCGTCAATAAGAAGGTGCAAGGGATACAGTAAACTTATAGTGTTGCATCGGAATTTAATACTGGTCTCACAGGAGATGTTCAAAACATAGCCAGTAAGAAGAGTCAGTCTTCTTGTACTTAAGTCGGCATTGTGCCATTTGTATTTAATTCCGATGCAATTTTTGTGTTTCGTCGTCAATAAGAAGGTCCAAGGGAACAGTAAATCTGAAGTGACGCATCGGAATCCATAACTAGTGTCACAGGAATGGTTGAAAGCATAGACCGTAAGAAGAGCCACTCTTCTTGTACTTAAGTCAGCATTGTGCCTTTTGTATTTAATTGCGATGCAATTTCTGTGATTCGTCGTCAATAAGAAGGTCCAAGGGCTACAGTTAACCTGAAGTCAAACATCGGTATCTATAACTAGTGACACAGGAATGGTTCAAAACATAGACAGTAAGAAGAGCCAGTCTTCCTGTACTTATGTCGGCATTGTGCCTTTTGTATTCAATTCCGATGCAATTTCTGTGTTTCATCGTCAATAAGAAGGTCCAAGGGATACAGTAAACCTGAGGTGAAGCATCGGAATTTAATACTGGTCTCACAGGAAATGTTCAAAACATAGTCAGTAAGATGAGTCAGTATTCTTGTACTTAAGTCGGCATTGTGCCTTTTGTATTTAATCCCGATGCAATTTCTGTGTTTTGTCGTCATTTAGAAGGTCCAAGGGATACAGTAAACCTGAAGTGAAGCATCGGAATCTATAACTAGAGTCACAGGAATTGTTCAAAACATAGACAGTAAGAAGAGCCACTCTTCTTGTGCTTAAGTCGGCATTGTGCCTGTTGTATTTAATTCCGATGCAATTTCTGTGTTTCATCGTCAATAAGAAGGTCCAAGGGATCCAGTAAACATATAGTGAAGCATCGGAAGTTAATACTGGTCTCACAGGAGATGTTCAAAACATAGTCAGTAAGATGAGTCAGTCTTTTTGTACTTAAGTCGGCATTGTGCCTTTTGTATTTGATTCCGATGCAATTTCTGTGTTTCATCGTCAATAAGAAGGTCGAAGCGATACAGTAAACATATAGTGAAGTATCAGAATTTAATACTGATCTCACAGGAGATGTTCAAAACATAGTCAGTAAGAAGAGTCAGTCTTCTTGTACTTAAGTCGGCATTGTGCCTTTTGTATTTAAATCTGAAGCAATTTCTGTGTTTCGTCGCAATAATAAGGTCCAAGGGATACAGTAAACCTGAAGTGAAGCTTCGGAATCAATAACTAGTGTCACAGGAATGGTTGAAAGCATAGACCGTAACAAGCGCCACTCTTCTTGTACTTAAGTCAGCATTGTGCCTTTTGTATTTAATTCCGATGCAAATTCTGTGTTTCATCGTCAATACGAAGGTCCAAGCGATACAGTAAACATATAGTGAAGCATCGGAATTTAATACTGGTCTCACAGGAAATGTTCAAAACATAGTCAGTAAGAAGAGTCAGTATTCTTGCACTTAAGTCGGCATTGTGCCTTTTGTATTTAATTCCGATGCAATTTCTGTGTTTCATCGTCAATAAGACGGTCCAAGGGATACAGTAAACATACAGTGAAGCATCGCAATTTAATACTGGTTTCACTGGAGGTGTTCAAAACATAATCAGTAAGAAGAGTCAGTCTCCTTATACTTAAGTCGGCATTGTACTCTTTGTATTTAATTCCGATGCAATTTCTGCGTCTCGTCGTCAATAAGAAGGTCCAAGGGATACAGTAAACCTGAAGTGCAGCATCGGAATCTATAACTAGTGCCACAGGAATGGTTCAAAACAGAGACAGTAAGAAGAGCTAGTCTTCTTGTACTTAAGTCGGCATTGTGCCTTTTGAATTTAATTCCGATGCAATTTTTGTGTTTTGTCGTCAATAAGAAGGTCCAAGGGATACAGTAAACCTGAAGTGAAGCATCGGAATCTATAATTAGTGTCACAGGAATGGTTCAAAACATAGACAGTAAGAAGAGACAGTCTTCTTGAACTGAAGTCGGCTTGTGCCTTTTGTATTTAAATCTGAAGCAATTTCTGTGTTTCGTCGCAATAATAAGGTCCAAGGGATACAGTAAACCTGAAGTGAAGCGTCGGAATCAATAACTAGTGTCACAGGAATTGTTCAAAACATACACAGTAAGAAGAGCCAGTCTTCTTGTACTTAAGTCGGCATTGTGCCTTTTGTATTTAATTCCGGTGCAATTTCTATGTTTCGTCGTCAATAAGAAGGTCCAAGGGCTACAGTAAACCTGAAGTGAAACATCGGAATCTAAAACTAGTGCCACAGGAATGGTTCACAACATAGACAGTAAGAAGATCCAGTCATCTTGTACTTAAGTCGGCATTGTGCCTTTTGTATTTAATCCCGATGCAATTTCGGTGTTTTGTCGTCAATTAGAAGGTCCAAGGGATACAGTAAACCTGAAGTGAAGCATCGGAATCTGTAACTAGTGTCACAGGAATGGATCAAAACATAGACAGTAAGAAGAGCCAGTCTTCTTGTACTTAAGTCGGCATTGTGCCTATTGTATTTAATTCTGAAGCAATTTCTGTGTTTCGTCGTCAATAATAAGGTCCAAGGGATACAGTAAACCTGAAGTGAAGCATCGGAATCTATAGCTAGTGTCACAGGAATGGTTCAAAACATAGACAGTAAGAAGAGCCACTCTTGTTGAACTTAAGTCGGCATTGTTCCTTTTGTATTTAATTCCGATGCAATTTCTGTGTTTCATCGTCAATAAGAAGGTCCAAGGGATACAGTAAACATATAGTGAAGCATCGGAATTAAATACTGGTCTCACAGGAGATGTTCAAAACATAGTCAGTAAGAAGAGTCAGTCTTCTTGTACTTAAGTCGGCATTGTGACTTTTGTATTTACATCTGAAGCAATTTCTGTGTTTCGTCGCAATAATAAGGTCCAAGGGATACAGTAAACCTGAAGTAAAGCATCGGAAACAATAACTAATGTCACAGGAATGGTTAAAAACATAGACCGTAAGAAGAGCCACTCCTCTTGTACTTAAGTCAGCATTGTGCCTTTTGTATTTAATTCCGATGCAATTTCTGTATTTCATCGTCAATAGCAAGGTCCAAGCGATACAGTAAACATATAGTGAAGCATCGGAATTTAATACTGGTCTCACAGGAAATGTTCAAAACATAGTCAGTAAGTTGAGTCAGTGTTCTTGTACTAAAGTCGGCATTGTGCCTTTTGTATTTAATTCCGATGCAAATTCTGTGTTTCGTCGGCAATACGAAGGTCCAAGGGATACAGTAAACCTGAAGTGAAGCATCGGATTCTATAACTAGTGTCACAGGAATTGTTCAAATCATAGACAGTAAGAAGAGCCAGTCTTCTTGTACTTAAGTCGGCATTGTGCCTTTTGTATTTAATCCGGATGCAATTTCTGTGTTTTGTCGTCAATAATAAAGTCCAAGGGATACAGTAAACCTGAAGTGAAGCATCGGAATCTATAACTAGTGTCACAGGAATTGTTCAAATCATAGACAGTAAGAAGAGCCAGTCTTCTTGTACTTAAGTCGGCATTGTGCCTTTTGTATTTAATTCCGATGCAATTTCTGTGTTTCGTCGTCAATAAGAAGGTCCAAGGGCTACAGTAAACCTGAAGTGAAGCATCGGAATCTATAACTAGTGTCACAGGAATGGTTCAAAACATAGACAGTAAGAAGAGCCAGTCTTCTTGTACTGAAGTCGGCTTGTGCCTTTTGTATTTAAATCTGAAGCAATTTCTGTGTTTCGTCGCAATAATAAGGTCCAAGGGATACAGTAAACCTGAAGTGAAGCATCGGAATCAATAACTAGTGTCACAGGAATAGTTGAAAACATAGACCGTAAGAAGAGCCACTCTTCTTGTACTTAAGTCAGCATTGTGCCTTTTGTATTTAATTCCGATGCAATTTCTGAATTTCATCGTCAATAAAAAGGTCCAAGCGATACAGTGAACATATAGTGAAGCATCGGAATTTAATACTGGTCTCACAGGAAATGTTCAAAACATAGTCAGTAAGTAGAGTCAGTATTCTTGTACTTAAGTCGGCATTGTGCCTTTTGTATTTAATTCCGATGCAATTTCTGTGTTTCGTCGTCAATACGAAGGTCCAAGGGATACAGTAAACCTGAAGTGAAGCATCGGAATCTATAACTAGTGTCACAGGAATTGTTCAAAACATAGACAGTAAGAAGAGCCAGTCTTCTTGTACTTAAGTCGGCATTGTGCCTCTTGTATTTAATTCCGATGCAATTTCTATGTTTCGTCGTCAATAAGAAGGTCCAAGGGCTACAGTAAACCTGAAGTGACACATCGGAATCTATAACTAGTGCCACAGGAATGGTTCAAAACATAGACAGTAAGAAGAGCCAGTCTTCTTGTACTTAAGTCGGCATTGTGCTTTTGTATTTAATCCCGATGCAATTTCGGTGTTTTGTCGTCAATTAGAAGGTCCAAGGGATACAGTAAACCTGAAGTGAAGCATCGGAATCTATAACTAGTGTCACAGGAATGGATCAAAACATAGACAGTAAGAAGAGCCAGTCTTCTTGTACTTAAGTCGGCATTGTGCCTTTTGTATTTAATTCTGAAGCAATTTCTGTGTTTCGACGTCAATAATATGGTCGAAGGGATACAGTAAACCAGAAGTGAAGCATCGGAATCTATAACTAGTGTCACAGGAATGGTTCAAAGCATAGACAGTAAGAAGAGCCACTCTTCTTGTACTTAAGTCGGCATTGTGCCTGTTGTATTTAATTCCGATGCAATTTCTGTGTTTCATCGTCAATAAGAAGGTCCAAGGGATCCAGTAAACATATAGTGAAGCATCGGAATTTAATACTGGTCTCACAGGAGATGTTCAAAACATAGTCAGTGAGATGAGTCAGTCTTTTTGTACTTAAGTCGGCATTGTGCCTTTTGTGTTTAATTCCGATGCAATTTCTGTGTTTCATCGACAATAAGAAGGTCCAAGCGATACAGTAAACATATAGTGAAGTATCGAAATTTAATACTAGTCTCACAGGAGATGTTCAAAGCATAGTCAGTAAGAAGAGTCAGTCTTCTTGTACTTAAGTCGGCCTTGTGCCTTTTGTATTTAAATCTGAAGCAATTTCTGTGTTTCGTCGCAATAATAAGGTCCAAGGGATACAGTAAACCTGAAGTGAAGCATCGGAATCAATAACTAGTGTCACAGGAATGGTTGAAAACATAGACCGTAAGAAGAGACACTCTTCTTGTACTTAAGTCAGCATTGTGCCTTTTGTATTTAATTCCGATGCAATTTCTGTGTTTCATCGTCAATACGAAGGTCCAAGCGATACAGTAAACATATAGATAAGCATCGGAATTTAATACTGGTCCCACAGGAAATGTTCAAAACATAGTCAGTACGAAGAGTCAGTATTCTTGTACTTAAGTGGTATTGTGCATTTTGTATTTAATTCCGATGCAATTTCTGTGTTTCGTCGTCAATACGAAGGTCCAAGGGATACAGTAAACCTGAAGTGAAGCATCGGAATCTATAACTAGTGTCACACGAATTGTTCAAATCATAGACAGTAAGAAGAGCCAGTCTTCTTGTACTTAAGTCGGCATTGTGCCTTTTGTATTTAATTCCGATGCAATTTCTGTGTTTCGTCGTCAATAAGAAGGTCCAAGGGCTACAGTAAACCTGAAGTGAAACATCGGAATCTATAACTAGTGCCACAGGAATGGTTCAAAACATAAACAGTAAGAGGAGCCAGCCTTCTTGTACTTAAGTCAGAATTGTGCCTTTTGTATTTAATCCCGATGCAATATCTGTGTTTTGTCGTCAATTAGAAGGTCCAAGGAATACAGTAAAGCTGACGTGAAGCATCGGAATCTATAACTAGTGTCACAGGAATGGTTCAGAACATAGACAGTAAGAAGAGCCAGTCTTCTTGTACTTAAGTCGGCATTGTGCCTTTTGTATTTAATTCTGAAGCAATTTCTGTGCTTCGTCGTCAATAATAAGGTCCAAGGGATACAGTAAACCTGACGTGAAGCATCGGAATCTATAACTAGTGTCACAGGAATGGTTCAAAACATAGACAGTAAGAAGAGCCACTCTTCTTGTACTTAAGTCGGCATTCTGCCTTTAGTATTTAATTCCGATGCAATTTCTGTGTTTCATCGTCAATAAGAAGGTCCAAGGGATACAGTAAACATATAGTGAAGCATCGGAATTTAATACTGGTCTCACAGGAGATGTTCAAAACATAGTCAGTAAGAAGAGTCAGTCTTTTTGTACTTAAGTCGGCATTGAGCCTTTTGTATTTTATTCCGATGCAATTTCTGTGTATCGTCGTCAATAAGAAGGTCCAAGGGATACAGTAAACCTAATGTGAAGCATCGGAATCTGTAACTAGTGTCAATGGAATGGTTCAAAATATAGACAGTAAGAAGAGCCAGTCTTCTTGTACTTAAGTCGGAATTGTGACTTTTGTATTTAATTCCGATGCAATTTCTGTGTTTCGTCGTCAATAAGAAGGTCCAAGGGATACAGTAAACCTGAGGTGAAGCATCGGAATCCATAACTGGTGTCACAGGAATGGTTGAAAACATAGACCGTAAGAAGAGCCACTCTTCTTGTACTTAAGTCGGCATTGTGCCTTTTGTATTTAATTCCGTTGCAATTTCTGTGTTTCATCGTGAATAAGAAGGTGCAGGGGATACAGTAAACTTATAGTGTTGCATCGGAATTTAATACTGGTCTCACAGGAAATGTTCAAAACATAGCCAGTAAGAAGAGTCAGTCTTGTTGTACTTAAGTCAGCATTGTGCCATTTGTATTTAATTCCGATGCAATTTTTGTGTTTGGTCGTCAATAAGAAGGTCCAAGGGAACAGTAAATCTGAAGTGACGCATCGGAATCCATAACTAGTGTCACAGGAATGGTTGAAAGCATAGACCGTAAGAAGAGCCACTCTTCTTGTACTTAAGTCAGCATTGCGCCTTTTGTATTTAATTCCGATGCAATTTCTGTGTTTCATCGTCAATAAGAAGGTCCAAGCGATACAGTAAAAATATAGTGAAGCATCGGAATTTAATACTAGTGTCACAGGAATTGTTCAAAACATAGACAGTAAGAAGTGCCAGTCTTCTTGTACTTAAGTCGGCATTGTGCCGTTTGTATTTAATTGCGATGCAATTTCTGTGATTCGTCGTCAATAAGAAGGTCCAAGGGCTACAGTTAACCTGAAGTCAAACATCGGAATCTATAACTAGTGCCACAGGAATGGTTCAAAACGTAGACAGTAAGAAGAGCCAGTCTTCCAGTACTTATGTCGGCATTGTGACTTTTGTATTTAATTCCGATGCAATTTCTGTGTTTCATGGTCAATAAGAAGGTCCAAGGGATACAGTAAACCTGAGGTGAAGCATCGGAATTTAATACTGGTCTCACAGGAAATGTTCAAAACATAGTCAGTAAGATGAGTCAGTATTCTTGTACTTAAGTCGGCATTGTGCCTTTTGTATTTAACCCCGATGCACTTTCAGTGTTTTGTCGTCATTTAGAAGGTCCAAGGGATACAGTAAACCAGAAGTGAAGCATCGGAATCTATAACTAGTGTCACAGGAGTTGTTCAAAACATAGACAGTAAGAAGAGCCACTCTTCTTGTACTTAAGTCGACATTGTGCCTGTTGTATTTAATTCCGATGCAATTTCTGTGTTTCATCGTCAATAAGAAGGTCCAACGGATCCAGTAAACATATAGTGAAGCATCGGAAGTTAATACTGGTCTCACAGGAGATGTTCAAAACATAGTCAGTAAGATGAGTCAGTCTTTTTGTACTTAAGTCGGCATTGTGCCTTTTGTATTTGATTCCGATGCAATTTCTGTGTTTCATCGTCAATAAGAAGGTCGAAGCGATACAGTAAACATATAGTGAAGTATCGGAATTTAATACTGATCTCACAGGAGATGTTCAAAACATAGTCAGTAAGAAGAGTCAGTCTTCTTGTACTTAAGTCGGCATTGTGCCTTTTGTATTTAAATCTCAAGCAATTTCTGTGTTTCGTCGCAATAATAAGGTCCAAGGGATACAGTAAACCTGAAGTGAAGCATCGGAATCAATAACTAGTGTCACAGGAATGGCTGAAAACATAGACCGTAAGAAGAGCCACTCTTCTTGTACTTAAGTCAGCATTGTGCCTTTTGTATTTAATTCCGATGCAAATTCTATGTTTCATCGTCAATACGAAGGTCCAAGCGATACAGTAAACATATAGTGAAGCTTCGGAATTTAATACTGGTCTCACAGGAAATGTTCAAAACATAGTCAGTAAGGAGAGTCAGTATTCTTGCACTTAAGTCGGCATTGTGCCTTTTGTATTTAATTCCGATGCAATTTCTGTGTTTCATCGTCAATAAGACGGTCCAAGGGATACAGTAAACATATAGTGAAGCATCGGAATTTAATACTGGTCTCACAGGAGGTGTTCAAAACATAATCAGTAAGAAGAGTCAGTCTCCTTATACTTAAGTCGGCATTGTACCTTTTGTATTTAATTCCGATGCAATTTCTGTGTCTCGTCGTCAATAAGAAGGTCCAAGGGATACAGTAAACCTGAAGTGCAGCATCGGAATCTATAATTAGTGTCACAGGAATGGTTCAAAACAGAGGCAGTAAGAAGAGCTAGTCTTCTTGTACTGAAGTCGGCTTGTGCCTTTTGTATTTAAATCTGAAGCAATTTCTGTGTTTCGTCGAAATAATAAGGTCCAAGGGATACAGTAAACCTGAAGTGAAGCGTCGGAATCAATAACTAGTGTCACAGGAATTGTTCAAAACATACACAGTAAGAAGAGCCAGTCTTCTTGTACTTAAGTCGGCATTGTGCCTTTTGTATTTAATTCCGATGCAATTTCTGCGTTTCATCGTCAATAAGAAGGTCCAAACGATACAGTAAACATATAGTGAAGCATCGGAATATAATGCTGGTCTCACAGGAGTTGTTCAAAGCATAGACAGTAAGAAGAGCCAGTCTTCTTGTACTTAAGTCGGCATTGTGCCTTTTGTATTTAATTCCGATGCAATTTCTATGTTTCGTCGTCAATAAGAAGGTCCAAGGGCTACAGTAAACCTGAAGTGAAACATCGGAATCTAAAACTAGTGCCACAGGAATAGTTCACAACATAGACAGTAAGAAGATCCAGTCTTCTTGTACTTAAGTCGGCATTGTGCCTTTCGTATTTAATCCCAATGCAATTTCGGTGTTTTGTCGTCAATTAGAAGGTCCAAGGGATACAGTAAACCTGAAGTGAAGCATCGGAATCTATAACTAGTGTCACAGGAATGGATCAAAACATAGACAGTAAGAAGAGCCAGTCTTCTTGTACTGAAGTCGGCATTGTGCCTTTTGTATTTAATTCTGAAGCAATTTCTGTGTTTCGTCGTCCATAATAAGGTCCAAGGGATACAGTAAACCTGAAGTGAAGCATCGGAATCTATAACTAGTGTCACAGGAATGGTTCAAAACTTAGACAGTAAGAAGAGCCACTCTTCTTGTACTTAAGTCGGCATTGTGCCTTTTGTATTTAATTCCGATGCAATTTCTGTGTTTCATCGTCAATAAGGCCCAAGGGATACAGTAAACATATAGTGAAGCATCGGAATTTAATACTGGTCTCACAGGAGATGTTCAAAACATAGTCAGTAAGAAGAGTCAGTATTCTTGTACTTAAGTCGGCATTGTGCCTTTTGTATTAAATTCCGATGCAATTTCTGTGTTTCATCGTCAATAAGAAGGTCCAAGCGATACGGTAAACATATAGTGAAGTATCAGAATTTAATACTGGTCTCACAGGAGATGTTCAAAACATAGTCGGTAAGAAGAGTCAGTCTTCTTGTACTTAAGTCGGCATTGTGCCTTTTGTATTTACATCTGAAGCAATTTCTGTTTTTCGTCGCAATAATAAGGTCCAAGGGATACAGTAAACCTGAATTGAAGCATCGGAATCAATAACTAGTGTCACAGGAATAGTTGAAAACATAGACCGTAAGAAGAGCCACTCTTCTTGTACTTAAGTCAGCATTGTGCCTTTTGTATTTAATTCCGACGCAATTTCTGAATTTCATCGTCAATAAAAAGGTCCAAGCGATACAGTGAACATATAGTGAAGCATCGGAATTTAATACTGGTCTCACAGGAAATGTTCAAAACATAGTCAGTAAGTAGAGTCAGTATTCTTGTACTTAAGTCGGCATTGTGCCTTTTGCATTTAATTCCGATGCAATTTCTGTGTTTCGTCGTCAATACGAAGGTCCAAGGGATACAGTAAACCTGAAGTGAAGCATCGGAGTCTATAACTAGTGTCACAGGAATTGTTCAAAACATAGACAGTAAGAAGAGCCAGTCTTCTTGTACTTAAGTCGGCATTGTGCCTCTTGTATTTAATTCCGATGCAATTTCTATGTTTCGTCGTCAATAAGAAGGTCCAAGGGCTACAGTAAACCAGAAGTGACACATCGGAATCTATAACTAGTGCCACAGGAATGGTTCAAAACATAGACAGTAAGAAGAGCCAGTCTTCTTGTACTTAAGTCGGCATTGTGCCTTTTGTATTTAATCCCGATGCAATTTCGGTGTTTTGTCGTCAATTAGAAGGTCCAAGGGATACGGTAAACCTGAAGTGAAGCATCGGAATCTATAACTAGTGTCACAGGAATGGATCAAAACATAGACAGTAAGAAGAGCCAGTCTTCTTGTACTTAAGTCGGCATTGTGCCTTTTGTATTTAATTCTGAAGCAATTTCTGTGTTTCGTCGTCAATAATAAGGTCCAAGGGATACAGTAAACCTGAAGTTAAGCATCGGAATCTATAACTAGTGTCACAGGAACGGTTCAAAACATAGACAGTAAGAAGAGCCACTCTTCTTGTACTTAAGTCGGCATTGTGCCTTTTGTATTTAATTCCGAAGCAATTTCTGTGTTTCATCGTGAATAAGAAGGTCCAAGGGATACAGTAAACATATAGTGAAGCATCGGAATTTAATACTGGTCTCACAGGAGATGTTCAAAACATAGTCAGTAAGAAGAGTCAGTCTTTTTGTACTTAAGTCGGCATTGTGCCTTTTGTATTTAATTCCGATGCAATTTCTGTGTTTCATCGTCAATAAGAAGGTCCAAGCGATACGGTATACATATAGTCAAGTATCGGAATTTAATACTGGTCTCACAGGAGATGTTCAAAACAAAGTCAGTAAGTAGAGTCAGTGTTCTTGTACTAAAGTCGGCATTGTGCCTTTTGTATTTAATTCCGATGCAATATCTGTGTTTCGTCGTCAATACGAAGGTCCAAGGGATACAGTAAACCTGAAGTGAAGCATCGGAATCTATAACTAGTGTATCAGGAATTGTTCAAATCATAGACAGTAAGAAGAGCCAGTCTTCTTGTACTTAAGTCGGCATTGTGCCTTTTGTATTTAATCCCGATGCAATTTCGGTGTTTTGTCGTCAATTAGAAGGTCCAAGGGATACAGTAAACCTGAAGTGAAGCATCGGAATCTATAACTAGTGTCACAGGAATGGATCAAAACATAGACAGTAAGAAGAGCCAGTCTTCTTGTACTGAAGTCGGCATTGTGCCTTTTGTATTTAATTCTGAAGCAATTTCTGTGTTTCGTCGTCAATAATAAGGTCCAAGGGATACAGTAAACCTGAAGTGAAGCATCGGAATCTATAACTAGTGTCACAGGAATGGTTCAAAACTTAGACAGTAAGAAGAGCCACTCTTCTTGTACTTAAGTCGGCATTGTGCCTTTTGTATTTAATTCCGATGCAATTTCTGTGTTTCATCGTCAATAAGGTCCAAGGGATACAGTAAACATATAGTGAAGCATCGGAATTTAATACTGGTCTCACAGGAGATGTTCAAAACATAGTCAGTAAGAAGAGTCAGTATTCTTGTACTTAAGTCGGCATTGTGCCTTTTGTATTTAATTCCGATGCAATTTCTGTGTTTCATCGTCAATAAGAAGGTCCAAGCGATACGGTAAACATATAGTGAAGTATCAGAATTTAATACTGGTCTCACAGGAGATGTTCAAAACATAGTCGGTAAGAAGAGTCAGTCTTCTTGTACTTAAGTCGGCATTGTGCCTTTTGTATTTACATCTGAAGCAATTTCTGTTTTTCGTCGCAATAATAAGGTCCAAGGGATACAGTAAACCTGAAGTGAAGCATCGGAATCAATAACTAGTGTCACAGGAATAGTTGAAAACATAGACCGTAAGAAGAGCCACCCTTCTTGTACTTAAGTCAGCATTGTGCCTTTTGTATTTAATTCCGATGCAATTTCTGAATTTCATCGTCAATAAAAAGGTCCAAGCGATACAGTGAACATATAGTGAAGCATCGGAATTTAATACTGGTCTCACAGGAAATGTTCAAAACATAGTCAGTAAGTAGAGTCAGTATTCTTGTACTTAAGTCGGCATTGTGCCTTTTGCATTTAATTCCGATGCAATTTCTGTGTTTCGTCGTCAATACGAAGGTCCAAGGGATACAGTAAACCTGAAGTGAAGCATCGGAATCTATAACTAGTGTCACAGGAATTGTTCAAAACATAGACAGTAAGAAGAGCCAGTCTTCTTGTACTTAAGTCGGCATTGTGCCTTTTGTATTTAATCCCGATGCAATTTCGGTGTTTTGTCGTCAATTAGAAGGTCCAAGGGATACAGTAAACCTGAAGTGAAGCATCGGAATCTATAACTAGTGTCACAGGAATGGATCAAAACATAGACAGTAAGAAGAGCCAGTCTTCTTGTACTTAAGTCAGCATTGTGCCTTTTGTATTTAATTCTGAAGCAATTTCTGTGTTTCGTCGTCAATAATAAGGTCCAAGGGATACAGTAAACCTGAAGTGAAGCATCGGAATCTATAACTAGTGTCACAGGAATGGTTCAAAACATAGACAGTAAGAAGAGCCACTCTTCTTGTACTTAAGTCGGCATTGTGCCTTTTGCATTTAATTCCGATGCAATTTCTGTGTTTCGTCGTCAATACGAAGGTCCAAGGGATACAGTAAACCTGAAGTGAAGCATCGGAGTCTATAACTAGTGTCACAGGAATTGTTCAAAACATAGACAGTAAGAAGAGCCAGTCTTCTTGTACTTAAGTCGGCATTGTGCCTCTTGTATTTAATTCCGATGCAATTTCTATGTTTCGTCGTCAATAAGAAGGTCCAAGGGCTACAGTAAACCTGAAGTGACACATCGGAATCTATAACTAGTGCCACAGGAACGGTTCAAAACATAGACAGTAAGAAGAGCCAGTCTTCTTGTACTTAAGTCGGCATTGTGCCTTTTGTATTTAATCCCGATGCAATTTCGGTGTTTTGTCGTCAATTAGAAGGTCCAAGGGATACAGTAAACCTGAAGTGAAGCATCGGAATCTATAACTAGTGTCACAGGAATGGATCAAAACATGGACAGTAAGAAGAGCCAGTCTTCTTGTACTTAAGTCGGCATTGTGCCTTTTGTATTTAATTCTGAAGCAATTTCTGTGTTTCGTCGTCAATAATAAGGTCCAAGGGATACAGTAAACCTGAAGTGAAGCATCGGAATCTATAACTAGTGTCACAGGAATGGTTCAAAACATAGACAGTAAGAAGAGCCACTCTTCTTGTACTTAAGTCGGCATTGTGCCTTTTGTATTTAATTCCGAAGCAATTTCTGTGTTTCATCGTGAATAAGAAGGTCCAAGGGATACAGTAAACATATAGTGAAGCATCGGAATTTAATACTGGTCTCACAGGAGATGTTCAAAACATAGTCAGTAAGAAGAGTCAGTCTTTTTGTACTTAAGTCGGCATTGTGCCTTTTGTATTTAATTCCGATGCAATTTCTGTGTTTCATCGTCAATAAGAAGGTCCAAGCGATACGGTATACATATAGTCAAGTATCGGAATTTAATACTGGTCTCACAGGAGATGTTCAAAACATAGTCAGTAAGTAGAGTCAGTGTTCTTGTACTAAAGTCGGCATTGTGCCTTTTGTATTTAATTCCGATGCAATATCTGTGTTTCGTCGTCAATACGAAGGTCCAAGGGATACAGTAAACCTGAAGTGAAGCATCGGAATCTATAACTAGTGTCACAGGAATTGTTCAAAACATAGACAGTAAGAAGAGCCAGTCTTCTTGTACTTAAGTCGGCATTGTGCCTTTTGTATTTAATCCCGATGCAATTTCGGTGTTTTGTCGTCAATTAGAAGGTCCAAGGGATACAGTAAACCTGAAGTGAAGCATCGGAATCTATAACTAGTGTCACAGGAATGGATCAAAACATAGACAGTAAGAAGAGCCAGTCTTCTTGTACTTAAGTCAGCATTGTGCCTTTTGTATTTAATTCTGAAGCAATTTCTGTGTTTCGTCGTCAATAATAAGGTCCAAGGGATACAGTAAACCTGAAGTGAAGCATCGGAATCTATAACTAGTGTCACAGGAATGGTTCAAAACATAGACAGTAAGAAGAGCCACTCTTCTTGTACTTAAGTCGGCATTGTGCCTTTTGTATTTAATTCCGATGCAATTTCTGTGTTTTATCGTCAATAAGGTCCAAGGGATACAGTAAACATATAGTGAAGCATCGGAATTTAATACTGGTCTCACAGGAGATGTTCAAAACATAGTCAGTAAGAAGAGTCAGTATTCTTGTACTTAAGTCGGCATTGTGCCTTTTGTATTTAATTCCGATGCAATTTCTGTGTTTCATCGTCAATAAGTAGGTCCAAGCGATACGGTAAACATATAGTGAAGTATCGGAATTTAATACTGGTCTCACAGGAGATGTTCAAAACATAGTCGGTAAGAAGAGTCAGTCTTCTTGTACTTAAGTCGGCATTGTGCCTTTTGTATTTACATCTGAAGCAATTTCTGTGTTTCGTCGCAATAATAAGGTCTAAGGGATACAGTAAACCTGAAGTGAAGCATCGGAATCAATAACAAGTGTCACAGGAATAGTTGAAAGCATAGACCGTAAGAAGAGCCACTCTTCTTGTACTTAAGTCAGCATTGTGCCTTTTGTATTTAATTCCGATGCAATTTTTGTATTTCATCGTCAATAAGACGGTCCAAGGGATACAGTAAACATATAGTGAAGCATCGGAATTTAATACTGGTCTCACAGGAGGTGTTCAAAACATAATCAGTAAGAAGAGTCAGTCTCCTTATACTTAAGTCGGCATTGTACCTTTTGTATTTAATTCCGATGCAATTTCTGTGTCTCGTCGTCAATAAGAAGGTCCAAGGGATACAGTAAACCTGAAGTGCAGCATCGGAATCTATAATTAGTGTCACAGGAATGGTTCAAAACAGAGGCAGTAAGAAGAGCTAGTCTTCTTGTACTGAAGTCGGCTTGTGCCTTTTGTATTTAAATCTGAAGCAATTTCTGTGTTTCGTCGCAATAATAAGGTCCAAGGGATACAGTAAACCTGAAGTGAAGCGTCGGAATCAATAACTAGTGTCACAGGAATTGTTCAAAACATACACAGTAAGAAGAGCCAGTCTTCTTGTACTTAAGTCGGCATTGTGCCTTGTGTATTTAATTCCGATGCAATTTCTGCGTTTCATCGTCAATAAGAAGGTCCAAACGATACAGTAAACATATAGTGAAGCATCGGAATATAATGCTGGTCTCACAGGAGTTGTTCAAAGCATAGACAGTAAGAAGAGCCAGTCTTCTTGTACTTAAGTCGGCATTGTGCCTTTTGTATTTAATTCCGATGCAATTTCTATGTTTCGTCGTCAATAAGAAGGTCCAAGGGCTACAGTAAACCTGAAGTGAAACATCGGAATCTAAAACTAGTGCCACAGGAATAGTTCACAACATAGACAGTAAGAAGATCCAGTCTTCTTGTACTTAAGTCGGCATTGTGCCTTTCGTATTTAATCCCAATGCAATTTCGGTGTTTTGTCGTCAATTAGAAGGTCCAAGGGATACAGTAAACCTGAAGTGAAGCATCGGAATCTGTAACTAGTGTCACAGGAATGGATCAAATCATAGACAGTAAGAAGAGCCAGTCTTCTTGTACTTAAGTCGGCATTGTGCCTTTTGTATTTAATTCTGAAGCAATTTCTGTGTTTCGTCGTCAATAATAAGGTCCAAGGTATACAGTAACCCTGAAGTGAAGCATCGGAATCTGTAACTAGTGTCACAGGAATGGTTCAAAACATAGACAGTAAGAAGAGCCACTCTTGTTGAACTTAAGTCGGCATTGTTCCTTTTGTATTTAATTCCGATGCAATTTCTGTGTTTCATCGTCAATAGGAAGGCCCAAGCGATACAGTAAACATATAGTGAAGCATCGGAATTAAATACTGGTCTCACAGGAGATGTTCAAAACATAGTCAGTAAGAAGAGTCAGTCTTCTTGTACTTAAGTCGGCATTGTGACTTTTGTATTTACATCTGAAGCAATTTCTGTGTTTCGTCGCAATAATAAGGTCCAAGGGATACAGTATACCTGAAGTGAAGCATCGGAAACAATAACTAGTGTCACAGGAATGGTTAAAAACATAGACCGTAAGAAGAGCCACTCCTCTTGTACTTAAGTCAGCATTGTGCCTTTTGTATTTAATTCCGATGAAATTTCAGTATTTCATCGTCAATAACAAGGTCCAAGCGATACAGTAAACATATAGTGGAGCATCGGAATTTAATACTGGTCTCACAGGAAATGTTCAAAACATAGTCAGTAAGTAGAGTCAGTGTTCTTGTACTAAAGTCGGCATTGTGCCTTTTGTATTTAATTCCGATGCAAATTCTGTGTTTCATCGTCAATACGAAGGTAAAAGGGATACAGTAAACCTGAAGTGAAGCATCGGAATCTATAACTAGTGTCACAGGAATTGTTCAAATCATAGACAGTAAGAAGAGCCAGTCTTCTTGTACTTAAGTCGGCATTGTGCCTTTTGTATTTAATCCCGATGCAATTTCGGTGTTTTGTCGTCAATTAGAAGGTCCAAGGGATACAGTAAACCTGAAGTGAAGCATCGGAATCTATAACTAGTGTCACAGGAATGGATCCAAACATAGACAGTAAGAAGAGCCAGTCTTCTTGTACTGAAGTCGGCATTGTGCCTTTTGTATTTAATTCTGAAGCAATTTCTGTGTTTCGTCGTCAATAATAAGGTCCAAGGGATACAGTAAACCTGAAGTGAAGCATCGGAATCTATAACTAGTGTCACAGGAATGGTTCAAAACTTAGACAGTAAGAAGAGCCACTCTTCTTGTACTTAAGTCGGCATTGTGCCTTTTGTATTTAATTCCGATGCAATTTCTGTGTTTCATCGTCAATAAGGTCCAAGGGATACAGTAAACATATAGTGAAGCATCGGAATTTAATACTGGTCTCACAGGAGATGTTCAAAACATAGTCAGTACGAAGAGTCAGTATTCTTGTACTTAAGTCGGCATTGTGCCTTTTGTATTTAATTCCGATGCAATTTCTGTGTTTCATCGTCAATAAGAAGGTCCAAGCGATACGGTAAACATATAGTGAAGTATCAGAATTTAATACTGGTCTCACAGGAGATGTTCAAAACATAGTCGGTAAGAAGAGTCAGTCTTCTTGTACTTAAGTCGGCATTGTGCCTTTTGTATTTACATCTGAAGCAATTTCTGTGTTTCGTCGCAATAATAAGGTCCAAGGGATACAGTAAACCTGAAGTGAAGCATCGGAATCAATAACTAGTGTCACAGGAATAGTTGAAAACATAGACCGTAAGAAGAGCCACTCTTCTTGTACTTAAGTCAGCATTGTGCCTTTTGTATTTAATTCCGATGCAATTTCTGAATTTCATCGTCAATAAAAAGGTCCAAGCGATACAGTGAACATATAGTGAAGCATCGGAATTTAATACTGGTCTCACAGGAAATGTTCAAAACATAGTCAGTAAGTAGAGTCAGTATTCTTGTACTTAAGTCGGCATTGTGCCTTTTGCATTTAATTCCGATGCAATTTCTGTGTTTCGTCGTCAATACGAAGGTCCAAGGGATACAGTAAACCTGAAGTGAAGCATCGGAGTCTATAACTAGTGTCACAGGAATTGTTTAAAACATAGACAGTAAGAAGAGCCAGTCTTCTTGTACTTAAGTCGGCATTGTGCCTCTTGTATTTAATTCCGATGCAATTTCTATGTTTCGTCGTCAATAAGAAGGTCCAAGGGCTACAGTAAACCTGAAGTGACACATCGGAATCTATAACTAGTGCCACAGGAATGGTTCAAAACATAGACAGTAAGAAGAGCCAGTCTTCTTGTACTTAAGTCGGCATTGTGCCTTTTGTATTTAATCCCGATGCAATTTCGGTGTTTTGTCGTCAATTAGAAGGTCCAAGGGATACAGTAAACCTGAAGTGAAGCATCGGAATCTATAACTAGTGTCACAGGAATGGATCAAAACATAGACAGTAAGAAGAGCCAGTCTTCTTGTACTTAAGTCGGCATTGTGCCTTTTGTATTTAATTCTGAAGCAATTTCTGTGTTTCGTCGTCAATAATAAGGTCCAAGGGATACAGTAAACCTGAAGTGAAGCATCGGAATCTATAACTAGTGTCACAGGAATGGTTCAAAACATAGACAGTAAGAAGAGCCACTCTTCTTGTACTTAAGTCGGCATTGTGCCTTTTGTATTTAATTCCGAAGCAATTTCTGTGTTTCATCGTGAATAAGAAGGTCCAAGGGATACAGTAAACATATAGTGAAGCATCGGAATTTAATACTGGTCTCACAGGAGATGTTCAAAACATAGTCAGTAAGAAGAGTCAGTCTTTTTGTACTTAAGTCGGCATTGTGCCTTTTGTATTTAATTCCGATGCAATTTCTGTGTTTCATCGTCAATAAGAAGGTCCAAGCGATACGGTATACATATAGTCAAGTATCGGAATTTAATACTGGTCTCACAGGAGATGTTCAAAACATAGTCAGTAAGTAGAGTCAGTGTTCTTGTACTAAAGTCGGCATTGTGCCTTTTGTATTTAATTCCGATGCAATATCTGTGTTTCGTCGTCAATACGAAGGTCCAAGGGATACAGTAAACCTGAAGTGAAGCATCGGAATCTATAACTAGTGTCACAGGAATTGCTCAAATCATAGACAGTAAGAAGAGCCAGTCTTCTTGTACTTAAGTCGGCATTGTGCCTTTTGTATTTAATCCCGATGCAATTTCGGTGTTTTGTCGTCAATTAGAAGGTCCAAGGGATACAGTAAACCTGAAGTGAAGCATCGGAATCTATAACTAGTGTCACAGGAATGGATCAAAACATAGACAGTAAGAAGAGCCAGTCTTCTTGTACTGAAGTCGGCATTGTGCCTTTTGTATTTAATTCTGAAACAATTTCTGTGTTTCGTCGTCAATAATAAGGTCCAAGGGATACAGTAAACCTGAAGTGAAGCAACGGAATCTATAACTAGTGTCACAGGAATGGTTCAAAACTTAGACAGTAAGAAGAGCCACTCTTCTTGTACTTAAGTCGGCATTGTGCCTTTTGTATTTAATTCCGATGCAATTTCTGTGTTTCATCGTCAATAAAGTCCAAGGGATACAGTAAACATATAGTGAAGCATCGGAATTTAATACTGGTCTCACAGGAGATGTTCAAAACATAGTCAGTAAGAAGAGTCAGTATTCTTGTACTTAAGTCGGCATTGTGCCTTTTGTATGTAATTCCGATGCAATTTCTGTGTTTCATCGTCAATAAGAAGGTCCAAGCGATACGGTAAACATATAGTGAAGTATCAGAATTTAATACTGGTCTCACAGGAGATGTTCAAAACATAGTCGGTAAGAAGAGTCAGTCTTCTTGTACTTAAGTCGGCATTGTGCCTTTTGTATTTACATCTGAAGCAATTTCTGTTTTTCGTCGCAATAATAAGGTCCAAGGGATACAGTAAACCTGAAGTGAAGCATCGGAGTCTATAACTAGTGTCACAGGAATTGTTCAAAACATAGACACTAAGAAGAGCCAGTCTTCTTGTACTTAAGTCGGCATTGTGCCTCTTGTATTTAATTCCGATGCAATTTCTATGTTTCGTCGTCAATAAGAAGGTCCAAGGGCTACAGTAAACCTGAAGTGGCACATCGGAATCTATAACTAGTGCCACAGGAATGGTTCAAAACATAGACAGTAAGAAGAGCCAGTCTTCTTGTACTTAAGTCGGCATTGTGCCTTTTGTATTTAATCCCGATGCAATTTCGGTGTTTTGTCGTCAATTAGAAGGTCCAAGGGATACAGTAAACCTGAAGTGAAGCATCGGAATCTATAACTAGTGTCACAGGAATGGATCAAAACATAGACAGTAAGAAGAGCCAGTCTTCTTGTACTTAAGTCGGCATTGTGCCTTTTGTATTTAATTCTGAAGCAATTTCTGTGTTTCGTCGTCAATAATAAGGTCCAAGGGATACAGTAAACCTGAAGTGAAGCATCGGAATCTATAACTAGTGTCACAGGAATGGTTCAAAACATAGACAGTAAGAAGAGCCACTCTTCTTGTACTTAAGTCGGCATTGTGCCTTTTGTATTTAATTCCGAAGCAATATCTGTGTTTCATCGTGAATAAGAAGGTCCAAGGGATACAGTAAACATATAGTGAAGCATCGGAATTTAATACTGGTCTCACAGGAGATGTTCAAAACATAGTCAGTAAGAAGAGTCAGTCTTTTTGTACTTAAGTCGGCATTGTGCCTTTTGTATTTAATTCCGATGCAATTTCTGTGTTTCATCGTCAATAAGAAGGTCCAAGCGATACGGTATACATATAGTCAAGTATCGGAATTTAATACTGGTCTCACAGGAGATGTTCAAAACATAGTCAGTAAGTAGAGTCAGTGTTCTTGTACTAAAGTCGGCATTGTGCCTTTTGTATTTAATTCCGATGCAATATCTGTGTTTCGTCGTCAATACGAAGGTCCAAGGGATACAGTAAACCTGAAGTGAAGCATCGGAATCTATAACTAGTGTCACAGGAATTGTTCAAAACATAGACAGTAAGAAGAGCCAGTCTTCTTGTACTTAAGTCGGCATTGTGCCTTTTGTATTTAATCCCGATGCAATTTCGGTGTTTTGTCGTCAATTAGAAGGTCCAAGGGATACAGTAAACCTGAAGTGAAGCATCGGAATCTATAACTAGTGTCACAGGAATGGATCAAAACATAGACAGTAAGAAGAGCCAGTCTTCTTGTACTTAAGTCAGCATTGTGCCTTTTGTATTTAATTCTGAAGCAATTTCCGTGTTTCGTCGTCAATAATAAGGTCCAAGGGATACAGTAAACCTGAAGTGAAGCATCGGAATCTATAACTAGTGTCACAGGAATGGTTCAAAACATAGACAGTAAGAAGAGCCACTCTTCTTGTACTTAAGTCGGCATTGTGCCTTTTGCATTTAATTCCGATGCAATTTCTGTGTTTCGTCGTCAATACGAAGGTCCAAGGGATACAGTAAACCTGAAGTGAAGCATCGGAGTCTATAACTAGTGTCACAGGAATTGTTCAAAACATAGACAGTAAGAAGAGCCAGTCTTCTTGTACTTAAGTCGGCATTGTGCCTCTTGTATTTAATTCCGATGCAATTTCTATGTTTCGTCGTCAATAAGAAGGTCCAAGCGCTACAGTAAACCTGAAGTGACACATCGGAATCTATAACTAGTGCCACAGGAACGGTTCAAAACATAGACAGTAAGAAGAGCCAGTCTTCTTGTACTTAAGTCGGCATTGTGCCTTTTGTATTTAATCCCGATGCAATTTCGGTGTTTTGTCGTCAATTAGAAGGTCCAAGGGATACAGTAAACCTGAAGTGAAGCATCGGAATCTATAACTAGTGTCACAGGAATGGATCAAAACATGGACAGTAAGAAGAGCCAGTCTTCTTGTACTTAAGTCGGCATTGTGCCTTTTGTATTTAATTCTGAAGCAATTTCTGTGTTTCGTCGTCAATAATAAGGTCCAAGGGATACAGTAAACCTGAAGTGAAGCATCGGAATCTATAACTAGTGTCACAGGAATGGTTCAAAACATAGACAGTAAGAAGAGCCACTCTTCTTGTACTTAAGTCGGCATTGTGCCTTTTGTATTTAATTCCGAAGCAATTTCTGTGTTTCATCGTGAATAAGAAGGTCCAAGGGATACAGTAAACATATAGTGAAGCATCGGAATTTAATACTGGTCTCACAGGAGATGTTCAAAACATAGTCAGTAAGAAGAGTCAGTCTTTTAGTACTTAAGTCGGCATTGTGCCTTTTGTATTTAATTCCGATGCAATTTCTGTGTTTCATCGTCAATAAGAAGGTCCAAGCGATACGGTATACATATAGTCAAGTATCGGAATTTAATACTGGTCTCACAGGAGATGTTCAAAACATAGTCAGTAAGTAGAGTCAGTGTTCTTGTACTAAAGTCGGCATTGTGCCTTTTGTATTTAATTCCGATGCAATATCTGTGTTTCGTCGTCAATACGAAGGTCCAAGGGATACAGTAAACATGAAGTGAAGCATCGGAATCTATAACTAGTGTCACAGGAATTGTTCAAAACATAGACAGTAAGAAGAGCCAGTCTTCTTGTACTTAAGTCGGCATTGTGCCTTTTGTATTTAATCCCGATGCAATTTCGGTGTTTTGTCGTCAATTAGAAGGTCCAAGGGATACAGTAAACCTGAAGTGAAGCATCGGAATCTATAACTAGTGTCACAGGAATGGATCAAAACATAGACAGTAAGAAGAGCCAGTCTTCTTGTACTTAAGTCAGCATTGTGCCTTTTGTATTTAATTCTGAAGCAATTTCTGTGTTTCGTCGTCAATAATAAGGTCCAAGGGATACAGTAAACCTGAAGTGAAGCATCGGAATCTATAACTAGTGTCACAGGAATGGTTCAAAACATAGACAGTAAGAAGAGCCACTCTTCTTGTACTTAAGTCGGCATTGTGCCTTTTGTATTTAATTCCGATGCAATTTCTGTGTTTCATCGTCAATAAGGTCCAAGGGATACAGTAAACATATAGTGAAGCATCGGAATTTAATACTGGTCTCACAGGAGATGTTCAAAACATAGTCAGTAAGAAGAGTCAGTATTCTTGTACTTAAGTCGGCATTGTGCCTTTTGTATTTAATTCCGATGCAATTTCTGTGTTTCATCGTCAATAAGTAGGTCCAAGCGATACGGTAAACATATAGTGAAGTATCGGAATTTAATACTGGTCTCACAGGAGATGTTCAAAACATAGTCGGCAAGAAGAGTCAGTCTTCTTGTACTTAAGTCGGCATTGTGCCTTTTGTATTTACATCTGAAGCAATTTCTGTGTTTCGTCGCAATAATAAGGTCTAAGGGATACAGTAAACCTGAAGTGAAGCATCGGAATCAATAACAAGTGTCACAGGAATAGTTGAAAACATAGACCGTAAGAAGAGCCACTCTTCTTGTACTTAAGTCAGCATTGTGCCTTTTGTATTTAATTCCGATGCAATTTTTGTATTTCATCGTCAATAAGAAGGTCCAAGCGATACAGTAAACATATAGTGAAGCATCGGAATTTAATACTGGTCTCACAGGAAATGTTCAAAACATAGTCAGTAAGTAGAGTCAGTATTCTTGTACTTAAGTCGGCATTGTGCCTTTTGTATTTAATTCCGATGCAATTTCTGTGTTTCGTCGTCAATACGAAGGTCCAAGGGATACAGTAAACCTGAAGTGAAGCATCGGAATCTATAACTAGTGTCACAGGAATTGTTCAAAACATAGACAGTAAGAAGAGCCAGTCTTCTTATACTTAAGTCGGCATTGTGCCTCTTGTATTCAATTCCGATGCAATTTCTATGTTTCGTCGTCAATAAGAAGGTCCAAGGGCTACAGTAAACCTGAAGTGACACGTCGGAATCTATAACTAGTGCCACAGGAATGGTTCAAAACATAGACAGTAAGAAGAGCCAGTCTTCTTGTACTTAAGTCGGCATTCTGCCTTTTGTATTTAATTCTGAAGCAATTTCTGTGTTTCGTCGTCAATAATAAGGTCCAAGGGATACAGTAAACCTGAAGTGAAGCATCGGAATCTATAACTAGTGTCACAGGAATGGTTCAAAACATAGACAGTATGAAGATACACTCTTCTTGTACTTAAGTCGGCATTGTGCCTTTTGTATTTAATTCCTATGCAATTTCTGTGATTCATCGTCAATAAGAAGGTCCAAGGGATACAGTAAACATATAGTGAAGCATCGGAATTTAATACTGGTCTCACAGGAGATGTTCAAAACATAGTCAGTAAGAAGAGTCAGTCTTTTTGTACTTAAGTCGGCATTGTGCCTTTTGTATTTAATTCCGATGCAATTTCTGTGTTTCATCGTCAATAAGAAGGTCCAAGCGATACGGTATACATATAGTGAAGTATCGGAATTTAATACTGGTCTCACAGGAGATGTTCAAAACATAGTCAGTAAGAAGAGTCAGTCTTCTTGTACTTAAGTCGGCATTGTGCCTTTTGTATTTACATCTGAAGCAATTTCTGTGTTTCGTCGCAATAATAAGGTCCAAGGGATACAGTAAACCTGAAGTGAAGCATCGGAATCAATAACTAGTGTCACAGGAATGGTTGAAAACATAGACCGTAAGAAGAGCCACTCTTCTTGTACTTAAGTCAGCATTGTGCCTTTTGCATTTAATTCCGATGCAATTTCTGTGTTTCATCGTCAATAAGAAGGTCCAAGCGATACAGTAAACATATTGTGAAGCATCGGAATTTAATACTGGTCTTACAGGAAATGTTCAAATCATAGTCGGTAAGAAGAGTCAGTATTCTTGTACTTAAGTCAGCATTGTGCCTTTTGTATTTAATTCCGATGCAATTTCTGTGTTTCGTCGTCAATACGAAGGTCCAAGGGATATAGTAAACCTGAAGTGAAGCATCGGAATCTATAACTAGTGTCACAGGAATTGTTCAAAACATAGACAGTAAGAAGAGCCAGTCTTCTTGTACTTAAGTCGGCATTGTGCCTTTTGTATTTAATCCCGATGCAATTTCTGTGTTTTGTCGTCAATAATAAAGTCCAAGGGATACAGTAAACCCGAAGTGAAGCATCGGAATCTATAACTAGTGCCACAGGAATGGTTCAAAACATAGACAGTAAGAAGAGCCACTCTTCTTGTAGTTAAGTCGGCATTGTGCCTTTTGTATTTATTTCCGATGCAATTTCTGTGTTTCATCGTCAATAAGAAGGTCCAAGGGATACAGTAAACAAATAGTGAAGCATCGGAATTTAATACTGGTCTCACAGGAGGTGTTCAAAACATAGTCAGTAAGAAGAGTCAGTCTTTTTGTACTTAAGTCGGCATTGTGCCTTTTGTATTTAATTCCGATGCAATTTCTGTGTATCGTCGTCAATAAGAAGGTCCAAGGGATACAGTAAACCTGATGTGAAGCATCGGAATCTATAACTAGTGTCAAAGGAATGGTTCAAACATAGACAGTAAGAAGAGCCAGTCTTCTTGTACTTAAGTTGGCATTGTGCCTTTTGTATTTAATCCCGATGCAATTTCCGTGTTTTGGTGTCAATTAGAAGGTCCAAGGGATACAGTAAACCTGAAGTGAAGCATCGGAATCTATAACTAGTGTCACAGGAATGGATCAAAACATAGACAGTAAGAAGAGCCAGTCTTCTTGTACTTAAGTCGGCATTGTGCCTTTTGTATTTAATTCTGAAGCAATTTCTGTGTTTCGTCGTCAATAATAAGGTCCAAGGGATACAGTAAACCTGAAGTGAAGCATCGGAATCTATAACTAGTGTAACAGGAATGGTTCAAAACATAGACAGTAAGAAGAGCCACTCTTCTTGTACTTAAGTCGGCATTGTGCCTTTTGTATTTAATTCCGATGCAATTTCTGTGTTTCATCGTCAATAAGAAGGTCCAAGGGATACAGTAAACATATAGTGAAGCATCGGAATTTAATACTGGTCTCACAGGAGATGTTCAAAACATAGTCAGTAAGAAGAGTCAGTCTTCTTGTACTTAAGTCGGAATTGTGTCTTTTGTATTTAATTCCGATGCAATTTCTGTGTTTCATCGTCAATAAGAAGGTCCAAGCGATACGGTATACATATAGTGAAGTATCGGAATTTAATACTGGTCTCACAGCAGATGTTCAAAACATAGTCAGTAAGAAGAGTCAGTCTTCTTGTACTTAAGTCGGCATTGTGCCTTTTGTATTTAATTCTGAAGCAATTTCTGTGTTTCGTCGTCAATAATAAGGTCCAAGGGATACAGTAAACCTGAAGTGAAGCATCGGAATCTATAACTAGTGTCACAGGAATGGTTCAAAACATAGACAGTAAGAAGAGCCACTCTTCTTGTACTTAAGTCGGCATTGTGCCTTTTGTATTTAATTCCGATGCAATTTCTGTGTTTCATCGTCAATAAGAAGGTCCAAGGGATACAGTAAACATATAGTGAAGCATCGGAATTTAATACTGGTCTCACAGGAGATGTTCAAAACATAGTCAGTAAGAAGAGTCAGTCTTCTTGTACTTAAGTCGGAATTGTGTCTTTTGTATTTAATTCCGATGCAATTTCTGTGTTTCATCGTCAATAAGAAGGTCCAAGCGATACGGTATACATATAGTGAAGTATCGGAATTTAATACTGGTCTCACAGGAGATGTTCAAAACATAGTCAGTAAGAAGAGTCAGTCTTCTTGTACTTAAGTCGGCATTGTGCCTTTTGTATTTACATCTGAAGCAATTTCTGTGTTTCGTCGCAATAATAAGGTCCAAGGGATACAGTAAACCTGAAGTGAAGCATCGGAATCTATAACTAGTGCCACAGGAATGGTTCAAAACATAGACAGTAAGAAGAGCCAGTCTTCTTGTACTTAAGTTGGCACAGTGCCTTTTGTAGTTAATCCCGATGCAATTTCCGTGTTTTGGTGTCAATTAGAAGGTCCAAGGGATACAGTAAACCTGAAGTGAAGCATCGGAATCTATAACTAGTGTCACAGGAATGGATCAAAACATAGACAGTAAGAAGAGCCACTCTTCTTGTACTTAAGTCGGCATTGTGCCTTTTGTATTTAATTCCGATGCAATTTCTGTGTTTCATCGTCAATAAGAAGGTCCAAGGGATACAGTAAACAAATAGTGAAGCATCGGAATTTAATACTGGTCTCACAGGAGGTGTTCAAAGCATAGTCAGTAAGAAGAGTCAGTCTTTTTGTACTTAAGTCGGCATTGTGCCTTTTGTATTTAATTCCGATGCAATTTCTGTGTATCGTCGTCAATAAGAAGGTCCAAGGGATACAGTAAACCTGATGTGAAGCATCGGAATCTATAACTAGTGTCAAAGGAATGGTTCAAACATAGACAGTAAGAAGAGCCAGTCTTCTTGTACTTAAGTCGGAATTGTGACTTTTGTATTTAATTCCGATGCAATTTCTGTGTTTCGTCGTCAATAAGAAGGTCCAAGGGATACAGTAAACCTGAGGTGAGGCATCGGAATCCATAACTAGTGTCACAGGAATGGTTGAAAACATAGACCGTAAGAAGAGCCACTCTTCATGTACTTAAGTCGGCATTGTGCCTTTTGTATTTAATTCCGATGTAATTTCTGAGTTTCATCGTCAATAAGAAGGTGCATGTGATACAGTAAACATATAGTGTGGCATCGGAATTTAATTCTGGTCTCATAGGAGATGTTCAAAACATAGTCAGTAAGAAGAGTCAGTCTTTTTGTACTTAAGTC
The DNA here is from genome assembly GCF_021461385.2 of Schistocerca piceifrons. NCBI lineage: Eukaryota > Metazoa > Arthropoda > Insecta > Orthoptera > Acrididae > Schistocerca > Schistocerca piceifrons. The sequence goes on from NW_025728399.1 coordinate 318,649, forward strand.
GGCATTGTGCCTTTTGTATTTAATTCCGATGCAATTTCTGTGTATCGTCGTCAATAAGAAGGTCCAAGGGATACAGTAAACCTGATGTGAAGCATCGGAATCTATAACTAGTGTCAAAGGAATGGTTCAAACATAGACAGTAAGAAGAGCCAGTCTTCTTGTACTTAAGTTGGCATTGTGCCTTTTGTATTTAATCCCGATGCAATTTCCGTGTTTTGGTGTCAATTAGAAGGTCCAAGGGATACAGTAAACCTGAAGTGAAGCATCGGAATCTATAACTAGTGTCACAGGAATGGATCAAAACATAGACAGTAAGAAGAGCCAGTCTTCTTGTACTTAAGTCGGCATTGTGCCTTTTGTATTTAATTCTGAAGCAATTTCTGTGTTTCGTCGTCAATAATAAGGTCCAAGGGATACAGTAAACCTGAAGTGAAGCATCGGAATCTATAACTAGTGTAACAGGAATGGTTCAAAACATAGACAGTAAGAAGAGCCACTCTTCTTGTACTTAAGTCGGCATTGTGCCTTTTGTATTTAATTCCGATGCAATTTCTGTGTTTCATCGTCAATAAGAAGGTCCAAGGGATACAGTAAACATATAGTGAAGCATCGGAATTTAATACTGGTCTCACAGGAGATGTTCAAAACATAGTCAGTAAGAAGAGTCAGTCTTCTTGTACTTAAGTCGGAATTGTGTCTTTTGTATTTAATTCCGATGCAATTTCTGTGTTTCATCGTCAATAAGAAGGTCCAAGCGATACGGTATACATATAGTGAAGTATCGGAATTTAATACTGGTCTCACAGCAGATGTTCAAAACATAGTCAGTAAGAAGAGTCAGTCTTCTTGTACTTAAGTCGGCATTGTGCCTTTTGTATTTAATTCTGAAGCAATTTCTGTGTTTCGTCGTCAATAATAAGGTCCAAGGGATACAGTAAACCTGAAGTGAAGCATCGGAATCTATAACTAGTGTCACAGGAATGGTTCAAAACATAGACAGTAAGAAGAGCCACTCTTCTTGTACTTAAGTCGGCATTGTGCCTTTTGTATTTAATTCCGATGCAATTTCTGTGTTTCATCGTCAATAAGAAGGTCCAAGGGATACAGTAAACATATAGTGAAGCATCGGAATTTAATACTGGTCTCACAGGAGATGTTCAAAACATAGTCAGTAAGAAGAGTCAGTCTTCTTGTACTTAAGTCGGAATTGTGTCTTTTGTATTTAATTCCGATGCAATTTCTGTGTTTCATCGTCAATAAGAAGGTCCAAGCGATACGGTATACATATAGTGAAGTATCGGAATTTAATACTGGTCTCACAGGAGATGTTCAAAACATAGTCAGTAAGAAGAGTCAGTCTTCTTGTACTTAAGTCGGCATTGTGCCTTTTGTATTTACATCTGAAGCAATTTCTGTGTTTCGTCGCAATAATAAGGTCCAAGGGATACAGTAAACCTGAAGTGAAGCATCGGAATCTATAACTAGTGCCACAGGAATGGTTCAAAACATAGACAGTAAGAAGAGCCAGTCTTCTTGTACTTAAGTTGGCACAGTGCCTTTTGTATTTAATCCCGATGCAATTTCCGTGTTTTGGTGTCAATTAGAAGGTCCAAGGGATACAGTAAACCTGAAGTGAAGCATCGGAATCTATAACTAGTGTCACAGGAATGGATCAAAACATAGACAGTTAGAAGAGCCACTCTTCTTGTACTTAAGTCGGCATTGTGCCTTTTGTATTTAATTCCGATGCAATTTCTGTGTTTCATCGTCAATAAGAAGGTCCAAGGGATACAGTAAACAAATAGTGAAGCATCGGAATTTAATACTGGTCTCACAGGAGGTGTTCAAAGCATAGTCAGTAAGAAGAGTCAGTCTTTTTGTACTTAAGTCGGCATTGTGCCTTTTGTATTTAATTCCGATGCAATTTCTGTGTATCGTCGTCAATAAGAAGGTCCAAGGGATACAGTAAACCTGATGTGAAGCATCGGAATCTATAACTAGTGTCAAAGGAATGGTTCAAACATAGACAGTAAGAAGAGCCAGTCTTCTTGTACTGAAGTCGGAATTGTGACTTTTGTATTTAATTCCGATGCAATTTCTGTGTTTCGTCGTCAATAAGAAGGTCCAAGGGATACAGTAAACCTGAGGTGAAGCATCGGAATCCATAACTAGTGTCACAGGAATGGTTGAAAACATAGACCGTAAGAAGAGCCACTCTTCATGTACTTATGTCGGCATTGTGCCTTTTGTATTTAATTCCGATGTAATTTCTGAGTTTCATCGTCAATAAGAAGGTGCATGTGATACAGTAAACATATAGTGTGGCATCGGAATTTAATTCTGGTCTCATAGGAGATGTTCAAAACATAGTCAGTAAGAAGAGTCAGTATCCTTGTAGTTAAGTCGGCATTGTGACTTTTGTATTTAATTCCGATGCAATTTCTGTGTTTCGTCGTCAATACGACGGTCCAAGGGATACAGTAAACCTGAAGTGAAGCATCGTAATCCATAACTAGTGTCACAGGAATTGTTCAAAACATAGACAGTAAGAAGAGCCAGGCTTCTTGTACTTAAGTCGGCATTGTGCCTTTTGTATTAAATCCCGATGCAATTTCTGTGTTTTGTCGTCAATTAGAAGGTCCAAGGGATACAGTAAACCTGAAGTGAAGCATCGGAATCTATAACTAGTGTCACAGGAATGGTTCAAATCATAGACAGTGAGAAGAGCCAGTCTTCTTGTACTTAAGTCCGCATTGTGCCTTTTGTATTTAATTCCGATGCAATTTCTGTGTTTAATCGTCAATAAGAAGGTCCAAGGGATACAGTAAACATATAGTGAAGCATCGGAATTTAATACTGGTCTCACAGGAGGTGTTCAAAACATAGTCAGTAAGAAGAGTCAGTATTCTTGTACTTAAGTCAGCATTGTGCCTTTTGTATTTAATTCCGATGCAATTTCTGTGTTTCATCATCTATAAGGCCAAGGGATACAGTAAACATATAGTGAAGCATCGGAATTTAATACTGGTCTCACAGGAGATGTTCAAAACATAGTCAGTAAGAAGAGTCAGTATTCTTGTACTTAAGTCGGCATTGTGCCTTTTGTATTTAATTCCGATGCAATTTCTGTGTTTCATGGTCAATAAGTAGGTCCAAGCGATACGGTAAACATATAGTGAAGTATCGGAATTTAATACTGGTCTCACAGGAGATGTTCAAAACATAGTCGGTAAGAAGAGTCAGTCTTCTTGTACTTAAGTCGGCATTGTGCCTTTTGTATTTACATCTGAAGCAATTTCTGTGTTTCGTCGCAATAATAAGGTCCAAGGGATACAGTAAACCTGAAGTGAAGCATCGGAATCAATAACTAGTGTCACAGGAATAGTTGAAAACATAGACCGTAAGAAGAGCCACTCTTCTTGTACTTAAGTCAGCATTGTGCCTTTTGTATTTAATTCCGATGCAATTTTTGTATTTCATCGTCAATAAGAAGGTCCAAGCGATACAGTAAACATATAGTGAAGCATCGGAATTTAATACTGGTCTCACAGGAAATGTTCAAAACATAGTCAGTAAGTAGAGTCAGTATTCTTGTACTTAAGTCGGGATTGTGCCTTTTGTATTTAATTCCGATGCAATTTCTGTGTTTCGTCGTCAATACGAAGGTCCAAGGGCTACAGTAAACCTGAAGTGACACATCGGAATCTATAACTAGTGTCACAGGAATGGTTCAAACATAGTCAGTAAGAAGAGTCAGTCTTCTTGTACTTAAGTCGGCATTGAACCTTTTCTATTTAATTCTGATGCAATTTCTGTGTTTCGTCGTCAATACGAAGGTCCAAGGGATATAGTAAACCTGAAGTGAAGCATCGGAATCTATAACTAGTGTCACAGGAATTGTTCAAAACATAGACAGTAAGAAGAGCCAGTCTTCTTGTACTTAAGTCGGCATTGTGCCTTTTGTATTTAATCCCGATGCAATTTCTGTGTTTTGTCGTCAATAATAAAGTGAAGGGATACAGTAAACCTGAAGTGAAGCATCGGAATCTATAACTAGTGCCACAGGAATGGTTCAAAACATAGACAGTAAGAAGAGCCACTCTTCTTGTACTTAAGTCGGCATTGTGCCTTTTGTATTTAATTGCGATGCAATTTCTGTGTTTCATCGTCAATAAGAAGGTCCAAGGGATACAGTAAACAAATAGTGAAGCATCGGAATTTAATACTGGTCTCACAGGAGGTGTTCATAACATAGTCAGTAAGAAGAGTCAGTCTTTTTGTACTTAAGTCGGCATTGTGCCTTTTGTATTTAATTCCGATGCAAATTCTGTGTATCGTCGTCAATAAGAAGGTCCAAGGGATACAGTAAACCTGATGTGAAGCATCGGAAACTATAACTAGTGTCAAAGGAATGGTTCAAACATAGACAGTAAGAAGAGCCAGTCTTCTTGTACTTAAGTCGGAATTGTGACTTCTGTATTTAATTCCGAAGCAATTTCTGTGTTTCGTCGTCAATAAGAAGGTCCAAGGGATACAGTAAACCTGAGGTGAAGCATCGGAATCCATAACTAGTGTCACAGGAATGGTTGACAACATAGACCGTAAGAAAAGCCACTCTTCATGTACTTAAGTCGGCATTGTGCCTTTTGTATTTAATTCCGATGTAATTTCTGAGTTTCATCGTCAATAAGAAGGTGCATGTGATACAGTAAACATATAGTGTGGCATCGGAATTTAATTCTGGTCTCATAGGAGATGTTCAAAACATAGCCAGTAAGAAGAGTCAGAATTCTTGTACTTAAGTCGGCATTGTGCCATTTGTATTTAATTCCGATGCAATTTTTGTGTTTCGTCGTCAATACGAAGGTATAAGGGATCCAGTAAATCTGAAGTGAAGCTTCGGAATCCATAACTAGTGTCACAGGAATGGTTGAAAGCATAGACCGTAAGAAGAGCCACTCTTCTTGTACATAAGTCAGCATTGTGCCTTTTATATTTAATTCCGACGCAATTTCTGTCATTCATCGTCAATAAGAAGGTCCAAGCGATACAGTAAACATATAGTGAAGCATCGGAATTTATTACTGGTCTCACAGGAAATGTTCAAAACATAGTCAGTAAGAAGAGTCAGTATCCTTGTAGTTAAGTCGGCATTGTGCCTTTTGTATTTAATTCCGATGCAATTTCTGTGTTTCGTCGTCAATACGACGGTCCAAGGGATACAGTAAACCTGAAGTGAAGCATCGTATCCATAACTAGTGTCACAGGAATTGTTCAAAACATAGACAGTAAGAAGAGCCAGGCTTCTTGTACTTAAGTCGGCATTGTGCCTTTTGTATTTAATCCCGATGCAATTTCTATGTTTTGTCGTCAATTAGAAGGTCCAAGGGATACAGTAAACCTGAAGTGAAGCATCGGAATCTATAACTAGTGTCACAGGAATGGTTCAAATCATAGACAGTGAGAAGAGCCAGTCTTCTTGTACTTAAGTCGGCATTGTGCCTTTTGTATTTAATTCCGATGCAATTTCTGTGTTTCATCGTCAATCAGAAGGTCCAAGGGATACAGTAAACATATAGTGAAGCATCGGAATTTAATACTGGTCTCACAGGAGGTGTTCAAAACATAGTCAGTAAGAAGAGTCAGTATTCTTGTACTTAAGTCGGCATTGTGCCTTTTGTATTTAATTCCGATGCAATTTCTGTGTTTCATCGTCAATAAGAAGGTCCAAGCGATACGGTAAACATATAGTGAAGTATCGGAATTTAATACTGGTCTCACAAGAGATGTTCAAAACATAGTCGGTAAGAAGAGTCAGTCTTCTTGTATTTAAGTCGGCATTGTGCATTTTGTATTTACATCTGAAGCAATTTCTGTGTTTCGTCGCAAAAATAAGGTCCAAGGGATACAGTAAACCTGAAGTGAAGCATCGGAATCAATAACTAGTGTCACAGGAATAGTTGAAAACATAGACCGTAAGAAGAGCCACTCTTCTTGTATTTAAGTCAGCATTGTGCCATTTGTATTTAATTCCGATGCAATTTCTGTATTTCATCGTCAATAAGAAGGTCCAAGCGATACAGTAAACATATAGTGAAGCATCGGAATTTAATACTGGTCTCGCAGGAAATGTTCAAAACATAGTCAGTAAGTAGAGTCAGTATTCTTGTACTTAAGTCGGCATTGTGCCTGTTGTATTTAATTCCGATGCAATTTCTGTGTTTCGTCGTCAATACGAAGGTCCAAGGGATACAGTAAACCTGAAGTGAAGCATCGGAATCTATAACTAGTGTCACAGGAATTGTTCAAAACATAGACAGTAAGAAGAGCCAGTCTTCTTGTACTTAAGTCGGCATTGTGCCTCTTGTATTTAATTCCGATGCAATTTCTATGTTTCGTCGTCAATAAGAAGGTGCAAGGGCTACAGTAAACCTGAAGTGACACATCGGAATCTATAACTAGTGCCACAGGAATGGTTCAAAACATAGACAGTAAGAAGAGCCAGTATTCTTGTACTTAAGTCGGCATTGTGCCTTTTGTATTTAATCCCGATGCAATTTCGGTGTTTTGTCGTCAATTAGAAGGTCCAAGGGATACAGTAAACCTGAAGTGAAGCATCGGAATCTATAACTAGTGTCACAGGAATGGATCAAACGTAGACAGTAAGAAGAGCCAGTCTTCTTGTACTTAAGTGGGCATTGTGCCTTTTGTATTTAATTCTGAAGCAATTTCTGTGTTTCGTCGTCAATAATAAGGTCCAAGGGATACAGTAAACCTGAAGTGAAGCAACGGAATCTATAACTAGTGTCTCAGGAATGGTTCAAAACATAGACAGTAAGAAGAGCCACTCTTCTTGTACTTAAGTCGGCATTGTGCCTTTTGTATTTAATTCCGATGCAATTTCTGTGTTTCATCGTCAATAAGAAGGTCCAAGGGATACAGTAAACATATAGTGAAGCATCGGAATTTAATACTGGTCTCACAGGAGATGTTCAAAACATAGTCAGTAAGAAGAGTCAGTCTTCTTGTACTTAAGTCGGAATTGTGTCTTTTGTATTTAATTCCGATGCAATTTCTGTGTTTCATCGTCAATAAGAAGGTCCAAGCGATACGGTATACATATAGTGAAGTATCGGAATTTAATACTGGTCTCACAGCAGATGTTCAAAACATAGTCAGTAAGAAGAGTCAGTCTTCTTGTACTTAAGTCGGCATTGTGCCTTTTGTATTTAATTCTGAAGCAATTTCTGTGTTTCGTCGTCAATAATAAGGTCCAAGGGATACAGTAAACCTGAAGTGAAGCATCGGAATCTATAACTAGTGTCACAGGAATGGTTCAAAACATAGACAGTAAGAAGAGCCACTCTTCTTGTACTTAAGTCGGCATTGTGCCTTTTGTATTTAATTCCGATGCAATTTCTGTGTTTCATCGTCAATAAGAAGGTCCAAGGGATACAGTAAACATATAGTGAAGCATCGGAATTTAATACTGGTCTCACAGGAGATGTTCAAAACATAGTCAGTAAGAAGAGTCAGTCTTCTTGTACTTAAGTCGGAATTGTGTCTTTTGTATTTAATTCCGATGCAATTTCTGTGTTTCATCGTCAATAAGAAGGTCCAAGCGATACGGTATACATATAGTGAAGTATCGGAATTTAATACTGGTCTCACAGGAGATGTTCAAAACATAGTCAGTAAGAAGAGTCAGTCTTCTTGTACTTAAGTCGGCATTGTGCCTTTTGTATTTACATCTGAAGCAATTTCTGTGTTTCGTCGCAATAATAAGGTCCAAGGGATACAGTAAACCTGAAGTGAAGCATCGGAATCTATAACTAGTGCCACAGGAATGGTTCAAAACATAGACAGTAAGAAGAGCCAGTCTTCTTGTACTTAAGTTGGCACAGTGCCTTTTGTATTTAATCCCGATGCAATTTCCGTGTTTTGGTGTCAATTAGAAGGTCCAAGGGATACAGTAAACCTGAAGTGAAGCATCGGAATCTATAACTAGTGTCACAGGAATGGATCAAAACATAGACAGTAAGAAGAGCCACTCTTCTTGTACTTAAGTCGGCATTGTGCCTTTTGTATTTAATTCCGATGCAATTTCTGTGTTTCATCGTCAATAAGAAGGTCCAAGGGATACAGTAAACAAATAGTGAAGCATCGGAATTTAATACTGGTCTCACAGGAGGTGTTCAAAGCATAGTCAGTAAGAAGAGTCAGTCTTTTTGTACTTAAGTCGGCATTGTGCCTTTTGTATTTAATTCCGATGCAATTTCTGTGTATCGTCGTCAATAAGAAGGTCCAAGGGATACAGTAAACCTGATGTGAAGCATCGGAATCTATAACTAGTGTCAAAGGAATGGTTCAAACATAGACAGTAAGAAGAGCCAGTCTTCTTGTACTTAAGTCGGAATTGTGACTTTTGTATTTAATTCCGATGCAATTTCTGTGTTTCGTCGTCAATAAGAAGGTCCAAGGGATACAGTAAACCTGAGGTGAAGCATCGGAATCCATAACTAGTGTCACAGGAATGGTTGAAAACATAGACCGTAAGAAGAGCCACTCTTCATGTACTTATGTCGGCATTGTGCCTTTTGTATTTAATTCCGATGTAATTTCTGAGTTTCATCGTCAATAAGAAGGTGCATGTGATACAGTAAACATATAGTGTGGCATCGGAATTTAATTCTGGTCTCATAGGAGATGTTCAAAACATAGTCAGTAAGAAGAGTCAGTATCCTTGTAGTTAAGTCGGCATTGTGACTTTTGTATTTAATTCCGATGCAATTTCTGTGTTTCGTCGTCAATACGACGGTCCAAGGGATACAGTAAACCTGAAGTGAAGCATCGTAATCCATAACTAGTGTCACAGGAATTGTTCAAAACATAGACAGTAAGAAGAGCCAGGCTTCTTGTACTTAAGTCGGCATTGTGCCTTTTGTATTTAATCCCGATGCAATTTCTGTGTTTTGTCGTCAATTAGAAGGTCCAAGGGATACAGTAAACCTGAAGTGAAGCATCGGAATCTATAACTAGTGTCACAGGAATGGTTCAAATCATAGACAGTGAGAAGAGCCAGTCTTCTTGTACTTAAGTCGGCATTGTGCCTTTTGTATTTAATTCCGATGCAATTTCTGTGTTTAATCGTCAATAAGAAGGTCCAAGGGATACAGTAAACATATAGTGAAGCATCGGAATTTAATACTGGTCTCACAGGAGGTGTTCAAAACATAGTCAGTAAGAAGAGTCAGTATTCTTGTACTTAAGTCAGCATTGTGCCTTTTGTATTTAATTCCGATGCAATTTCTGTGTTTCATCATCTATAAGGCCAAGGGATACAGTAAACATATAGTGAAGCATCGGAATTTAATACTGGTCTCACAGGAGATGTTCAAAACATAGTCAGTAAGAAGAGTCAGTATTCTTGTACTTAAGTCGGCATTGTGCCTTTTGTATTTAATTCCGATGCAATTTCTGTGTTTCATGGTCAATAAGTAGGTCCAAGCGATACGGTAAACATATAGTGAAGTATCGGAATTTAATACTGGTCTCACAGGAGATGTTCAAAACATAGTCGGTAAGAAGAGTCAGTCTTCTTGTACTTAAGTCGGCATTGTGCCTTTTGTATTTACATCTGAAGCAATTTCTGTGTTTCGTCGCAATAATAAGGTCCAAGGGATACAGTAAACCTGAAGTGAAGCATCGGAATCAATAACTAGTGTCACAGGAATAGTTGAAAACATAGACCGTAAGAAGAGCCACTCTTCTTGTACTTAAGTCAGCATTGTGCCTTTTGTATTTAATTCCGATGCAATTTTTGTATTTCATCGTCAATAAGAAGGTCCAAGCGATACAGTAAACATATAGTGAAGCATCGGAATTTAATACTGGTCTCACAGGAAATGTTCAAAACATAGTCAGTAAGTAGAGTCAGTATTCTTGTACTTAAGTCGGGATTGTGCCTTTTGTATTTAATTCCGATGCAATTTCTGTGTTTCGTCGTCAATACGAAGGTCCAAGGGCTACAGTAAACCTGAAGTGACACATCGGAATCTATAACTAGTGTCACAGGAATGGTTCAAACATAGTCAGTAAGAAGAGTCAGTCTTCTTGTACATAAGTCGGCATTGAACCTTTTCTATTTAATTCTGATGCAATTTCTGTGTTTCGTCGTCAATACGAAGGTCCAAGGGATATAGTAAACCTGAAGTGAAGCATCGGAATCTATAACTAGTGTCACAGGAATTGTTCAAAACATAGACAGTAAGAAGAGCCAGTCTTCTTGTACTTAAGTCGGCATTGTGCCTTTTGTATTTAATCCCGATGCAATTTCTGTGTTTTGTCGTCAATAATAAAGTGAAGGGATACAGTAAACCTGAAGTGAAGCATCGGAATCTATAACTAGTGCCACAGGAATGGTTCAAAACATAGACAGTAAGAAGAGCCACTCTTCTTGTACTTAAGTCGGCATTGTGCCTTTTGTATTTAATTGCGATGCAATTTCTGTGTTTCATCGTCAATAAGAAGGTCCAAGGGATACAGTAAACAAATAGTGAAGCATCGGAATTTAATACTGGTCTCACAGGAGGTGTTCATAACATAGTCAGTAAGAAGAGTCAGTCTTTTTGTACTTAAGTCGGCATTGTGCCTTTTGTATTTAATTCCGATGCAAATTCTGTGTATCGTCGTCAATAAGAAGGTCCAAGGGATACAGTAAACCTGATGTGAAGCATCGGAAACTATAACTAGTGTCAAAGGAATGGTTCAAACATAGACAGTAAGAAGAGCCAGTCTTCTTGTACTTAAGTCGGAATTGTGACTTCTGTATTTAATTCCGAAGCAATTTCTGTGTTTCGTCGTCAATAAGAAGGTCCAAGGGATACAGTAAACCTGAGGTGAAGCATCGGAATCCATAACTAGTGTCACAGGAATGGTTGACAACATAGACCGTAAGAAAAGCCACTCTTCATGTACTTAAGTCGGCATTGTGCCTTTTGTATTTAATTCCGATGTAATTTCTGAGTTTCATCGTCAATAAGAAGGTGCATGTGATACAGTAAACATATAGTGTGGCATCGGAATTTAATTCTGGTCTCATAGGAGATGTTCAAAACATAGCCAGTAAGAAGAGTCAGAATTCTTGTACTTAAGTCGGCATTGTGCCATTTGTATTTAATTCCGATGCAATTTTTGTGTTTCGTCGTCAATACGAAGGTATAAGGGATCCAGTAAATCTGAAGTGAAGCTTCGGAATCCATAACTAGTGTCACAGGAATGGTTGAAAGCATAGACCGTAAGAAGAGCCACTCTTCTTGTACATAAGTCAGCATTGTGCCTTTTATATTTAATTCCGACGCAATTTCTGTCATTCATCGTCAATAAGAAGGTCCAAGCGATACAGTAAACATATAGTGAAGCATCGGAATTTATTACTGGTCTCACAGGAAATGTTCAAAACATAGTCAGTAAGAAGAGTCAGTATCCTTGTAGTTAAGTCGGCATTGTGCCTTTTGTATTTAATTCCGATGCAATTTCTGTGTTTCGTCGTCAATACGACGGTCCAAGGGATACAGTAAACCTGAAGTGAAGCATCGTATCCATAACTAGTGTCACAGGAATTGTTCAAAACATAGACAGTAAGAAGAGCCAGGCTTCTTGTACTTAAGTCGGCATTGTGCCTTTTGTATTTAATCCCGATGCAATTTCTATGTTTTGTCGTCAATTAGAAGGTCCAAGGGATACAGTAAACCTGAAGTGAAGCATCGGAATCTATAACTAGTGTCACAGGAATGGTTCAAATCATAGACAGTGAGAAGAGCCAGTCTTCTTGTACTTAAGTCGGCATTGTGCCTTTTGTATTTAATTCCGATGCAATTTCTGTGTTTCATCGTCAATCAGAAGGTCCAAGGGATACAGTAAACATATAGTGAAGCATCGGAATTTAATACTGGTCTCACAGGAGGTGTTCAAAACATAGTCAGTAAGAAGAGTCAGTATTCTTGTACTTAAGTCGGCATTGTGCCTTTTGTATTTAATTCCGATGCAATTTCTGTGTTTCATCGTCAATAAGAAGGTCCAAGCGATACGGTAAACATATAGTGAAGTATCGGAATTTAATACTGGTCTCACAAGAGATGTTCAAAACATAGTCGGTAAGAAGAGTCAGTCTTCTTGTATTTAAGTCGGCATTGTGCATTTTGTATTTACATCTGAAGCAATTTCTGTGTTTCGTCGCAAAAATAAGGTCCAAGGGATACAGTAAACCTGAAGTGAAGCATCGGAATCAATAACTAGTGTCACAGGAATAGTTGAAAACATAGACCGTAAGAAGAGCCACTCTTCTTGTATTTAAGTCAGCATTGTGCCATTTGTATTTAATTCCGATGCAATTTCTGTATTTCATCGTCAATAAGAAGGTCCAAGCGATACAGTAAACATATAGTGAAGCATCGGAATTTAATACTGGTCTCGCAGGAAATGTTCAAAACATAGTCAGTAAGTAGAGTCAGTATTCTTGTACTTAAGTCGGCATTGTGCCTGTTGTATTTAATTCCGATGCAATTTCTGTGTTTCGTCGTCAATACGAAGGTCCAAGGGATACAGTAAACCTGAAGTGAAGCATCGGAATCTATAACTAGTGTCACAGGAATTGTTCAAAACATAGACAGTAAGAAGAGCCAGTCTTCTTGTACTTAAGTCGGCATTGTGCCTCTTGTATTTAATTCCGATGCAATTTCTATGTTTCGTCGTCAATAAGAAGGTGCAAGGGCTACAGTAAACCTGAAGTGACACATCGGAATCTATAACTAGTGCCACAGGAATGGTTCAAAACATAGACAGTAAGAAGAGCCAGTATTCTTGTACTTAAGTCGGCATTGTGCCTTTTGTATTTAATCCCGATGCAATTTCGGTGTTTTGTCGTCAATTAGAAGGTCCAAGGGATACAGTAAACCTGAAGTGAAGCATCGGAATCTATAACTAGTGTCACAGGAATGGATCAAACGTAGACAGTAAGAAGAGCCAGTCTTCTTGTACTTAAGTGGGCATTGTGCCTTTTGTATTTAATTCTGAAGCAATTTCTGTGTTTCGTCGTCAATAATAAGGTCCAAGGGATACAGTAAACCTGAAGTGAAGCAACGGAATCTATAACTAGTGTCTCAGGAATGGTTCAAAACATAGACAGTAAGAAGAGCCACTCTTCTTGTACTTAAGTCGGCATTGTGCCTTTTGTATTTAATTCCGATGCAATTTCTGTGTTTCATCGTCAATAAGGTCCAAGGGATACAGTAAACATATAGTGAAGGATCGGAATTTAATACTGGTCTCACAGGAGATGTTCAAAACATAGTCAGTAAGAAGAGTCAGTATTCTTGTACTTAAGTCGGCATTGTGCCTTTTGTATTTAATTTCGATGCAATTTCTGTGGTTCATCGTCAATAAGAAGGTCCAAGCGATACGGTAAACATATAGTGAAGTATCGGAATTTAATACTGGTCTCACAAGAGATGTTCAAAACATAGTCGGTAAGAAGAGTCAGTCTTCTTGTACTTAAGTCGGTATTGTGCCTTTCGTATTTACATCTGAAGCAATTTCTGTGTTTCGTCGCAATAATAAGGTCCAAGGGATACAGTAAACCTGAAGTGAAGCATCGGAATCATTAACTAGTGTCACAGGAATAGTTGAAAACATAGACCGTAAGAAGAGCCACTCTTCTTGTACGTAAGTCAGCATTGTGCCTTTTGTATTTAATTCCGATGCAATTTCTGTATTTCATCGTCAATAAGAAGGTCCAAGCGATACAGTAAACATATAGTGAAGCATCGGAATTTAATACTGGTCTCACAGGAAATGTTCAAAACATAGTCAGTAAGTAGAGTCAGTATTCTTGTACTTAAGTCGGCATTGTGCCTTTTGTATTTAATTCCGATGCAATTTCCGTGTTTCGTCGTCAATACGAAGGTCCAAGGGATACAGTAAACCTGAAGTGAAGCATCGGAATCTATAACTAGTGTCACAGGAAATGTTCAAAACATAGACAGTAAGAAGGGCCAGTCTTCTTGTACTTAAGTCGGCATTGTGCCTCTTGAATTTAATTCCGATGCAATTTCTATGTTTCGTCGTCAATAAGAAGGTCCAAGGGCTACAGTAAACCTGAAGCGACGCATCGGAATCTATAACTAGTGCCACAGGAATGGTTCAAAACATAGACAGTAAGAAGAGCCAGTCTTCTTGTGCTTAAGACGGCATTGTGCCTTTTGTATTTAATCCCGATGCAATTTCGGTGTTTTGTCGTCAATTAGAAGGTCCAAGGGATACAGTAAACCTGAAGTGAAACATCGGAATCTATAACTAGTGTCACAGGAATGGATCAAAACATAGACAGTAAGAAGAGCCAGTCTTCTTGTACTTAAGTCGGCATTGTGCCTTTTGTATTTAATTCTGAAGCAATTTCTGTGTTCCGACGTCAATAATAAGGTCCATGGGATACAGTAAACCTGAAGGGAAGCATCGGAATCTATAACTAGTGTCACAGGAATGGTTCAAAACATAGACAGTAAGAAGAGCCACTCTTCTTGTACTTAAGTCGGCATTGTGCCTTTTGTATTTAATTCCGACGCAATTTCTGTGTTTCATCGTCAATCAGAAGGTCCAAGGGATACAGTAAACATATAGTGAAGCATCGGAATTTAATACTGGTCTCACAGGAGATGTTCAAAACATAGTCATTAAGAAGAGTCAGTCTTTTTGTACTTAAGTCGGCATTGTGCCTTTTGTATTTAATTCCGATGCAATTTCTGTGTTTCAGCGTCAATAAGAAGGTCCAAGCGATACGGTATACATATAGTGAAGTATCGGAATTTAATACTGGTCTCACAGGAGATGTTCAAAACATAGTCAGTAAGAAGAGTCAGTCTTCTTGTACTTAAGTCGGCATTGTGCCTTTTGTATTTACATCTGAAGCAATTTCTGTGTTTCGTCGCAATAATAAGGTCCAAGGGATACAGTAAACCTGAAGTGAAGCATCGGAATCAATAACTAGTGTCACAGGAATGGTTGAAAACATAGACCGTAAGAAGAGCCACTCTTCTTGTACTTAAGTCAGCATTGCGCTATTTGTATTTAATTCCGATGCAATTTCTGTGTTTCATCGTCAGTAAGAAGCTCCAAGCGATACAGTAAACATATAGTGAAGCATCGGAATTTAATACTGGTCTCACAGGAAATGTTCAAATCATAGTCAGTAAGAAGAGTCAGTATTCTTGTACTTAAGTCGGCATTGTGCCTTTTGTATTTAATTCCGATGCAATTTCTGTGT
This sequence comes from Schistocerca piceifrons, assembly GCF_021461385.2. NCBI lineage: Eukaryota > Metazoa > Arthropoda > Insecta > Orthoptera > Acrididae > Schistocerca > Schistocerca piceifrons. Next base: position 333,968 of record NW_025728399.1, read on the forward strand.
TTCGTCGTCAATACGAAGGTCCAAGGGATATAGTAAACCTGAAGTGAAGCATCGGAATCTATAACTAGTGTCACAGGAATTGTTCAAAACATAGACAGTAAGAAGAGCCAGTCTTCTTGTACTTAAGTGGGCATTGTGCCTTTTGTAATTAATTCCGATGCAATTTCTGTGTTTCGTTGTCAATAAGAAGGTCCAAGGGCTACAGTAAACCTGTAGTGAAACATCGGAATCTTGAACTAGTGCCACAGGAATGGTTCAAAACATAGATAGTAAGATGAGCCAGTCTTCTTGTACTTATGTCGGCATTGTGCCTTTTGTATTTAATTCCGATGCAATTTCTGTGTTTCATCGTCAATAAGAAGGTCCAAGCGATACGGTATACATATAGTGAAGTATCGGAATTTAATACTGGTCTCACAGGAGATGTTCAAAACATAGTCAGTAAGAAGAGTCAGTCTTCTTGTACTAAAGTCGGCATTGTGCCTTTTGTATTTAATTCCGATGCAATTTCTGTGTATCGTCGTCAATAAGAAGGTCCAAGGGATACAGTAAACCTGATGTGAAGCATCGGAATCTATAACTAGTGTCAAAGGAATGGTTCAAACATAGACAGTAAGAAGAGCCAGTCTTCTTGTACTTAAGTCGCAATTGTGACTTTTGTATTTAATTCCGATGCAATTTCTGTGTTTCGTCGTCAATAAGAAGGTCCAAGGGATACAGTAAACCTGAGGTGAAGCATCGGAATCCATAACTAGTGTCACAGAAATGGTTGAAAACATAGACCGTAAGAAGAGCCACACTTCATGTACTTAAGTCGGCATTGTGCCTTTTGTATTTAATTCCGATGTAATTTCTGAGTTTCATCGTCAATAAGAAGGTGCATGTGATACAGTAAACATATAGTGTGGCATCGAAATTTAATTCTGGTCTCATAGGAGATGTTCAAAACATAGCCAGTAAGAAGAGTCAGTCTTCTTGTACTTAAGTCGGCATTGTGCCATTTGTATTTAATTCCGATGCAATTTTTGTGTTTCGTCGTCAATTAGAAGGTCCAAGGGATACAGTAAACCTGAAGTGAAGCATCGGAATCTATAACTAGTGTCACAGGAATGGATCAAACATAGACAGTAAGAAGAGCCAGTCTTCTTGTACTTAAGTCGGCATTGTGCCTTTTGTATTTAATTCTGAAGCAATTTCTGTGTTTCGTCGTCAATAATAAGGACCAAGGGATACAGTAAACCTGAAGTGAAGCATCGGAATCTATAACTAGTGTCACAGGAATGGATCAAACATAGACAGTAAGAAGAGCCAGTCTTCTTGTACTTAAGTCGGCATTGTGCCTTTTGTATTTAATTCCGATGCAATTTCTGTGTTTCATCGTCAATAAGGTCCAAGGGACACAGTAAACATATAGTGAAGCATCGGAATTTAATACTGGTCTCACAGGAGATGTTCAAAACATAGTCAGTAACAAGAGTCAGTATTCTTGTACTTAAGTCGGCATTGTGCCTTTTGTATTTAATTCCGATGCAATTTCTGTGGTTCATCGTCAATAAGAAGGTCCAAGCGATACGGTAAACATATAGTGAAGTATCGGAATTTAATTCTGGTCTCACAGGAGATGTTCAAAACATAGTCGGTAAGAAGAGTCAGTCTTCTTGTACTTAAGTCGGTATTGTGCCTTTTGTATTTACATCTGAAGCAATTTCTGTGTTTCGTCGCAATAATAAGGTCCAAGGGATACAGTAAACCTGAAGTGAAGCATCGGAATCAATAACTAGTGTCACAGGAATAGTTGAAAACATAGACCGTAAGAAGAGCCACTCTTCTTGTACTTAAGTCAGCATAGTGCCTTTTGTATTTAATTCCGATGCAATTTCTGTATTTCATCGTCAATAAGAAGGTCCAAGCGATACAGTAAACATATAGTGAAGCATCGGAATTTAATACTGGTCTCACAGGAAATGTTCAAAACATAGTCAGTAAGTAGAGTCAGTATTCTTGTACTTAAGTCGGCATTGTGCCTTTTGTATTTAATTCCGATGCAATTTCTGTGTTTCGTCGCCAATACGAAGGTCCAAGGGATACAGTAAACCTGAAGTGAAGCATCGGAATCTATAACTAGTGTCACAGGAATTGTTCAAAACATAGACAGTAAGAAGGCCAGTCTTCTTGTACTTAAGTCGGCATTGTGCCTCTTGTATTTAATTCCGATGCAATTTCTATGTTTCGTCGTCAATAAGAAGGTCCAAGGGCTACAGTAAACCTGAAGCGACGCATCGGAATCTATAACTAGTGCCACAGGAATGGTTCAAGACATAGACAGTAAAAAGGGCCAGTCTTCTTGTACTTAAGTCGGCATTGTGCCTTTTGTATTTAATCCCGATGCAATTTCGGTGTTTTGTCGTCAATTAGAAGGTCCAAGGGATACAGTAAACCTGAAGTGAAGCATCGGAATCTATAACTAGTGTCACAGGAATGGATCAAAACATAGACAGTAAGAAGAGCCAGTCTTCTTGTACTTAAGTCGGCATTGTGCCTTTTGTATTTAATTCTGAAGCAATTTCTGTGTTCCGACGTCAATAATAAGGTCCAAGGGATACAGTAAACCTGAAGTGAAGCATCGGAATCTATAACTAGTGTCACAGGAATGGTTCAAAACATAGACAGTAAGAAGAGCCACTCTTCTTGTACTTAAGTCGGCATTGTGCCTTTTGTATTTAATTCCGATGCAATTTCTGTGTTTCATCGTCAATCAGAAGGTCCAAGGGATACAGTAAACATATAGTGAAGCATCGGAATTTAATACTGGTCTCACAGGAGATGTTCAAAACATAGTCAGTAAGAAGAGTCAGTCTTTTTGTACTTAAGTCGGCATTGTGCTTTTTGTATTTAATTCCGATGCAATATCTGTGTTTCATCGTCAATAAGAAGGTCCAAGCGATACGGTATACATATAGTGAAGTATCCGAATTTAATACTGGTCTCACAGGAGATGTTCAAAACATAGTCAGTAAGAAGAGTCAGTCTTCTTGTACTTAAGTCGGCATTGTGCCTTTTGTATTTACATCTGAAGCAATTTCTGTGTTTCGTCGCAATAATAAGGTCCAAGGGATACAGTAAACCTGAAGTGAAGCATCGGAATCAATAACTAGTGTCACAGGAATGGTTGAAAACATAGACCGTAAGAAGAGCCACTCTTCTTGTACTTAAGTCAGCATTGCGCCTTTTGTATTTAATTCCGATGCAATTTCTGTGTTTCATCGTCAATAAGAAGGCCCAAGCGATACAGTAAACATATAGTGAAGCATCGGAATTTAATACTGGTATCACAGGAAATGTTAAAATCATAGTCAGTAAGAAGAGTCAGTATTCTTGTACTTAAGTCGGCATTGTGCCTTTTGTATTTAATTCCGATGCAATTTCTGTGTTTCGTCGTCAATACGAAGGTCCAAGGGATATAGTAAACCTGAAGTGAAGCATCGGAATCTATAACTAGTGTCACAGGAATTGTTCAAAACATAGACAGTAAGAAGAGCCAGTCTTCTTGTACTTAAGTCGGCATTGTGCCTTTTGTAATTAATTCCGATGCAATTTCTGTGTTTCATCGTCAATAAGAAGGTGCATGTGATACAGTAAACATATAGTGTGGCATCGGAATTTAATTCTGGTCTCATAGGAGATGTTCAAAGCATAGCCAGTAAGAAGAGTCTGTCTTCTTGTACTTAAGTCGGCATTGTGCCATTTGTATTTAATTCCGATGCAATTTTTGTGTTTCGTCGTCAATACGAAGGTCCAAGGGATACAGTAAATCTGAAGTGAAGCTTTGGAATCCATAACTAGTGTCACAGGAATGGTTGAAAGCGTAGACCGTAAGAAGAGCTACTCTTCTTGTACTTAAGTCAGCATTGTGCCTTTTATATTTAATTCCGACGCAATTTCTGTCTCTCATCGTCAATAAGAAGGTTTAAGCGATACAGTAAACATATAGTGAAGCATCGGAATTTATTACTGGTCTCACAGGAAATGTTCAAAACATAGTCAGTAAGAAGAGTCAGTATTCTGGTAGTTAAGTCGGCATTGTGCCTTTTGTATTTCATTCCGATGCAATTTCTGTGTTTCGTCGTCAATACGAAGGTCCAAGGGATACAGTATACCTGAATTAAGGCATCGTAATCTATAACTAGTGTCACAGGAATTGTTCAAAACATAGACAGTAAGAAGAGCCAGTCTTCTAGTATTTAAGTCGGCATTGTTCCTTTTGTATTTAATCCTGATGCAATTTCTGTGTTTTGTCGTCAATTAGAAGGTCCAAGGGATACAGTAAACCTGAAGTGAAGCATCGGAATCTATAACTAGTGTCACAGGAATGGTTCAAAACATAGACAGTGAGAAGAGCCAGTCTTCTTGTACTTAAGTCGGCATTGTGCCTTTTGTATTTAATTCCGATGCAATTTCTGTGTTTAATCGTCAATAAGAAGGTCCAAGGGATACAGTAAACATATAGTGAAGCATCGGAATTTAATACTGGTCTCACGGGAGGTGTTCAAAACATAGTCAGTAAGAAGAGTCAGTCTTCTTGTACTTAAGTCGGCATTGTGCCTTTTGTATTTAATTCCGATGCAATTTATGTGTCTCGTCGTCAATAAGAAGGTCCAAGGGATACAATAAACCTGAAGTGAAGCATCGGAATCTATAACTAGTGCCACAGGAATGGTACAAAACATAGACAGTAAGAAGAGCCAGTCTTCTTGTACTTAAGACGGCATTGTGCCTTTTGTATTCCATTCCGATGCAATTTTTATGTTTTGTCGTCAATAAGAAGGTCCAAGGGATACAGTAACCCTGAAGTGAAGCATCGGAATCTATAACTAGTGTCATAGGAATGGTTCAAAACATAGACAGTAAGAAGAGCCAATCTTCTTGTACTTGAGTCGGCATTGAGCCTTTTGTATTTAATTCCGACGCAATTTCTGTGTTTCGTCGTCAATAAGAAGGTCTAAGGGATACAGTAAACCTGAGGTGAAGCATCGGAATCCGTAACTAGTGTCACAGGAATGGTTGAATACATAGACCGTAAGACGAGCCACTCTTCTTGTACTTAAGTCAGCATTGTGCCTTTTGTATTTAATTCCGATGCAATTTCTGTGTTTCATCGTCAATAAGAGGGTCCAAGCAATACAGTAAACATATAGTGAACCATCGGAATTTAATACTGGTCTCACAGGAAATGTTCAACACATAGTCAGTAAGAAGAACCAATATTCTTGTACTTAAGTCGGCATTGTGCATTTTGTCTTTAATTCCGATGCAATTTCTGTGTTTCGTCGTCAATACGAAGGTCCAAGGGATACAGTAAACCTGAAGTGAAGCATCGGAATCTATAACTAGTGTCACAGGAATTGTTCAAACATAGACAGTAAGAAGAGTCAGTCTTCTTGTACTTAAGTCGGCATTGTGCCTTTTGTATTTAATACCGATGCAATTTCTGTGTTTCGTCGTCAATAAGAAGGTCCAAGGGCTACAGAAAACCTGAAGTGAAACATCGGAATCTATAACTAGTGCCACAGGAATGGTTCAAAACATAGACAGTAAGAAGAGCCAGTCTTCTTGTACTTAAGTCGGCATTGTGCCTTTTGTATTTAATCCCGATTAATTTCGGTGTTTGGACGTCAATTAGAAGGTCCGAGGGATACAGTAAACCTGAAGTGAAGCATCGGAATCTATAACTAGTGTCACAGGAATGGTTCAAACCATAGACAGTAAGAAGAGCCAGTCTTCTTGTACTTAAGTCGGCATTGTGCCTTTTGTATTTAATTCTGAAGCAATTTCTGTGTTTCGTCGTCAATAATAAGGTCCAAGGGATACAGTAAACCTGAAGTGAAGCATCGGAATCTATAACTAGTGTCACAGGAATGGTTCAAAGCATAGACAGTAAGAAGAGCCACTCTTCTTGTACTTAAGTCAGCATTGTGCCTGTTGTATATAATTCCGATGCAATTTCTGTGTTTCATCGTCAATAATAAGGTCCAAGGGATCCAGTAAACATATAGTGAAGCATCGGAATTTAATACTGGTCTCACAGGAGATGTTCAAAACATAGTCAGTAAGAAGATTCAGTCTTTTTGTACTTAAGTCGGCATTGTGCCTTTTTTATTTAATTCCGATGCAATATCTGTGTTTCATCGTCAATAAGAAGGTCCAAGCGATACAGTAAACATATAGTGAAGCATCGGAATTTAATACTGGTCTCACAGGAGGTGTTCAAAACATAGTCAGTAAGAAGAGTCAGTCTTCTTGTACTTAAGTCGGCATTGTGCCTTTTGTATTTAATTCCGATGCAATTTCTGTGTCTCGTCGTCAATAAGAAGGTCCAAGGGATACAGTAAACCTGAAGTGAAGCATCGGAATCTATAACAAGTGTCACAGCAATGGTTCAAAACATAGACAGTAAGAAGAGCCAGTCTTCTTGTACTTAAGTCGGCATTGTGCCTTTTGTATTTAAATCTGAAGCATTTTCTGTGTTTCGTCGCAATAATAAGGTCCAAGGGATACAGTAAACCTGAAGTGAAGCATCGGAATCAATAACTAGTGTCACAGGAATTGTTCAAAACATAGACAGTAAGAAGAGCCAGTCTTCCAGTACTTGAGTCGGCATTGTGCCTCTTGTATTTAATTCCGACGCAATTTCTGTGTTTCGTCGTCAATAAGAAGGTCCAAGGGATACAGTAAACGCGAAGTGAATCATCGCAATCTATAACTAATGCCACAGGAATGGTTCAAAACATAGACAGTAAGAAGAGCCAGTCTTCCTGTACTTAAGTCGGCATTGTGCGTTTCGTATTTAATTCCGATGCAATTTCTGTGTTTCATCGTGAATAAGAAGGTGCAAGGGATACAGTAAAAATATAGTGTGGTATCGGAATTTAATACTGGTCTCACAGGAGATGTTCAAAACATAGTCAGTAAGAAGAGTCAGTCTTCATGTACTTAAGTCGGCATTGTGCCTTTTGTATTTAATTCCGATGCAATTTTTGTGTTTCGTCGTCAATAAGAAGTTCCAAGGGATACAGTAAATCTGAAGTGAAGCATCGGAATCCATAACTAGTGTCACAGGAATGGTTCAATACATAGACCGTATGACGAGCCACTCTTCGTGTACTTAAGTCAGCATTGTGCATTTTGTATTTAATTCCGATGCAATTTCTATGTTTCATCGACAATAAGAAGGTCCAAGCGATACAGTAAACATATAGTGAAGCATCGGAATTTAATACTGGTCTCACAGGAAATGTTCAACACATAGTTAGTAAGAAGAGCCAGTATTCTTGTACTTAAGTCGGCATTGTGCCTTTTGTATTTAATTCCGATGCAATTTCTGTGTTTCGTCGTCAATACGAAGGTCCAAGGGATACAGGAAACCTGAAGTGAAGCATCGGAATCTATAACTAGTGTCACAGGAATTGATCAAAACATAGACAGTAAGAAGAGCCAGTCTTCTTGTACTTAAGTCGTCATTGTGCCTTTTGTATTTAATCCCGATGCAATTTCTGTGTTTTGTCGTCAATTAGAAGGTCCAAGGGATACAGTAAACCTGAAGTGAAGCATGGGAATCTATAACTAGTGTCACTGGAATGGTTCAAAACGTAGACAGTAAGAAGAGCCAGTCTTCCTGTACTTGTGTCGGCATTGTGCCTCTTGTATTTAATTCCGACGCAATTTCTGTGTTTCGTCGTCAATAAGAAGGTCCAAGGGATACAGTAAAGCCGACGTGAATCATCGCAATCTATAACTAGTGCCACAGGAATGGTTCAAAGCATAGACAGTAAGAAGAACCAGTCTTCTTGTACTTAAGTCGGCATTGTGCCTTTCGTATTTAATTCCGATGCAATTTCTGTGTTTCATCGTCAATAAGAAGGTGCAAGGGATACAGTAAAAATATAGTGTGGCATCGGAATTTAATACTGGTCTCACAGGAGATGTCCAAAATATAGTCAGTAAGAAGAGTCAGTCTTCTTGTACTTAAGTCGGCATTGTGCCTTTTGTATTTAATTCCGATGCAATTTTTGTGTTTCGTCGTCAATAAAAAGGTCCAAGGGATACAGTAAATCTGAAGTGAAGCATCGGAATCCATAACTAGTGTCACAGGAATGGTTGAATACATAGACCGTAAGACGAGCCACTCTTCTTGTACTTAAGTCAGCATTGTGCCTTTTGTATTTAATTCCGATGCAATATCTGTGTTTCATCGTCAATAAGAAGGTCCAAGCGATACAGTAAACATATAGTGAAGCATCGGAATTTAATACTGGTCTCACAGGAAATGTTCAACACATAGTCAGTAAGAAGAGCCAGTATTCTTGTACTTAAGTCGGCATTGTGCATTTTGTATTTAATTCCGATGCAATTTCTGTGTTTCGTCGTCAATACGAAAGTCCAAGGGATACAGTAAACCTGAAGTGAAGCATCGGAATCTATAACTAGTGTCACAGGAATTGTTCAAAACATAGACAGTAAGAAGAGTCAGTCTTCTTGTACTTAAGTCGACATTGTGCCTTTTGTATTTAATACCGATGCAATTTCTGTGTTTCGTCGTCAATAAGAGGGTCCAAGGGCTACAGAAAACCTGAAGTGAAACATCGGAGTCTATAACTAGTGCCACAGGAATGGTTCAAAACATAGACAGTAAGAAGAGCCAGTCTTCTTGTACTTAAGTCGGCAATGTGCCTTTTGTATTTAATTCTGAAGCAATTTCTGTGTTTCGTCGTCAATAATAAGGTCCAAGGGATACAGTTAACCTGAAGTGAAGCATCGGAATCTATAACTAGTGTCACAGGAATGGTTCAAAGCATAGACAGTAAGAAGAGCCTCTCTTCTTGTACTTAAGTCGGCATTGTGCCTGTTGTATTTAATTCCGATGCAATTTCTGTGTTTCATCGTCAATAATAAGGTCCAAGGGATCCAGTAACCATATAGTGAAGCATCGGAATTTAATACTGGTCTCACAGGAGATGTTTAAAACATAGTCAGTAAGAAGATTCAGTCTTTTTATACTTAAGTCGGCATTGTGCCTTTTTTATTTAATTCCGATGCAATATCTGTGTTTCATCGTCAATAAGAAGGTCCAAGCGATACAGTAAACATATAGTGAAGTATCGGAATTTAATACTGGTCTCACAGGAGATGTTCAAAACATAGTCAGTAAGAAGAGTCAGTCTTCTTGTACTTAAGTCGGCATTGTGCCTTTTGTATTTAATTCCGATGCAATTTCTGTGTCTCGTCGTCAATAAGAAGTTCAAAGGGATACAGTAAACCTGAAGTGAAGCATCGGAATCTATAACAAGTGTCACAGCAATGGTTCAAAACATAGACAGTAAGAAGAGCCAGTCTTCTTGTACTTAAGTCGGCATTGTGCATTTTGTATTTAAATCTGAAGCATTTTCTGTGTTTCGTCGCAATAATAAGGTCCAAGGGATACAGTAAACCTGAAGTGAAGCATCGGAATCAATAACTAGTGTCACAGGAATTGTTCAAAACATAGACAGTAAGAAGAGCCAGTCTTCCAGTACTTGAGTCGGCATTGTGTCTCTTGTATTTAATTCCGACGCAATTTCTGTGTTTCGTCGTCAATAAGAAGGTCCAAGGGATACAGTAAACCCGAAGTGAATCATCGCAATCTATAACTAATGCCACAGGAATGGTTCAAAACATAGACAGTAAGAAGAGCCAGTCTTCCTGTACTTAAGTCGGCATTGTGCCTTTCGTATTTAATTCCGATGCAATTTCTGTGTTTCATCGTGAATAAGAAGGTGCAAGGGATACAGTAAAAATATAGTGTGGTATCGGAATTTAATACTGGTCTCACAGGAGATGTTCAAAACATAGTCAGTAAGAAGAGTCAGTCTTCATGTACTTAAGTCGGCATTGTGCCTTTTGTATTTAATTCCGATGCAATTTTTGTGTTTCGTCGTCAATAAGAAGTTCCAAGGGATACAGTAAATCTGAAGTGAAGCATCGGAATCCATAACTAGTGTCACAGGAATGGTTGAATACATTGACCGTATGACGAGCCACTCTTCGTGTACTTAAGTCAGCATTGTGCCTTTTGTTTTTAATTCCGATGCAATTTCTATGTTTCATCGACAATAAGAAGGTCCAAGCGATACAGTAAACATATAGTGAAGCATCGGAATTTAATACTGGTCTCACAGGAAATGTTCAACACATAGTTAGTAAGGAGAGCCAGTATTCTTGTACTTAAGTCGGCATTGTGCCTTTTGTATTTAATTCCGATGCAATTTCTGTGTTTCGTCGTCAATACGAAGGTCCAAGGGATACAGGAAACCTGAAGTGAAGCATCGGAATCTATAACTAGTGTCACAGGAATTGTTCAAAACATAGACAGTAAGAAGAGCCAGTCTTCTTGTACTTAAGTCGGCATTGTGCATTTTGTATTTAATTCCGATGCAATTATTGTGTTTCGTCGTCAATAAGAAGGTCCAAGGGATACAGTAAATCTGAAGTGAAGCATCGGAATCCATAACTAGTGTCACAGGAATGGTTGAATACATAGCCCGTATGACGAGCCACTCTTCATGTACTTAAGTCAGCATTGTGCCTTTTGTATTTAATTCCGATGCAATTTCTGTGTTTCATCGTCAATAAGAATGTCCAAGCGATACAGTAAACATATAGTGAAGCATCGGAATTTAATACTGGTCTCACAGGAAATGTTCAACACGTAGTTAGTAAGAAGAGCCAGTATTCTTGTACTTAAGTCGGCATTGTGCCCTTTGTATTTAATTCCGATGCAATTTCTGTGTTTCGTCGTCAATACGAAGGTCCAAGAGATA